>NC_065446.1:67238829-67845678 GCF_917563875.1 Diabrotica virgifera virgifera | reverse complement strand
GAACGTATATGTAATCGGCTGCATACAACAACTTGGTTTCTAGTATTTCATTTATTTTGGACAATTCTACTGCTCCATCAGAATATCGAATGCCAAGCAGTTTTTTCTCCACGTATGATGCTGTCTTCTTATCATCATTACTTAGCGCATTGAATGGTTTCGGAGGTAAAAAGATGTAATGACTTCGTTTAAAACCTATTTCGATGGTAAGTTCTTTGGGAACAAACCACCCGTCCACAGCGAATCCCTGAATATCTACGAATGCTACTCTCATGATGACTGCTCTTGTACTACTGACACTTTATGCGTCTAATTTAGACTTTTTACAATTTCGGTAAGTGGGTAGTACTCCATTACGCAGTCGTGAATTATAATGCAGTAGGCCTTGGTATTTTCGGGAAAACCATTATGTGCTTCAATATCTAGTTTTACGTCAACAGTGGATGCTTTCATGCTTTCTTCTTGTTTTGAACAGTCGATGACGAACAATGCACGATTCTTGAAAGCTGAGAAATCGAGTAGAGGTCGCTTTTGGTGGGAATGTACGTAGCTGGGATAAAATTCGGTATAGTTGAAATAGGCCTCGTTGTAGTCAGTTTTGCTGAAATCCAACTGCATTCTCTCGTTTGGCCAATATTCTCCATTTAAGGATAATCTAATACTTTGGATGCTAACATTGTCAAATAAGGTAGGATCAGCTGTAATCGTGTTACGTTTGCCTGTTTGAAAGAAAACAATGACATAACGTGGTCTTTCAACTGATGTGCTAGTTTTGACGGCCCAAACTTCACGCCTAGCACCTTTGGTAATGGTAGGCAATTCGTGCAATTCCCACTTTCTAAATGGAATAACTATAGGTTGATCTTGTTGAATGGACTTCATTAGTTCTAGTTTAATTTCGTCATTTGGAAATATGTGCTTCACTCTGAGTTCAATGTTGGTGATGTTAATCTTTGCTTTTGTAGTTTCATCAGTAATAATTAAACAATCGTTGTCGTTTCGAGCTCGAACTAGTCTTATTGTTTGACGACCACACGTAATCATTGGATAATCGTTGAAAATGTTAAAAATATGCTTAAGAGGTATCTGTATGTTGAATGAATTATCTGCATCGTGTAGAATGGGATCATTAGGGTAATTCCAACCCGCCATAACCATATAATGGGAATCTTCTTGATTGTAACACGTCATGGCACGTACAGCACTTACGATACCAGGATCCCGCACTGTTTCCATCTCCCGTGCGCTTTCGCTGTACGTACACGAATCGAAAAGAAAAGCACCCACATTGTTGGCTAGTTTGACTACGCCAGATCCTTCTTTATCGACGAGTGATCCTTTAATGCACAACAAGGTTTCGCTCATTGCAAAAAACGAGTCAACTTGATTAATGCTAAATTCTACAATATCATTACAGTTGAATGATTTGATGAATGGTGCATAAGTTCGGTATTCGGCCTTTCGAATCGACTCATCAAACATTGGCTTACGATAAATATCGAATATTGGAGGCATTACGCTGCTGTCGTTTGAACGAGCTCGTTTTCCATACATTGTTGTCATTTTTTAGTTTAAAACCAAGTGATTGTAAAAACAATTTTTTTGCGAACGTAAGAGGTTTCCGCTTCGACACAACTAATGGTGTTCTTTTAATACGATATTGTCGCTTGGACGGTTGCACAACTAATGGTGTTCTTTTAATACGATGTTGTCGCTTGGACGGCTGCACAACTAATGGTGTCCTTTGAGCAGTAGATGACCTTATTACTAGTCCCATTTCCCTCTTGATCTAAGTTCCAGCACCAATGTGCTCTCTTCTCCTCTAAAGTTTACAGGTCGTCCTTCTTGATCGAGAGCCAAGACAGTGATATTGGTAAGTTCACGCTGCGGCACAACGGGTAAATACAACAAATTGTGAGGAGTTTCGTCAATTGCGTACCCAGGATTTGATTGTATGACAAATTCGTAGATCGTATGAGCAGGTCTGTTACCGTCGAAGGCTCCAGTACTAATGTTACATTCAAAGCGTATGCTAGATACTTTAATAATCCTAACAGGTAGATTCGAAGTATGTATCCGTCCAGGATTGAGTATTGCCGGAGAAAATCCCAATACTGTACCAAGGCTATCAGGTTGCTTAAACGAAATCCTATATTTGCTAAATATTTGACACTGCAACGTGTTGTGGTTAGGTTTTAGACTAAATATCGATTCTGGTTTAAGCTCATTGTCAGCACCCAGTTTCTTTTGTATGTATTCTTCAATATCGGCAATTTCATAACATCCATCGGGAAAAGCAAAGTTTTGCCATTTGTTTTTGTCATTGCAGTAATAAAACTTGTTATTTTCAATGTTCGGTATACTGTTGTAGGAATGGAAGGCACGAAGAGCTATTTCGTAATCTTTTTTCGGATCCAACACGATTGGTGTGGGTGGTTGAAATGAAAATGTATAAGTGGTGCTAACTACTCTCAACAACTGCGACATGATGACTGATTCAAGTCGATAGATTAATAGGTTTATATATATAGTTGAATAAACACCAATTTTTTTTTTCACATATTTTTTATTTGTTCTAAAGCAAGTTTACATAAATGACAAGATGCTTGAGAATCGGGTGGTCCATCCCAGTGAGTCCTCCAATCTGGTCTGTTGTAATGTACGAAGCACGGAAGTAGTATCTGCAAGTTAAATTCTCCTCGATATTCCCCAGGTAATTTATGCCATATACTTAACAATTCTGAAGGTCTAACAGTCCGTATAATATACTCTAGCGGTATGTGTTTTAGTTCTTCTTCACTATATTCCGTAAAACATTTTTCGCGAAACATATGGGACATAAGCAATCTACTACTGTCCATTATATAAAAATTTAAGCATAAATGCCCACAAACGATTTGATTGTAAGTTTGATACTGGTGATTATTGTAGAAAATTCTGGCACGTGCACCCAGATATTTCACAAGTTCTTTGGTCGGCTTCAAATTACCAAATGAATCGAAATATTCCACGTCGTTGTTTATCTTTCTATATGCTACCCAATGTGTTCCGTTATGCGCGGACACATCCAAGTTAACTATTGCACATTCTCGTTGTCGAGGACCGTCTCTAGGCAGAGCGTCATTCATGAAAACTCCTCGAAAATGTGGTATGTTAAGTATTTTCGCGTAATGTGCAATGTCCAAGTCGTACAGCGGACGATTGGGCAGCTTTATTGGAAGTTTTTTTTCAAATACAAGCCGAATCCGCCTCTGGGTTTCTTACGTAGGTACAGACCCGAACCGATATGTTCCATTGCCTTATTATGACGTATATCCTCCTCCAATTTCTTTTGGGCATTTTTTGCGTCGACCACAGTTTTTGCCACCCCCGCAGCACCTCCTGCTAAAGCCCCCAGTGCCGAAAGACCAGCAAAGAGAGGTATGAGGGGTAGGAAACCTCCAGATTTTAGTGGTAGTACGCGAGGAACATCAATTTCTTTTCGGCCGCCAAGTCTTTTGATTATGGATTTTGCAATTCGTACAGCAGTCAAAGCAGTATCGTGTAACGATGCTCCTCTCTTCATGGACTTTGCAATTTTTGAGACAACATCGCGATTGAAAGAGTAACGCCCCTTTCTTCCACGACGTAACTGACATCCCATTCCCAATTTTCTTTTCGTCTTCATTCCACCGGTTACAAGTAAGGCAGCAGTTTTTTCACCAAAGCTAGCGTCTTTCGACTTGAATCGCTCCCAGGCTCTATTTTCCAATTCTTTATCGGCCTTGTGACGTTCTTCGAGAGATGAATGCTGCGAGTAAGCGATATCGTGTTGTTTACAAGCTGCGTCTAATGGATTAATACCTGGATCTCCACGTGCAAGACGTTTTTGTAGTTTTGTTCCAGCTATAAAGAACGTATTTTTTTTTTACTTATAAAACACAACAAAATTGTCGCAAAGTTACTTACGTCCACAGTACTGATAACCGCCAGGAATATGTAGCTCAAATGGCAGTTTATTAATTAAAGAGTTCACGAGACCTCCTCCTTCGACGACCAACATTGGACTGATGCCATGCAAGTGATGACATCTATAATATATTGCCGTACTTATGTACTACACTTGCCACACGATGAAGATCGTTCAACAAGAGCAGACGTTGCCAATTGATAATCTGGACATTGTCCAGAAAGTGACAGTCAGTAAACATGGTAAATTGCTACCAAACTCATTTAGAGCCATTATTTGCGGTCCAAGTGGGTGCGGAAAAACGAATGTCATGCTATCACTATTATTTAATCCGAATGGCGCCAAATTCAAAAATGTCTATGTTTATTCGAAATCCCTTTTTCAACCGAAATACCAACTACTGCAAGATGTAATAGCCCAAGTCAAAGGTGTTGGGTACTTTCCATTCAAAGACAATGAAGAAATTATCAGTCCAGATGAAGCACAACCAAACTCAATTTTTTTATTTGACGATGTTGCATGTGATGGTCAACAGAAGATTCGCGAGTATTATTCCATGTGCAGACATAAAAATATCGATGCCGCTTATTTATGTCAAACATATTCAAAAATACCGAAGCAGCTAATAAGAGACAATTGTAACATGATTGTATTATTCAAGCAGGACGAGATAAATTTGAAGCATATATTTGATGAACACGTATCGCCAGACATGTCGTTTGATGAATTTAAAAAAATGTGTTCAGAATGTTGGACGACAGACCGCTATGGTACTTTGGTCATTATGAAAGATTTTCCCCTTAACAATGGCCGATACCGCAAAGGATTTGATAAATATATAAAATTGTAAGTTGATGTATTGTTTAGTTGTCAACAAAATGTCTTATGATGCGGTCGCCATTGCCATGCGCAAGAAGAAAGTTGCCGAATTGGCTAGATCAATTCGCAAAAAATATTTGGCATTGAAATTAGGCAAGACAGAACAAGATGAGTCACTAAATAAACTTTTTAAACCAATCTCGAAACCACTCAAGAATATTGCGCAATCATCAAAAACGTTGCATCATGCTATCGATAACAAGTTTAGACAAGTTAAAAAAGAAGAAGAAGAGGTGAAAAAGGAACAAGTAGGACTAAAAAAAGAGCCAGATAGAGAGGAAAATCCTACACCACCATTATCATTTATAAGTGATGGAGATGTGTTTGAAAACAACGATAAAGAAGATGAAGAATACGAAGATAACATAGAAACAAACCAATCGCAAGATGAAGTATCCGAACAAGTATTTCAAGATTACCTAGACCAATATCATTCTCTAATTCAACCTTACGTGATAAATCACGGGATATCTTCAGATCAAATAGATAAGGTATACGGTCCAACCTATGATAGCAAAACGGCAAAATGGGCACTTGGTTCCACTGATATTAATTTCACTCGGGATGGTAGGATTGTAACGAAAGGAAAATATGTTAAAGGGACACGTGGACTATATGAGTTAATATTTTACAAAGACCCTGATCATTTTAAAGAAGAAGACGTTAAAGACTATATTTCATTGTTGGATATAACCGGCGCTCATAAAAGACGGGATGGTACACTAAAGGGAACCCACGGCTACAAGTGGAAGGAAATTATTAAACCTAATCTTCCATCATTAATACCTCAACGTCGTCATACAGAAACTAGTAGAGGAGATGTCGGTTCTGGATTACCTACGCATTTGACATACAATGATTTGCCTAGGGAATATATTTACTGGGACGACCCAAATGAATTGGTGGATCGTCTTCAACTCTTGGTGGCTTCGAAAGACGCCGGCAACACATCTCTCGACAACGAAATTGTAGCCATCATCAATGAACTAAAAGAAGCTAATATAATAGAGTAACTGGGAATGACAATATCATTTCCATTATGAGTGTCGACAAATTCGGTCATCATTCTCGTGGTGGTGGTGGTAGCGCTCAAAAGGTGACGCGAGTTACATTTCCACATACTTCTGACGGAAATATTAATGCCGAAAATGTGAAAATTTGCAATGTCAAGGATCCATCAGAAAATGGTGATGCTGCAACGAAAAAATACGTCGATGCACAAATAAATGAGTTGCGTAACATACAGTCACCATTAATTCAAACACATGGTGAGTTGTTGCAGCAAAAAACTGGGGAGATAGAAGGTTTAGCCATCGGACTAAATGAAGTAAGAGAAGAGCTTCATAAAACTACAGTTCCACTTCTCGAGCAGAAGTTGCAGAAAATAATGAAAAATGATTTGAATACACTAAAAAAGGACACGGAGAATAATGTAAATAAGTTGTTGCAGCAAAAAACTAATGATATAAAGAATTTAACCATGGAACTAAACGAAGTAAGAAAAGAGCTTCATAAAACCACAGTTCCACTTCTCGAGCAAAAGTTGCAAAAAATATTCAAAGATGATTTGAATACACTAAAAAAGGATACGGATAAGAATATAAAATCGGCTGCAGAAACCATTGCACATCATGCGATATACGATATGAAGATGGAAAAGAAGATAAAAGAAATGAACGCGGCATTACAGGATGTAGTAGACAACCTTCATTCGATGAATATAGATACCCGCCTAACAGCAATTGAAAGTCGTTTATAAAAATGTCTAAAGAAAAGGAACAGGTGGTGTATGAGTTGCATAAACCATCACGAAAAAACTATCCTCGTCGACGAACAATAATCAAAGGAATCGATGACTTGTGGCAGATGGATTTGGCTGAAATGCGTCCTTATGCGCACCAAAATAAAAATTACAAACTAATACTAGTTGTAATTGATTGTTTTTCAAAATTTGTTTGGACACGTCCTCTAAAGAACAAAACAGGTGAGGAAATTACTCGCGCATTTTCGGATATTCTCGCCCGTACTCAAAGAGTTCCGAAAAACCTACAATCTGATCAGGGAACCGAATTTTACAACAGAAAATTTCAAAATTTAATGAAAAAACACGAAATTAATCATTACAGCACATACACGGTTAAGAAGGCTGCCATTTGTGAAAGAGTTATTAGAACGTTGAAAGCAAAGTTGTACAAGTATTTTAGTTTACATGGATCATACAAATGGCTAGATGCACTACCTACAGTCACTGAGGAATACAACAATACAAAGCACAGTAAAACAGGATACAAGCCATCTCATGTCAACAAATCCAATGAAAAAGCCATTTTAAACAAAAATTATAGTCATTTAAAGATTGCCGGTCCACGGAGATTTAAAGTTGGCGACATTGTACGTATATCAAAGGCAAAACATTTCTTTGAAAAGGCCTACACGCCCAATTGGACTACAGAATTATTTAGAATTGTACAAGTTAAGATAACGAATCCTATAACGTATTTGCTCGAAGACATGCAAGGTACACCGATTAGCGGCGGGTTTTACGAAGAAGAATTACAGAAAACAAAAAATCCCGACATTTACTTGGTTGAAAAAGTACTTAGACGAAAAGGCAATAAAATGTATGTTAAATGGTTAGGATTGGATAGCAAACACAACAGCTGGATTACTAGTTCAGATGTAGTTTAAGGATCTATATTTCGATACGCCGCGTAGACATACATTTTTTAGAAAATGCTGACAATTACACGCAAAGAGTGGGGGATTGAAAAAGTATAAATTCTCTCAGCAACCATCCGTCACATTCAGTTTGAGTTTCTCCAACCGACTTGTGTATTCAGTTGCAACAGCAGTACTATGACTTCTCAAGATAGCGGATACGAAAGTGAAGAGACAATTATCTACGACGCTGAATTAGATCGAGTACTGGAAAAATATGAAGAAGCTGCCAAAGATGAACCATATTATTTATTGGAAACTACCTATCCAATAGGATGTTTTCACATAAAAATTGGCCTATCTCCAGCTCGACAGTTTTCTCCATCCATTATTCTGTACCAACATGGTAAATTTACAAGAATCAGTTTAAACACATTCGAGTGGACTACCCTAATTGAGATGTTTATACAAATTATGGAAGAATTTTTCATACCACCTTTGCCGACCTATGCCGATGAGTATGATCCAATCGAATTTGAGTGTGGTGATTTCTGCAAACTAAGACAATTGGTAATGGAAAATGTAAAGTTCCTGACTATCGAGAAACACGGAATCGAATATTATTTATGTGAAGATGATGTAAGCCAGATCCTGAGAGCAAACATTGATTTAGTGTCTCAACGAGTGTCGTTATTGGACAATTTACAGTTTTTTTCGTATTATAGAAATGTTGTATACTTTATTCAGCAAAATTGTCATAAGAGTAACAGTTTATATAGTCGACTTCACGCTTTAACTGCGTTTTGTGAAATTTCTCCAGATACTTTGTTAAGTCAAGCTTTGAATGAATATGTATGGTATTATAGCAATAAAGTTGTAAATGATTTGGATAGTTGTGAATAAATAATATTAATAAATATGTTGTCTTTTATTTTTACCTAATATAAATAAAACAAACAAAAATTAAGATTAAACAATTTTATTAATAAAAATTACATTATACAATGGATAATATTTTTTATATACAATTTACAAAAACTTTGCGATAAGTGATCTTTTCTTTTTTTTTTAAGTAACCATATACTGCGCAAAAAGAAGAAAATTATTTATGCATTGAGCATCTACATTGAAAGGACCAAGTTGTATCAAACAAGACGTGATCAAACGAATTTTGACACCAATTATCTGTTAAATCATACAAATATTTTATTTCATATTCATGATATTCATTCCAATTAAGAACCTGTTCATAACCATAACATTTATTTTTTGATTTAAGTACGTTTCGGAAAAGTTTGAAACAGCTAAAACAAAAGTTTAAAGCAATAGCATCTGCTACAAATGCAGAAAAACAAACACAATACATATTAAGTTCTTTCTCTTTATAATAATTTGACTCACAAAGATGATTTCTTTCTGCTTCGTTTTCACGTTTTGTTTGTTCAAAATCTATTTGATCACATATTTGTATTTTATGCAAATAATCAGTTTCATATAATTTTCGAAAGCGATAAATACTATAATTATTACAAATTTCTACAGTAAGGCTCCACGGCAGTGGTGACATCTCAACAAATTCAGTTATGTTCAAGATATTTTCACAAATAGTTTTTATAGATTGTGTGCGTAATGTTGTTACCATCTTTTCTTTTGCTGTATTTCTGCAACAACAACAACAAATAAATGTTTAGTGATGACACTGCCGTTTTATGTATTATAATGCCCCCACGGAAGCGTATTAAATGATTTTGGTATTAAGTACCGCTTGTCGTCATAAGGACTTAGAGCCGTTTTGGATTGTTCGATGCTAAATACTGAATGTTGATATGACCGAATACATCTTTGGCTTGCGTTTTGAATTTTGAATTCTTTAAGACATTTTTCATAGTCTTCGTACGTAATTTTATTTCGAACGACATTATATTTCACTCCTTTTGCCTTTTTGGTTATTCCCAAATTGCTTACGTCGCTTTCAATTCTCTCTTTGTTTAGTTGTTTTCGTTCCAGGCGTTGTCTTTCTTTTTCCCTCTCCACGTCTGTTATTTGCATTTTAAATGTGTACATTTTTGATCTTAGCCCAATAAAATGTGTAATTATTTTCCCATTTGCCTCATCCTTCATTAATCCAGGGATTTTTTTATTTAATCGTTCTATGTCATATGGGTTATTTTCGGCGTAGTCGGAGGTATCGAATTTGCTTGGATATGCTTTTAAAACCTCTCTATATGCATCTGAACATTGCAGTTCATAAATAAAGCTGTCTGTGTCCATGTACAGCAATGAACAGTTTTCTTCTCCCATCGTTGGAAGCATAAAGTTATAATGAAAATCGTACATACATAATTTGGATATATCAAGGATTGCTGCGCCTATATACAGGGGTTTATTAAAGCATACTTCTGATTTTTTCAGTTCGATAGCCACCAAATTCTCATGAAAGATCGTTCGACTATGAAATCGACTACTTGCAATCAAATTTTTAGCTCCGTACCTTCCATGCCATTTTTTACATAATTTTACGATACGATGACGTCTTATGTTCTCCATTGTCTTACCGAACACAGCATTATTCATTAATTTAAAGAGATTTTTTTCGAAGCTACTTGTGGCTGCTGTTCGTAAGTTGGTATTTAACTCAATATATGGTCGCAGCCACGCAGATTGTTTAAATTTCAACACTCTGTGTATCTTTGTTAAAATTAAACCGTTCTCTAATGCCTGTTTAAGATTTCTATAATGAATAATATATTTTGTTTTGTGATATAAGGTTGGTATTAACTTTGGCAATTTTGAACCGGGCGGAATGCGGTGTTCGGCAGCAAATGGAAAATCTTTGTGTTTATCATGCAATTCGCGTGGATACTCCAAGTCAACTTGGAAAAAATAGCCCTCTTTCGCATCATTTGGTATTGACATAATATCAATATGACCTTCGGGAAGATTAGTGGATTTTGATGCAACACCAAATTTGGTACCATCTTCAATCCATTTGAATCCTCCTATTGGTAAAGCCTCACTCATGGCCCAGCCATACAGATTATTCACGTCTAAATACATGATGTATTTAGAGGGTTGTGTGGGGTCATACGTCGACATGTATTTGTTGTTGGCCTCCGAATACCTGTTGCTGCAAACAGATATTCCGCCTCTTATGGCTTTTTCCATGAACAAAATCATATCCACATCTTTTAGCAATTCTAATTTACATTTTGTGTATCTCAGCATACAATCCCACGTGTATCCTGGCATGGTATAATACCAAGCAGGATCTAGTTTATACGTGTCTCGACATTTTTGTCGAAACTGCTCAAACACATCAGCCAGCAGCAGAATATCTGTTTTCAAATACAAATCGCTGTATTCACCCAAATTTTTACAATTAAATTTATTCCAAACATTCTGCGCATGAGCATACTTCTCTTCACTAATATATTCATTATTTAGCTTATTATAAAAATGCCTAATGTTGGGTAAAGAAGTTTCATCTAATTTTTCCACGCTATCGATATAATCGTAACAAAATACTCCTTTACAAGTTAACAAATTGAATGTATCATCATCTAAATTACTAAATTCTCGTTTTAAAATCTTCTTTTCCGATGTGTCTAAAATTGATGCTAATTCGTCGAGTGAAGCTCCCATAAATCTTAGTGAATCAATAAATCGTAATTTAATTTGATGTTCGTCAGAGTGTAATGTAAATGAAATATATTTTTCTTTATTAATTGGAAGTAGACTCAAGTGCCCATGTTTGCATAAATCAATAATCATAAAATGCGAATCGTAACCACTAAAATTGTGAAAAACCACGGGAACAACAAATAATTTTTTAAAGTTCAAATTACATGCTTGGTGTGCAAATCCACGTACCTCTCCGGTAAAATGGTTGTGATCTACTACAATTGTATCTGTAGCCAAAAAGCGTTTCTCACAAATATGACAAACAGTCGCTCCATTTGTATTAGTCTTTTCGGCTATAGGTATAATTGTTTTCAACTTGGAATTTACAAATTTGGAAATTTCAGCCATTTCTTTTGCAAACCACTCCATGCAATTTTCACCTCTATAGCTCTTAAAATAAGATAAACTGTCATCGTAAGCACATTTAAAATAATAACCTGCACTAAAAGGTACATGTTTCTGATATTTTGCTGTTTTACTCAATTTGACATTGGAATCCGTAAAATTATGTAATTGGCATTCAAAATCGGCATAAACTATAAACGGAGTTGTTTGTTTGTACGTAAAATTGCGAAAACCCACATGATCATATTTAGGAACAGTCATTTTGCATTTATTCATATCCGAACACATTTCTTCATGCTCTGCTAGTTTGATTTCACTGCTAAAGTGGTTTAAACAACGATCGCAAATATATTTTTTACTTTTGCTCTTATTCACTTGTGACTGTACTAATTTTCCCAAATCTTTAATCCAACAATAATGAAAACGTATTTCCGTCTGATCGTCATCTTCTGGAGGAGCATCGTAATCATTTAATTTTGGAAAATATTTATCTTGCACAAGAAGCAAATTAACATGCTTTTCCAACTTTGTTGGTGTCAGTCTGGCAGGTACTACTTCGTAAAATTGTTTGTCCTTAACTATATTTAATTCTAATACGAAAACATTGACTGATATGGCGTTTAGTTTTTCGAATTTTGAAATTTGATTTAATGGCATTGGGCTTTCTAATTTGTCCGTTTGAAAAATAGTAGAATAATGTGGATATTTGGATACTCTTTGAGCATCTTTGTTAGCAGGATACAAAGCACTAACTATTGACCAATAAAAGCATGCTTGATCAAAATTACGAACATTGATACAAGCCTTTTTATTACTAATCTCTTTTGGCAAGTCAATGAAGGACGAACCGTTTCCTATGTCCACTCTATTAATATTAACCTCTAATGAAATTACTTTAGACAGCGCGGCTCCTGAATCTTTTTCTGCAAATTCGGACAGCTTTGTATAAATTTTATCTTTAACATTTTCACGAAACCAAAGATGTAAATCGGTCGATGTATCTATAATAGCATTTTTCGTATTAAAATATTTTAAATCTACACTTTCACTATCACTTGATTTTTTAATGAACTCCCCGCAAAATGCAGTATTGACTTTAAGTATTCTATGTGTTTTCAAAATAATTTTAATTTTGTTGCTAAAAACAGTATAAGCATCCTCTAAAAATTGGCCAATGTCCTTATGAGTTAAATTTACTATTACACCGGTTTTAATTCGACTGGCAAAACACGACATAACATTTTCCCATTTAACTCTATTGCGTAATTTTGAACTAAACCCCATCCCAACATGTTTATTATTGAAATTTAAAATAATTTGTCTAAAATGCTTAAAATGACCTATGTTAGTTTGCAATTTTCTAACTGTTCCAATGGGTAGCTTATTGTTTTTAATAACTTTATTGCATCTCCAAATTTGACTATTTACACGTCTTGTCCACACTTTACGGTCCCTATCAGTGAATTTGTCAAACATTATTTTACGAAGCGTTTTAATAATGTGAAGCAAATCATCAGACTGTTTGATCACTTGTTTATGTTGCATGGCTACTCAAACACAAAAGATACAAGAAAGAACAAGATCACTTACCCTTTTTCCTTTATTCTAATAGCTAGTTGTCTATTATCTCAAATTTTGCTGATGGGCGGTGGTATCCGGTATCGATCAGTCCTCGAAATATAATGGAATACTTCTTAGTTGCAAAGTCAGAGATGAATGGAGTATATACGTTTGTGACTCTATTTGGCAGGAACACAACGTTCTCCTCCAGTTCCAGCAAAACTACTTGGCCAAATTTATTTTTCACCAGCTTGGCGTCTATTACTTTTTGTGGCTCGTTTATTGGTAGTTCGTTTAATTTAATTATTGGTTTACGGTCTGCAACCAAAGAAACGGCATTTATTTTTGTTAAATCCATCTAAAACAATAAGAAACAATTGCTAGAAAACGTGCACAAATCTTACTATTTTCCTATAAATAATAGTTTAGAGAAAACAAAATCCACAGAAGTACGTAACAAAAACAGAGACATTAAAAACAAAAAATCGATAATTTACATTAACAAAATAATGTGATCGTGTAAAAATAAGAAATTGTGAATTGTGAAGACCGACAAAAAATTGGGAACACAGAGAAATAGAAAACAGTAATCCACAAATTATTAAAGAAGAGGAGAAGGGAAATTCTTTGCACGTAAGTATTTTAAAAATACATAGATAAAAGAAACACAAGTATATAGAAGGCCGGCAAAAGAAAATTGGGGAGAGAGTAATAGAAATAGTCCACAATTATTAAAGCACAGTAGACGTGAATTTTTTTTGCACGTAATTATTTTAAACATAGATAAAAGAACCACAAGTACATAATACTAACACAAGAACTTATTTAAAAAATATTTAAGACATGAAACACAAGTACACAACAAATACATACAGAAAAAATATTTAATATGAACAACAAAGATAGCTTACCTTGATTCAGTATTTATCACTGCACTGCGAACTAACTAGCGACACGTTCAGAAACTGTGGTTCGGACACAATTGGTGTACTTTATGCCTGTCGGAAACTCAATGAACTGGCTATCCCCCGATTTCTATTTATATAGTAGGTTAATCTGATGACGCATTAAAATTTACATGTATGTACTTGCAGGATTCTTTGAAACGGCATGTGCATATTATTGCTAGAGTTTGCGGTTTTGATTTCCGTTATTAACGCGTCGGGTAGAATGTGCTGTGTCATAATAATGAAATCGTATACTAAAAAATATAATTGATGCTTTTTTTTTTTGCGGTCATTGCCATATTATACATTCTTATTTATTTTGCAATATCAGGTTAAAATGCAATATTAGACATGTGAATATTATTTATATAAGTTGCAGTTTTAATTTCCGTTTTAACGAGTCGTGTAAAATTTGCAAGGTGTTTCTGGCGATGTTGCAAAAAATATAATCGTTGCTTTTTTGCGGTCATTGCCCTACATTCTTACTATTGCAATATCATGTTACAGGTGTAATATGAGATTGGGAATGTGCCTTGCTTCCGCTGACACATTCGTTTTGTGTGACTAATGAAATTCTATTTAATACTTAGTATTAGATGTGAATTTTATGAATAATAAACTCGTATTTAATTTCTTCTTCTTCTTTGTGTCAAGCCATCTGTCAATTCTTCTTCTTTTCGGTGTGTCACTTCTTCTTCTGTTTTCCGGTTTGTCAATTCTTCATTGTGCTGTGCCATTGTTACTTCTTCTTCTTCTTTTCGTTTGTCTTGTTGCTATCAATTCTTCTTCTTTTCGGTTTGTTAATTCTACTTTGGGTCGAGCCATCGTCACTTCTTCTTTTCGTTTGTCACGTCACCTTCTTCTTCTTCTTCTTTTCCGCAGCCGTCAATTCTTCTTCTTTCCGGTTTGTCAAATCTTCTTCATTTTGTTAAGACATTGTCACTTCTTCTTTTAGTTGTCATGTTGCTGTCAATTCTTCTTCTTCTTTTCGTTTGTCATGTCAACTCTTTTTCTTTTCCGCAGCCGTCAATTCTTCTTCTTCTTTCCGGTTTGTCAATTCTTCTTCATTTTGTTAAGCCATTGTCACTTCTTCTGTTAGTTGTCATGTTGCTGTCAATTCTTCTTCTTTTCGTTTGTCATGTCAACTTCTTCTTTTCAGTTTGTCATGTTGCTGTCAATTCTTCCTCTTCTTTTAGTTTGTCATGATGCTGTCAATTCTTCTTCTTATTTATTTCGTTTGTCACGTCATACGTCAAATGTCACGTTCTGTTAGGCACTATACGGAAAAGAAGAAGAATTGACAGTTAATATTGAACGTTGACAGAAGAAGAATTGACAGTTGGCTTCTGTGTCGCCGCCGCTTTCATTTGACACCCCATACGTCAAAATCGGACCAATAGCAACGAAGATATGCTGTAATGCCCTTTTGACACTGCCGCCATCTTTGTTTTTTGTCTCAACTTATTCGTTATCCCCTCCCCGTTCCAACGAGCCCTCTTACGTCACAATCGGACCAATAGAAACGAAGATATGACGTAATGCCCTTTTGGCATATTCTGATGCGCACGCCACATACTGCATTCAACCCCCTTTTTCATCCCCTTTCCAACGATACGTCACACGTCATCCTACGTTAAGCCGTTTGGCATTTACGACCGGGGGTTGCTATTTAAGGGTTGCGATTTAGGGGTTGCGCCAGAAACCGCTTTGCCTATCTACTTTTACATATATTTTTAACTATTTATAAATTATTTTGTTGGATTTCTATAAAAAAAAAGTTGTACTTCTATTTCCACTTTTGCAGATTAATATGGACTTTGGAGTGGCATTTGGAAATGGAAATGGACTTATTGATGGATGGGACAGCAATTTCGAAAGAATTATCTCCTTTCTTTAGTGTGAAAGTCATATCAAGGATAAAACAAATAAATTTTTATTTGAAAAGATTACCTGCCCATGAAGACATTACGGAATGTAAGTACCTATTTCATTATTCAATGCTACATATCTAGTATTAATTAATTTTTTTTATTTACCTGATGCCTCGACAACTAATGGCCATTGGCATGGTAGGTACGGTGCATTTTTTCAGTCAGGTACCCAGTGTCATGTGTAGTGTGTGTGTGTTAAGTGTCTTGTTACTTTGAAAAGTCGACGTTATTGTCTTTGCAAAGAGACGCTAATTGTATCCGAACGTCTGCAGTCCCTCTGGTGAGTAATTAATTTTTGTTCTCTGTAAATTTTTTGAAAAACTAATTCGACAAATGAATCGCTTATTTATGAAAGGCCTCTTGTCACAAAGTGTAAATTTTGGGAAAAAAGAAAAAACTGTTTAGTTTTATAAAAAACGATTTTATACTTTTCTGATTTTTCGAAACATTTTAAGGACCTTAAAACTCAAAATAAATCATGTTAGCTACACTTTTTAAAATCAATACTGTATTTTTTTTATTATTGAAAATAGCTGACAAAAGGCCTTTCATAAACAAAAGTGTTGTTTTACCGGAAAATTTTAATTGGTGGATGAATGTACACCGTGTTTATTTATAATTAATATTACTTTATTAAAACAGTTCTAAGACAATACAATTAGCTAAAATTAAATGCCATTTTATACATTTTTGCTCATTGTAGGCCATAGGGCAAGCTCATTGTAAAACCACTTGTGTTCTTGAAGTAAGTACTGCAAAAGTTTCTTCAGGTCATTAATTTTTTCTTGATGAGTTATTGGTACCTTTGATTCATGAATTTTCCTTGCTAATGACGAAGGGGAAGATGGCTCAGCAATAGACAGTGGATTAGATAATAACTTAAAGGTTTTGCTAAGAAATTCACCTATAAAATCAGGTACAACAACCACTCCTTTTTTAAATCTTTCGCAAGTAAATTCATAGTAGGAAGAAATAGTTAACATTTCCTTTTTATGTTTTTCTCAATTTTACTTTCTTCTGAAACACTATGTTGCCAACAGTGCTTTTATTTATGAAAAACCCCTTGTCATCGACATGAGGCTTTTCATAAGTAAACGATGTGCGAATATATGGATTATAATTTTCTAAGTTAAACTAAAATTTGAAAAAAAGTGATACAAGGCCTTTCATAAATAAGCGATTCAAATAGGTAAAATAAAATAGGAACCATTTGAAAATATTTCCAAATGGTATAATTTTAAAAAAGATTAGTAAATTAAATCTTTAGATGATTAAACCGTAAATAATTGAAAAATATTGTTAACTCTTGCAGTCGGCAGTATCTACACTGAACCAAAAAAGTACGTAAATATAATGAAAAAAACATTGATTCAAAAACGGGGAGCATTAATTTTCGTCCAAAGATCAGTATCGTTGGTCGAATGTAAGTATGTAGATACATTAACTAATGCTCAAAAACATTAACTTCTATGAACTAGTACGTTCATTCAATGTACTTTCTAGTTAAGAATTAATGTACCGATATATTGATTCAATGTACCGATCCATTGATTCAATGTACTTTCTAGTAAAGAATCAATGTATCGGTACATTGAATCAATGGATGGGTACATTAATTCTTAACTAGAAAGTACATTGAATCAATGGATCGGTACATTGAATCAATGTATCGGTACATTAATTCTTAACTAGAAAGTATATTGAATGAACGTACTAATTCATAGAAGTTAATGTTTTTAAGCATTAGTTAATGTATCTACTTACATTGGACCAACGATACTGATCTTTGGACGAAAATTAATGCTCCCCGTTTTTGAATCAATGTTTTTTTCATTCTATTTACGTACTTTTTGGTTCAGTGTATATATATGTAATGTAATGTTAATTTATACGATTATATCGATAATTTCCACCTCTACTAGTTTCATCTCTTTTTATTTCACAATGTCTTATGTTTTCCATCTTTTGCCGGTTATTAGCGCGCTCATCACTGTATTAAAGTATAAATGGATATTGAGGTCTTTAAAACAAGTGCAAATTTTTGAAATAGAGCAAGTGTTTTAAAGACCAGTTATCCACGAACACCGTACGCTATTTTTTATTGGTTCACTTTGAAATCATGTGTTATTACTAAAAAAATTGAAATAAGAGCTAATAATATAAAATAGTTGAATTTGTGATGTACATCAGTATACCATTCGTTGTTATGGAAATGAGAAAAACAAAAATTAATTTGCAATTTGTCATATAAGATTAATTATTATTATTGTTCGTCCGCTATAACTTTTTCCATGCGTCATGATTCATTTTCAAACAAATTAAGTCAAAACATAAATAGACTAGTAAGGATCTGCGAAAAAACGTCTATTTTTGGATGTGAGAGGTGGCATTCGGATTTTTGCAGATAAAGTTAGGTGACACCTTCAGTAATAATAATTGACTTATGCTCCTTCTCAAATATGCCCCGAACATTAATAAAAAAATTAAAATATTTAAAAATTTCGAAAAACTCTTTTCTGCTTTCTTTGCTTATAACTTTAAAACGATTCGTTTTGGAACAAAGTCGTACAGAAATAAAATAAAGATAATTGAATTTTGTATGATATACGACTGGTAAAAAATGTCTTAAGGTATTACCTTTTCTGCAATATAGCAATAAAAACAAAATAAGGTAGCAAAATAAGTCTGTTGTTATTCAATATTTTTTAACCACTATGGTGGCACTTGTAACCTTAGTAATTCACTTAGGAAATTCTTTGTAATATACTTAAATCGTGTACCAAATTTAATTAAAATCTACCTAATAAATTTTGCATAATAAATTTGCAATCTAAATGTTTTTAAAAAAGTTCAAATTTTTTAAAATCTTTCTGAACCAAAAATAAACCATTTAGAAGTTGGCAAATTTTTTTACATATAAATAGGTGCTCTACCTATCTAATACACTTTACAGAATTAAAATCGGATTATTTAAGGGGCCCCAGCAATGTTTTAAATTTATAAACAATTTTTTGGCTTATAAACAAATAGCTTTGTTTAATAATAAAAAAATAATTTTTAGCAATACAAATAATTAAGACCGGTATAATTTGACTTAAACTTTCAAATGCTGTCAGCAGAATTGCTATTATATTTTTTAATCAAACGTTATTCGCGTTCAAAAATATTTCTTGCGTAATTGCGTAAAAAATTGCGTATTGCAATTTCTCGATTTTTTGAAAGTTCCACCGCGTTTATCTCGAAAACTGTGTAACCTACGAAAAAACTTGTAAGAACATTTTTTGCTTAGAATTACCTAAGAAATACAAAAAATGTTTTATTTTGCGAGAAATCGATTTTATGTAATTCCTCAAGTTCTTTGTTTATAACGTTATCGACATCCGGATCAACTGTTACCCAAAAAATTCGTGTTCTACGGGTCAAAATACATAAAAAACTTGGGTAAGTCCATCTAAATAAAGGAGCCCGTAGCACCCCCTCCTGGCCACAGCACTAATTTGTTTATAAGCCAAAAAATTGTTTATAACTTTAAAACATTTCTGAGGCTGCTTAAATAATCCGATTTCAATTTCGTAAAGTGTATTAGATAGGTGAAGTACTTCCTTACATGTAAAAAAATTGACAAATCTTTGTATGTTCTAGTTTTTGTTGTGCAAGATTTTAAAAAATTTTAATTTTTTAAAAAAAGTTTAGATTGCAAAATTATTATGCAAAATCTAGTAAGTCAATTTTAATGAAATGTGGTGTACGGTTTTAGCACATTACAAAAATTTTCTAAGCGAATTAGGAAGGTTCCAAGTGTATCCTAAGTGATGGGAAATCATTGAATAAGGACAGGCTTGTTTTGCCCCCTTATTTTATATTTATTGCTATTTTGAAGCAAGGGTGATAAATTAAGACATTTTTAACCAATCGTATCTGATAGAAAATTTAATTATCTTTTTTTTTCCTTACATTACGCATCAACCACGCAGGGTTATTAGCGTGTATGGATTGTGTTACAAAATTATAACTTAAAAATAGATTTTAAACATAATAGGAAATTATAAAAAGCTCTAATTCTATACAAAGTAAAGTAAAATACTATATTTTTGGTAAGAGGTTGCAGTCTTTGAGGAATATGAAGATGCTTTTTGTATCACTGTCTTTTCCGAGTGCACTTTTTAATGTTGGTGGTATGTTGCACTTTTTTCGTTGCATTTTATACTTCGGACACTGCAATACACAATGCTTTACGGTAAGGACACTTCTACACAGATCACACACAGGTTGATCGGCACGTTGGAGTATGTAGTCATGGGTTAATCGAGTATGGCCAATCCGGAGACGAGTGAAGATTACTTGCTCTCTTCTGTTTTTGAATTGTGGAATTTGATTGTGGTTAATGTCAACTTCGTATAGCTTGGTTGATGAGTCCCTCCATGTATCCTGCCATATTTTAAAAGTATTAACTTTGAAATATGCTTTCAGGTCAGTGTGTAGGGTTTTCATGTTCTCTTCTGCGTTTGGGTTATTAGGTGCATTCTTTGCTATTTTGTCCACAACCTCGTTACCTTCGATTCCAGTATGAGATGGTACCCAAATAAAATTAACTTTAATATTCATATTTTCTGCATATTTCAGTTCCTTTTTAATGAAAAGTAGTAGTGGATGATCAGAATAGAGTTGTTTTAATGCCAATATTGAGTTGAGAGAATCTGTGATAATGATGTTTCTCTTACTATTTTTGTTAACTATCAGAGCCAATGCTTTTAGAATAGCAAACAGTTCACCGGAGAACGTTGTTGTATATGAAGGTAGCTTATAAGCTGCTGTGTAATCTGACGAGTAGATTGCTGCGCCAGTTCCGTCTTCGTTTCTGGAGGCATCGGTGTATTTTAAGAAATTCTTGATTGATTTGACTTGCAGGCGTTTCTGATTTGTTTAGTCGCAATAAGCTGGTATCAGTAGAGGGAAGGCGAATTGTCCAAGGAGGAGGGGTTTGGATTGCGGAAATATCGTAGGTGTCTGGAAAATGAATACCTATTTTTGATAAGTAAGTTTGTATGCGGTAATAAAAAGGGTGATCAGTTCTATTTGAGTTTTGGAAACAACTTTTAAAGCGGTCAGCAAATACGTTGTGTATAACTGGGTTATCTTGATTAGAGGATACTGCAGCGGCATAAGAAAGACTTAGATATTGTCTTCTAAACGTGAGTGGGATCTCTCCAGTCTCCCAGTATAGAGTTTGTATTGGACTTGTGTGGTGTGCTCCTAAAGAAATTCGAAGACCTGTATTTTGAATCACATCTATTGTTTTTAAGTACGTCTTTTTTGAGGAGTTGTAAACGATTGAGCCGTAGTCAAGTTTGGACCGTACTAGGGCCTTGTAGATATGTAGTAATGTAGACGAGTCGGCGCCCCATTTTTTGTTTGCAAGTGATCGTAACAAATTTATTCCAGGCTGACATGTCTTTTTTAAATGTTCTAAATGTATTTTCCAAGTTAGTTTTTGATCAAATATCATACCGAGAAATCTAACTTCGTCTACATATTTAACCTGTGCTCCATTTAAGTATAAGTTCTTCAGTTGTATTTGGTGACTTTTCGTAAAACACACTGCTTTGGTTTTAAGGGTATTAAACTGAAGTCCACTTGTGGATGACCATTCTTCAATATGATTTATGGCTTTTTGGACATGGTTATGGATGGTTGTTGGATTATTTCCTCTACAAAGTATAACCAAATCGTCTGCATATAGCCTAGCTTTTACAGGATGTTTAATTTTTGCGGTAGTAGAGTTCACAGCTATAAGAAACAGAGTTGTGCTAAGGTTCGAGCCCTGTGGTATACCATTTTCTTGATTTCTTGTTGAGGAATATACGCCATATACTCTGACTTGAAACTGTCTATTTTCTAATAAGTTTGATATATATTTGAGTATATTACCTCTAATTTTCCATTCGCTAAGAGTTTTTAATATTGATAATTTCCACACTGTATCGTACGCTTTACGAATGTCGAAAAATATTCCGATACAATGTTGTTTAATTGCAAAAGCCTCATGTATTTCCGATTCTACGTCAATAAGATTGTCTACAGTAGAACGATGTTTTCTGAAGCCACTCTGTTCTGGTATAATTAATTTGTTTGATTCCAGATACCACATTAGTCTGTTATTTATTATTTTCTCTAGCATTTTGCCCATACTACAAGTAAGAGATATTGGCCTATATGTTTCGGGATCTGATTTTGATTTACTTTGCTTAGGAATAGGAGTTATTATTGAATTTCTCCACGATTTTGGAAATAAATTTTTCGAGAAGATTAAGTTGAAAATGTTGAGTAAGTGTTCTTTAGATGGGTAGGTGAGGTTTTTTAGAAAAATAGTGGGTATATTATCTGGTCCAGGGCACGAGTTCTTACAGTTTTTTATTACCGCTTCTAATTCATCCATCGATATTGGAAAGTTTATTTCACTATTATTTTGATCTTCATAATCTATGGTATATCTTTCCTCATTTCTTTTGTTCCTTAAGAAATTTGGTGAATAGTTTGAGTCGCTTGAATTTTTTTCATAAACTAATGCCAGTATATTTGATATTTCCTTTTGGGATTTATATATTATATTATTTTGCTCTAACAGATTTATTGACTTGTGTGATTTTGCACCAG
Source organism: Diabrotica virgifera virgifera (assembly GCF_917563875.1). Lineage (NCBI taxonomy): Eukaryota > Metazoa > Arthropoda > Insecta > Coleoptera > Chrysomelidae > Diabrotica > Diabrotica virgifera. Next base: position 67,823,074 of record NC_065446.1, on the reverse strand, counting down.
ATATTCTTTTCACTTTTTTCCATACAGTTGTCATTGGAGTAGAACTGTCAATTGTTGAAGCGTATATTTTCCAAGATTCGCGCTTAGCTTTTTTGATAGTAAATCTGGCTATAGCTCTTAATCGTTTAAATTCTAAAGAGTTTTGTTCATTTTTCTGTCGTTTGAATTTATTAAACGCTTTTTTGGATTGTTGTATTACTTGTCGACATTCATGATTCCACCAAGGAACTGGAAGGAATTTACTATTGAAGTTAATTTTTCCAATATTTTTATCTGCTGAATCTATTATTAGTTTTGTAATGAAATCAACCTCTTCGTTCACATTACTATTTTCATTTATGGCATGCAAGTTGCGTTCGATATGATTTTGAAATTTCGTCCAATCTGCATTTTTTAAGTTCCATTTTGCTTCTGGTGTAGCTGTAGATGCATCTTCGTTATGGATTAAAATAGGATAATGGTCGCTGTCGTATGGCTCTGGTAATACATCCCATGAAATTGTATGCGTTATTGATGGTTCACATATAGATAGGTCGATAGCAGAACCCTCGCCCGTTCTTATGTCGAAACGGGTATCTTGTCCATCATTAAGTAAATTTAGGTTGAGTTTTTCCAGAAGTACTTCTATTTTTCTACCAAGATGTGTTAATTTTTTTGAACCCCATAAAGGATTATGTGCGTTGAAGTCCCCGACAATTAATTGTGGTGTAGGTATTTGTTCTAAAAGATCCAATATTTCGTTATGGTTAAGTTCTTGATTGGGGGGGGGGGGGGGATGTATATGTTACATACGGAAAAACTAGTTACGTCTTTGATTCTGACTGCAATTGCCTCAATGTTTGTTTCTAGTGGTATTGCTGTGCTATTAATGTCGTCCTTTATGTATATGGCTACTCCTCCACTGGCGATTTTAGCATGTTGTCGATTTTTAAAGAAACAATTAAAGTTTTTTAGTTTATGTGCAGTGTTGTTTTTAAAATTAGTTTCTTGTAAACATAGAATCATTGGCCTGTATTTTGAGATTAGTATTTGCACCATTTCTAAGTGGGTGTAATACCCATTCAGATTCCATTGAATTAAACTAGTGAATGATATTGATATTTTAATATGTGTCCGTAGAGGTGTCGCTTTCTGGTTCGGTATGGAAGTCCGGATCAATCTGTCGTAAAATTTTATTTCTTATTCGGGTGCATGTACTTTTAATTTTTCGGTCAATTAGTTTAGGATAAATTTTTGTCAGTAGGTCTGTAACTTCAGAAATTTCATTGGTATACATTTTTGTAATGCTTATTGGGTCGGAAGAGCCTGTACAATTTTCGAAGAAATCTATTAGTTGATCATAGTTTAAGGGATAACTGGAATTTTGGTCTCTAAATAATTCTTCTGCAGGTTTCAGCATTTCCTCTAACGTCTTTTTTGGTTTATTGCCTTGGTTTAATTTAGTCTTTTTCTCTTTGTTTTTTGGTACTTCAAAAGCGTGTTCTGATGAAGGAGTTGGAGAACGCTCAGAAACTGTGCGTTTTTGAGATATGGGATCTGTTTCTATTTGGTTAGTTTGGAGTTCTGTGCTTAGTGTTTCATTTTGTACAACTTGATCGTTAAGTTCGGTTTTATTTTGTGGGATGCCACTCGTTAGTTCTTTAGTCGCCTGATTGTAATTATTTTCAATAGAGTTCTCACCTGATTCTGTATTTTGAGGAATTGAAGTGGTGTCACCTGATGCAGATGCCTTTGTTGGACAGTTTTTTGCTGAATGCTTGGTGTTTTTACATATATGACAAGTCTGGTTGTCTAAAGATATCCATATTCTATATGATGTCTCCTCGTGGGTTATAATAAAAGAATCGGGTAAGGTATGGTTGGTTAAAGGGGATATATAGGTTTGTCGCCTAAAGCTTAATACATGCTGGAACTCAGGACTGGAAGTCCCTATACGGAGAAATGATAAGGGTGACAAAAGGTTGACACCAAGTGCTTGCAATTCGGATTCTAAGATTGAGTGTGGAATAGATGGACATACGCCTGAGAGTACTAGTCGTTGGCTGGGTGTGATTAGTCGTCGTGCTTGTAAGAGTTGTTGATTAACTTTGATTTTTCCGTGGTTGGTAATAAAGTCGTCCACTAATTTTTCATTTGCTAAGTAAATGCACATTCTGTTGTTGGATAGCTTTGAACAGAAAATAATATTTATTGGTCGAATAATTTGGCTTAAACTGTAGAGGTAATCTTCAATTTTGGTGTTTTCAATTGCGTCGAACACAATTGCTTGGTTTCTTGATGGAAAAACATGAGCGGTTGGTTGTCTGGTTACGAAAGAGTAGCTTTTAGATTCTAGAGATTGTTGGTCTGGTGTAGAAGTAGGTTTAGTTGACGTAGATGAGGATGCCATGATGTAGAAATTGATATTTTGTATGCCAAAATATCAATTATTTGGGGCCAGTAAATACTGGCCTATTTTTGAAGTCGTCTATAATATGTATTTAAATAAAGTCACCTTACCAATGTTTATCGTTAAAATAACACATTCACAAAACGCGTTTTTAAGTTTTGCAAAAACTGTAAGCGAATATTAATTAGAATTTAACGTCCTTACTCGTCGGCTGGTATGATAAGACTCTTTAATTATCTTTGTTTTATTCATATAGGACTTTGTTCTAAAATAAACAATTTTTAAGTTATAAGCAAAAAAATTAAAAAAAAAGAAATTTTTTGAACTTTTTAAATGTTTTATTTTCTTTATTAATGTTCTGGGCATATTTGAGAAAGAGCATAAATCAATTATTATTAACGAAGTTATCACCTAACTTTATCCGTAAAAATCTGAATGCCACCTCTCACATCCACCTAAAAACAGGTCCTTACTTTTCTAAAAGTGAAACGAACGTCGATGTGTATGTACATTTTGTATACTGTATACTATATATACTACACACATCGGCGTACGTTTCACTTTATGTTTTGACTTAATTTGTTTCAAAATGAATCGTGACGCATGGGAAAAGTTAAAGTGGGCGAACAATATTAGGTACTGGTTGTATGTCGCCTAAAAATGAGTTCTAACATTGATTACTTAAATAATAAAGCAGAATCGCGGTTAATACAGCAAAAATCGGAAGACGCTTATAAAAAAGAATACGACAAGTTCATTAAATGGATGGAAGAGCAAAAGGTAACAGATACAGATGAACGAGTTGTGCTGGCTTACCTTCAGAAAATGTCGGAACAGTACAAGCCGTCCACTATGTGGTAGTGAAGTTGTTCAATCAATGGTTAACTCATGGATTAAGTAAACCATGATTAAATTTAATTCGAAGATTATTTCTAATTAAGTTGTTAAATGCAGGTTAACTTTCGGATTTATTAAACGCAAATACTGAAGCAGTGACAATGTGCCAGTTATTAATTAACGGCTTGGAACAAAATTTTTCATAAAAATTGTACCGAAAAATGTTTTCTGTGGTATAAACGATGGTGTTCATGACTTTTGACGCAGTGACGCCCCCATATGTCACTGATTATTTTCGTGTTTTAAATTTAAATTTCAAAAAATGGAATAAAAATAATAAAAGAAAGAGAATTACGAGCTCTACGGCTGATGAAGAAGAAATATTAATATCTTTTGTTAAAAATTATAAACATATTCTCGAGAATAAGAAAGTGATGCAGTTACAAATTACGAGAAAATGAAAATCTGGGAAAAAAATAGCCCAATAGGCCAAACTATGTAGTTTGTCCTGAAATCAGGTTTGGCCGGTAATTTTACATATTTTTAATTAACTATGCTATTCTGTCTCTTATACGAGCAACAATCATAAAAACTGTTTCCTTTGGTACACGATATAATCTATTCAAAAACTCATTATCTGACCACTTATGAAAATGGTTTTCTTTTACTCGTAAAACAGGATTTTTTCGTAGAGGAAAAAATTATATTAACAACAGCTAAGAACTCTTCGTCTTCTGTGATATCTCCATCTTCAAAATCAAAGACAAACTATGGTTGTTTTAATCTGGAATTCTCTTGACAATATTTAATTTAAAACCAGAAAATAAGGTTACAAATATCTAGTTAATATCGTTAATCCTTCGTTTTTGGGCGATTAAGATAATCTCTGGTTAACAGATGGTTAAGTGTTAAACTTGCATTGAACAACGCAATATTACGTTTAATTGAAGATTATTTTTAATCTGAAGATAATCTCCAATTGAACAACCGGGCCATGTAACGAATGTCATTTTTTGAACATTCGCGAATACGAATGCGAATGCGAATATCTGCTACCGACATTCGCGAATGCGGATGCGAATGAGAATATTCAGTTTTTTTAATTCGTTTCTATTTTTGTAATGTTTTCTAAATTTATAATGAGAAGTTAATTGACATCTAATATTGTAAATAAATCTGATTCTTAAGGAATCTAAAGGTTTAATAAAAAGACCAAATAGGTAATAAAATAATGGCTGATAATGTGATTATCCGAAGTTAAGTTATAGGTCTGGATCCAGCGTAGGTACCTAAAAAAAGTTGATTAACAGCAAGCTGAAAATTTGTTAATAACTCAAGGGTGTCTAGTCGGACAAACTTTGATATATGGCAACACTGGAACAGGGGTAATTTTAATTGTGGAACAGGTTAAAAATTTGGAACGTCAGACTACGAAAACGTCAGATGTGTTTTGTCGGACAGAACTTCCAATTGATTTGCTACCCTTTCATTAAACTCTCATGCAAAAATCAGACTGCTATTACTAACCAACATGATTCCTGTCATTTGACATGTTCTTCGTGTTCCACTCATTAAAATGCCCAGTTGGTGATAAACATCAGTCTGATTTTTGCATGAGAGTTTAATGAAAGGGCAACAAATCAATTGGAAGTTCTGTCCGACAAAATACATCTGACGTTTTCGTAGTCTGTCGTTCAAAATTTTTAACCTGTCCACCATTAAAACTTCCCCTGTTTCAGTGTTCCCATATATCAAAGTTGGTCCGACTAGACACCGTTAAGCTATTAACAAATTTTCAGATTGCTATTAATCAACTTTTTTCTTATGCGGGATCCAGACCTATTACCTTTCTTTAATAAAAAAAAGATGATAAGTGAATATATTTTGATTTTATTAACCTAATAGTATCTTCAAATTATTTTTTTTTCTGACATTCATATTCGCAAAACATTCGCACAAATTTTGCGAATACGAATGCGAATGCGAATATTCAAAAATATGCGAATATTCGCGAATGCGAATGCGAATACGAATATTCGTTACATCACTACAGTATGTGGCCTATTCATTCGAAAGTGCAAAGTATGTTGAGGATAAACAAAGGGGTCGATTTAAGGTAGTATTAATTTGAACAGCATTTCCTCTGATTTAAAAAACGGAAGTATAAATATTTCAAACAATACCTAGGTACCAACTATACTTTTCACATTCATTTAAAAGAATAATATTTTCAATTATTTGAATAGAGCTTTTGAAACATTTGTTAGTAATATTCTATTCAAATAATATTTATTTGACGTTACAAGGTATGTACTCCTGTCAGGTTAGATCAATATTTAAAACTCTTGATGTTGCCACGGTTACTTTAAAACACGCGCGTTTTTGAAAGTTGAATTTAAACATGCTGAGGTGTACTTTAAATACGCAAAATGGAGGTACCAATAAAAAAAAGTTTCAGTTTGTGGGTATAAAAACGACCTTTTTATCAAAGCCACAAAAGCCATCAGACGGGGGCTTACAATATTAATAACGTCAAATTTTTAAACAAAAAAACTTACCTCGGTTGTAAACACTGGTCTATTCGAATCTGAAAATATAGTTTTATGAAATAATTTGTTAATTTAACATAAACACAAAATAGTTATTTATGATATAACTGTTAAAAGTACACGTTTAAGGCACGCATGTGAAAGTTTGCAGAATGAGCGATAGCGAGTTCTGCAATTCACATGAGTGCCTTAAAAATGTACTTTTTAACACGCATATCATACATTATTTTTTCTACAAACGTAATTACAGGACAATATCTATAAAAACTTTTACTTGAACGTGACTGATATTCCATTTTTATATTTTTTTCTACAACCGTGTTAAAAATGCAATTTTTAGCACTCCATACGAGCATTAAAAATGCTACTTTAAGGCACTAGTGCTTTAAAATATTTTTAAGGCACTGCAGTTCGTATTGACCGTATAGGCGATTTTGGTGTAATGTTAAAAAAATATAATAATGGAATGTCAGCCAAGTTCAAGTTAAAGTTTTTGTAGATATTGTCCTGTAATTACGTTTGTAGAAAAAATATTGTATGATATGCATGTTAAAAAGTATATTTTTAAGGCACTCATGTGAATTGCAGAACTCGCTATCGCTAATTCTGCAAATTTTCACATGCGTGCCTTAAACGTGTACTTTTAACACTTATATCATAAATAACTAAAAGATAAATAAAATAAAATTTTTATTTTATTTTCATAAATAACTATTTTGACATTACATCAAAATTGTCTATACGGTCAGTACGAACTGCAGTGCCTTAAAAATATTTTAAAGCACTAGTGCCTTAAAGTAGCGTTTTTAACGCTCGTATGGAGTGCTAAAAATTGCATTGTTAACACGGTTGTAGAAAATAGTTATTTATGAAACAGTTCGTGAAGTATGCTTTTTGCGCACGCACGCGATGTTTAGAGCACGAGCGGTGCGAGTGCTGTAGATCGCGCAAAAAGTACTTTACGCACAGTTTCATACAATATTTTATTTACGATAAACAAATAAAAAAAATGCAACTCTTATTCACTAAAATAAATTTATATACTACAATTTTTAGAACTTTTACATTTAAAAATTCAAACTTCTTTCAGACCACAAAACTGTCAAAACTTTTATTGTAATTTATTGCTCGCATGTCATCACCATGACAACGCGAAAGTTAAGGATATTTGATTATATGTAAGTGTGCCAAAAAACAGTGTGAAAAAGTAAATCCCATTTAAAATACATTGTTACTTCACGCACACTTTAAACCCTTCACGTACTGCTATCTATAATGACAGTTTTCACAAACTAAAAACTTATACATAATATGAGATAGAGTAGGGGAAAGTCGCCTATGATGGCATACCTAATTTTAACCCAATTTTTTTATGTTTATTTAAAATTTTCGAGGCATCTTTGTGGTGCCAAGTGATTCCAATTTAAGCTACATTTTAAGTTTTGTACAATATAATATTGATTTTGAACGCTTTTGGCACGCTTTTAATTTTTTTTAATTTGCAAGTATGCCATCATAGGTGACACACGTTTCCTATGATGGCACACCATTTATTAAAAAAAAAGAGTTTAATTATTTATGTTTTATTACGAAAAATAACAAAAATTAAAAAATAAAAGCCTAATATTTTACTAACTTAACTAAAAGGTTATTTACCAAATATTATTATTTATAAACACAATTCGCCTATAAACTGTTTTACTTTTTTTCCACATCCGCACATTCTGCATGGCACCATATTTATTTCTTTTGATTTGATAGGGAGTACAGTTCATTACAATACAAACAATCGACATCACAGTTGTCATCTTTAAGATCATTGAAGAATTCCGCTTCTTCTTCTTTACTGCTACTTTCTTCTTGACCCTTCTTGTCAGTTTTTTTCTTTTAAATTGCTCAAATCAGGTCTGGAGTAGACTTAAGCATACCGATCTTCCCACGTTTTCGCTTTTTTTCATTTTCTGGTTTATAGGAGCCTACTGGAAGCGCTGACAATTTTACAATACTGTTATTTCTTCTACAAATGAAGGTCCAGGCACATTAGTTTCTGGCATTTTAATTTCAGATTTCGAATACATTTTATCATTAGTATTTTCGGAATGAATAATAGATGCTTCCAAACGCTCTTCTTCTGGTTCTATGATGGCATTCATATGCCATCATTGGATACCCCGAAGTGTGCCATCATAGGCAAACATCGGCATTGTATTTAAACAAAAAAAAATCTTAAATCGAAAGATAACTTCAAAATAATGCACACAACAAACATAATATATGTCTAACAAATATATTCAAGGCATTATTTAAGCTTTTCTTCTATTTAGTGTACCGGATTCTAAATTTTAGTTTTGTGTAATGTTACTACGGGACTTGCCGAATAATGTATAATTTTGCTACTATCACAAAAAGCATCAGAGCACCATTAAATTAATATGAAACTACAAACCGACTAACTAGCAACTGATACAGCAGTTGTCAGAATAAGTAGGCTGTGTTCCAAAATACACTTGATATGCCATCATTAGCACTATGCCATCATAGGCGACTTTCCCCTAGATAAAGTTCTATAGCAACACTTTAAATCTACTTTGACAACCTACACATTATTATTAAAGCTCATATAAATAAAAGTTTAAATCCAGGTTGCGACTAAAAATTAACAATTGATCCACTTCAAAATAACATCCTATACAGGGTGTCCCAGACTAATTTAGCCACTCTATATCTCTTAAACGAATAAAGATTTTCGAATGGGACAAAAAGCAGTCCATTCTACTTATAATACACTTTAATATGGCGTAGAAAAAATCATATTCTAAATATTCATCCCTTAGTTACAACCACTAATTTTATTTTTTTTAATAGCACCCTGTATATTTTTTTATAGTTTTGGATGTGGTCTTCTATCGTCTATTCAACACATTTTTTGCAAGTAAAGTCGGTTTGTAAATAACCAAGAAAATATCAGTTTAGTTTTGTTAATTATATGTCCCAGACTAATTTATACAGGCTATATTTCTTAAACGAATTGAGATTTTCGAATGGGACAAAAACTGATCTATTACATTTGTAATACACTTTAATATGGCGTAGAAAAAAATTATCCCCTAAATATTCATCCCTTAGTTACAACCCCTAACTTAATTTTTTTTAAATAGCACCCTGTAAGTTAGGGATGAATATTTAGGGGATGATTTTTTTCTACGCCATATGAAAGTGTATTACAAATGAAACAGATCAGTTTTTGTCCCATTCGAAAATTTCTATTCGTTTAAGAAATATAGCCTGGATAAGTTAGTCTGGGACGCACAATTAACAAAAATAAATTGATAGTTTCTTGGTTATTTACGAACCGATTTTATTTTCAAAAAATGTGTTGAGAATTGACGACAAAAGACCACATCCAAAACTATAAAAAAATATACAGGGAGCTATTAAAAAAATTAAAGATAGTTATTGTAACTAAGGGATAAATATTAGGGGATGATTTTTTGTACGTCATATTAAAGTGTATTACAAGTAGAATATATCACTTTTGTCCCATTCGAAAATCTTTATTCGTTTAAGAGATATAGCGTGGCTAAATTAGTCTGGGACTATCAGAAATATCAGAATTTTGAAATTTGAAATTTTGATTCACTGGTCAATGCGAAAAGACATAAGGAAGTTCAATATAAGAGAAATAACTAAAATAGTTCAAGAAAACAAGAGTTTAAAGTTTTGAGCCAAAATACGAACAACGTAGCTAACAAAAATATGTACATAAGAAGAAACAAAGATTGGTACATTACAACGGATAGAACCGAAATCCTCGAGGTTGTCGCATTCTTTTACCACGAAATGTATGAGAGCACCAACGAAAGCAAGATTAGCCCCTGCCCAAAATCACTAACCATAGATCAAAATTAATACCAGAAATAACTCCATATGAAGTCAAAACGACACTTTTAGAAATGAAAAAAAAAACAAATCCCTGGCGATGACCAAGTAGTGACCGAGGTGATCAAACAAGGTGGAAATAAAATTATGCGGGCTTTGGCCAACCTTTTTACCGAATGCATCTAACACGAAAAAACCCTTTCTCAATGGAACAATGTGGTCATTGTTTTATTACACAAGAAAGAGACATAACAGATCTAAAAAGTACCGTTCTATCAGTTTGCTATCACACATCATATAAAAATGTTCATTAAAATTATCAAAAATAAAAGACTTCAGGCTAAGTTAGACTTCTATCAGCCTAGAGAACAAGTCTAGACTGACGACCTTAAGCACGTTAGCAGTAACAGGATGCAAGCCTCACAAGATAGAGACAGATAGAAAGAGCTTAGGGTGATCTATGTCCAGCAGTGGACGCGTACAGTGTTGCTCTTTAATATATTCAAAGTGGGCGATATTTTTTCTGCTATATTTATTTATTTTATAATTTTATAATCAAAAGGTTTTCTTCTATGTAAGTTATTTTTAATGTAAATATTAAATTTTTCGCATGACTGCTGACGTGTTTTACTTAAAATCTCCTTGACCTTGACCTTTCGACTACCAGTTCGGAAATCGTTTTCAATCGATTATAAGAGAATTCTGTTGACAAAAAGGTGTGTATAACCCGTCAAATGTTATTCTTGAGGTTACCAAAAATTTCTTTGAGGTTTATACCAATAATCTCTCTCTTATGGTACTTCTTCTTCTGAAAACAATTTTCAGAGTGGAAATCGAAATGTTAAGTATTTTTTAGGTAATAATGTAATTGTCACTACAATCAAACTGTGGTTAATCCCATATAAACATAACATTCAACTTAAACATGCCACAAGAAAATATTTTCAGAACCTTATTAAAATAAACTAGTTTTGATGGGAAATAAGCCACAATGTCACTAAAAAAGATGATTTCATTATATTTACAAATGGACCTTATACCAAATTAACGAAGGATCGAACGAAGAAACTGGAAAACAAAATATATAGAACTTTATTCAAATTTAAAAATGATTTAACATACTATCAAAGAATGACACCTCATTACAGTAAGACACCACATTTCTATGGAGTGCCGAAAATTCATAAACGAATATACCACTTAGACCCATTTGTAGTACCATCAATTCTCCTTGTAGTGAACTATCAAAATTTTTACGAAACATTATAAAACCATTTGCTAATAATAATGACACGTTTATAAAAAATACATAACATTTTTTAAATAAATTATCAAATATTTAATTTAATCCAAATAATATTTTATTAAGTTTTGACATAAACAGTTTATTTACAAATGTGCCATTAGATAAAACTTTAAACACAACCAAATCGAAATTAGAGAATTATAATACATTGACGACTAGGACAAGACTAAAAAGACTAAATGTATCAGCTATAATGGAGGCATTGACATTGTGTACTAATAATACCTATTTTCAACTAAATAATGAATTCTATAAACAAAATTTTAGTCTAGCAATGGGCTCTTCTTTATCTCCATTATTGGCTAATATATTTATGGATGATTTTGAAACTAATATTATTTCTGAACAAAATGTAAAACCCACAGTATGGTGGAGATATGTATATGATATGTTTTCAATATGGCCTCATAGATCAGAATTTTTGAATACATTCCTAAATATTATAAAGGATCAAGAAGAGACAATAAAATTTACAATGGAAAAGGAATATAATAACACCCTACCTTTCCTCGATGTTTTAGTCTCAAAGAAGGATACTGGATATGAGACTCGAGTGTATAGAAAACCAACACATACCAACAGATATCTCAATTACAAATCAAATCACAACATCAATGTTAAAAAGGGAATTATTAAATACTTATATGACAGAGCCAAAATTACTTGTTCTAACCAAAATTCATTCTTAACAGAAAAGCAATTGTTAATATTTGTTTGACTAAAAAATGATTATCCTTTATCGTTTATAAATAAGGAATTGTTAAGATTGGATCGAATGGAACAGAACAACTTAGAACAGGATAGTATAGCATTCACAAGAAATAATACGAGGAAAATACCAATACCATATATAAAAGGACTATCCTAGAAACTTAAACCAATAGGAAATAAATTCAACATTCGAAACAACAAACACGTTGAGATCTATTCTATCTAAAACTAAACCTAACAATGAACAAGAAAGAACAAAGAATTGTATTTATAAAATACCTTGTGAATGCGAACAATTTTATTTAGGTGAAACATTAAGACCATTAAACGTTAGAATATCAGTATTATATTAAAAATAGAGAATTTGATAGATCTCAAATATGTCAACACGCATGGGATAATGAACATAGAGTTCACTGGAGAGATCAAGTATAGTCTTGAAAGAAACAGATAGTAAAAAGGGAAAAATCAAAGAAGCGGCTTTAATTATGCTAAATGAAACCAATTTTGTCGCAAATTCCTCGATAGAATGCAGCAGGATGCGGTTACCCATACTAAAAGAGGAAGTCAATAGAAAGAAAATACCAGGATTAGTAAGTCAATAACATATCGAGTTAGTACATATATTATATATTTTAGTATTGATTATATATCTATGAATTATTAATATTATTTATAATTTAAAATAACATATGTACATATTAAGATTGCCCTTAATTTAAGGTCAGAATTTGGTATTAGTTTTGAGAGTAAACTAAAGTAAGACCTAATACTTACGATGTCGGGATAGTATCACGAGGTTTTCTCCTGGTTTTCCCTCGTGATTTACTATGGAATCTCTAGCGCGAGAATTTTACTGTCACCATTGCATGTGGTTGTCTTTTAAAGACAGATCACAGGTTATGATTTTTTTGTGACGGATATTCTTGAGTTGGGGTTGATTTCATATAATCGAATGAACTATCTTTCAATAAAGTCGTCCCAGGAACGCAACTCATAAATATTGGCAATGCCATTTTAAAGTCTTCTTCTTTAAAATGTATAATGTCTGAATTGCCGATGTAAATGAGTCAGATTAAATAAATTATTAAAATAATTTTTTTCCTAAGCAACAACATTTTTGTTTAATTCATTAATATTTTTTGTATTTCGACAACAACACCCGATTTGACGTCGAAACGTTAATAAAATCATGTTTTTAGTAAAATTGTGGCTTATTTCCCATCAAAACTAGTTAATTGCAAAAATCCCACAAGAAAATATTAGTCGAGGAAATGAAGCATTTTGGCTCGCAATTTTTTCGTCCAGCATGGATTTACTTGAAATTTTCACAGAAGGTAGGGAATAGTCCAAGGATCATTTTCTATATCATGCCGCTGTACGCTAAAACCTTGGGGGTGGTTGCCACCCCATCTCGGGGGCGGGAATTTTTTATTACATTTTAACTATGTAAATTGATGTAAAAAGTGATTATAAGAAAAAAATATTTTTTACATTTTCTTCGTAAAACTAATATTTTTGAGTTATTCGCGCTTGAAAGTAACAGTTTTTCGATGAAAAAAAACGTCTTTTTTAGAAGGTTTTTTGAGAATACCTCGAAAAATATGCATTTTATCAAAAAACTGTAGATATCAAAATTATATCTTTTAGTAACACAAACCAAATCATTTTTCTCTAATATCGCTAAGACCAATACAAACCGAGATTCATCATGTTAAAAGTTAGCTTTTTTCATCAAATGCATAATTTGAAATATTCAAAGTAAAATAACGGAAAAACTTTGCATTTTTCGAGGAAAACTTAAATAATATTTTTTCAAGTATACAGTTAGGCCTTTCAAAAAAAAATTATAAAAAGTTACTAATCTGACAGCTAAGCGACTTATCATCATAAAAAGGTCGGTACCTGCTTTTCTCTATGAAAAAATCAGTGAAAACAACCCCCTAACTACCCTCCTGATTAAAAATTGGTCTTCACTTTTCTGTAATTCCTTTTATATGTACATTGTAAATACACCCAAGAAGTTTGACCCATTTAAAAGGCCTAATTTTAGAAAAATTGGAGTTCAACAAAAATTATTTTTTGGAATTTCCCATTTTTTACCTTTTACTTCAAAATATCTCCGAAAATACTGGAGATACGAAAAAATGATAGATAACCAAATTGTAGTTTCTTTAATAACTAAAATTCCCTTGTGCATAGATTTTCATTACAGTGAACAGTAAGCGAGATATAGCTGTTTAAAACCTCTATTTACGAGCAAACACCCCCTTATTCGAGCCCTTTAAACCCACCCTAATTAAAAACTGAGGGATCTGACGGAATTTAGTTTACACAGTCTTATAACTCTTCAAAAATACTACGAAGTCATTTTTGAAAAATCTTTTCACCGCCAAAAATGAAGGAGCTATGTTTATAAAACGAATTTTTTTCGAATAATTCGGATAGTCCGCTTATGGATAATTTTCAATGTATGTATGATATCACAGAACCGGTTCGTATACTGGAAGATGACTAAAAAACTATTTGTATTTGTATTTGTACATATTTGTAAATTCGTATTTTTGTGTACATAAATGTTTTTGTAATTCTTTAATTCTACTTTTTTTTTCTGTATAGACCTATTAAAATATCTACTTATAAAAACTGTAATGTTATTTAGGGTGGTTATTTAGGGTGGTTTTTAAGGGTTGAAATATTATGATATATCCTAAAGTATAAAACAATCATTATTTAACCAATCAAAACCAAATTTTACCCATATTAAAGTATACAATGTTTTTATATAATTTTTGAAAATAAGGGGTTGTTTACACCCCTAAAAATAATCAACGCCCTTAAGCATGATATAGAATATGAAGTACAGGGTGAGATGACCCTAATTCCAAATTTTTATGTAAATCGATGCAAGCCGAAATTATTCTTTTAGGATAAGTAAATTTTTTATATATAGCTCCAACAAGGGTGGTTTTAAGGGTTGAAATATTATTATAGTATATTTTAAAGCATAAAACATTCATTATGTAACTAATAAGAGCCAAATGTTGACAATATTAAAGTTTAAAATGATATTTTATAATTTTTTACAACTAGGGGTAGTTTTCACCCTTACAAAACCAAAAGCGTACAACGGCTCAATATAGAAAACGAACTAGAGGGTGTAATGAGCCTAATCCCAAATTTTTGTACAAATCGATGCTGGACGAAAAAATTGCGAGGTTTTGCCATTTTTTCAGCTTCATTTCCTTCATCCAGAACAACTTATTAAAATATCTGTTGCGTCGTTCCGAGCTTCCCATATTTTTTAAAAATAGTTCTTTAATGTTAGTTCGGTTAGTGTATATGTTAAGATATGCAACAAAATATAACAAAATGATTTTATTTATTGACTTAAGTTTATTTTATTAAACGGTAAATATTTTTCAATTCTGAACAAAGATCGCTAAACTTTTCTATTGAATATTTATAATATACTAAGAGGACAACATAAAGCTCCTAAGCTGAAAACTTAACCAAGAATTTGTTCAGTAAACTTCCACGCAAGTCTAGAATTCTCCCTTCGATAAAGCAAACAGATCCGAAAAACTGAAAGGTAAACTCCGAGCTTATTTCGATTCCCATCTTATTTTTGTAGGATCCTGAATCCAGGTATGTTAGTTGGTAGATAGGTGACGCAATCAATGCGGAATTAAAGGGGGAATAAAAAGATATATTGTAGCAAAAGACGCGATGAAAATCTCTAGAGGGTAAAATCAGAATATATTTTGTAAACATCTTTTAAGACTGAAACGAGAAACGAGAAAAGTATTTTATCATTATGGAAATGCATATACGAGGTGCAAAAAAGAGTTTGAAAATACCATAAACAGGATCTTTTTACAGGAACGTAAAGAAGTTCTGGATGATAATAAAAACCACCAACCTCAATAATTTTATTTGCACAAACCCGGATTGTACCGACTTGAAGAGATAGGACCTTTGACCTGCTTTTTACCTACTACCCACCTTTTTTACCGGATGATTACTTCCTTCAAGATTTTCTATTATCTCCATGTGTCCTTGTTTTTCATATTCTTACATAAACTGTCTGTTGTCCGTTTCTAGTCTTCTATCATTTAGGAATATTCTCTCTAATTGCATCAACCTGGAAAATGCATGTTGCTTCCTTTCTCCCAATTTTCCTATATTTTCTCTAAATGGTATTTTTACTTCGTATCTTCCTTCGTATCTTCCTTCGTTATCTCTTTTAACTGTCTCTCGAAAGCACTCTTTACATTCTTGTTTTTGTACTGAGAGTTTGCTTTCTTGCTCTACTCCTTCCAGCTTCCAAAATGACTTTATTTGTGTCTCCATCTCCTGTCTGGATATCATACTGCACACTTCGAAATTCATTGATTTTTTTCTTTTGCAATTCCTGACACTATCCATCCTAACTTCGTGTTTTGAATAAGAAGCCCGTTACTTATTCGGTACATACCATCCATTAATATGTTACTATATTCCTATGCTCCTAATAATACGTCTGCCTTCACTACCTTTTGGTACAGCGGATCTGCTAATAAGACGTTTCTTTCATTGTATTAGTTACTCCAAAGTTACTCCAAGTTACTCAAAATGTGTTTCAATGATTAGCTTCGTGTTCCAGTTCGATATTTCTTCTCCTACCAAATCGATTCCTGAGATTCTAGCATGGATTGGTTTTCTTTGCTTTCCCAAGATTGTCACCGCCTGTTCTATAATGAATGAGCATTGCGACCCTTGGTCTATTAGTGCTCTTATTTCAAGAATTTGTTCAGTAAACTTCCACGTAAATCCAAAAGTCTCCCTTCGATAAAGCAAATAGATTCGAAACACTGAAAGTAAACTCTTAGCTTATTTCGATTACCATCTTATTTTTGTAGGATCCTGAATCCAGGTAAGTTAGTTGGTAAATAGGTGACGCAATCAATATGCGAAATTAAAGGGGGAATAAAAAGATATATTGTAGCAAAAGACGCGATGAAAATCTCCAGAGGGTTAAATCAGAATATACTTTGTAAACATCTTTTAAGGCTAAAACGAGAAACGAGAAAAGTATTTTTTCATTATGGAAATGAATATACGAGGTGCAGAAAAGAGTTTGAAAATAGCATAAACATGATCTTTATACAGGAACGTAAAGAAGTTCTGAATGATAATGAAAACCACCAACCTCAATAATTTTATTTGCACAAACCCCAATTGTACCGACTTGAAGAGATAAGACCTCTGACCTGCTTTTTATCTACTACCCACCTTTTTTACCGGATGATTACCTCCTTCATGATTTTCTATTATCTCTATGTGTCCTTGTTTTCACAGTCTTCAATAAACTCTCTGTTGTCCGTTTATAGTCTTCTATCGTTTAGGAATATTCACTCTAATTGCATCAACCTGGCAAATGTATGTCGCTTCCTTTCTCCTAATTTTCCGATATTTTCTCTAAATGGTATTTTTACTTCGTATCTTCCTTCGTTATCTCTTTTAACTGTCTCTCGATAATACTCTTCACATTCTTGCTTTTCTACTGAGAGTTTGCTTTTTTCTCTACTCTTTCCAGCTCCCAAAATGTCTTTATTTGTCTGTCCATTTCCTGTCTGGATATCATACTGCACACTTCGAAAATCCTTGATTTTTTTTCTTGTGCAATTCCTGACACTATCCATCCTAACTTCGTGTTTTGAATAAGACGCGCGTTACTTATTCGGTACATATTATCCATTAATTTGTTACTATATTCCTTTACTCCTAATAATACCTCTATCTTCCCTACCTTTTGGTACAGCGGGTCTGCTAATAAGACGTTTCTTTCGTTGTATTCCTCTAGTTGTGTTTCCTGTTCTGGTAAGCCTTTGGATATTTTCGGAAGTACCAAAACCTCCGTTTCCATTTCAAAGTTACTCCAAAATGTGTTTTAATGATTAGCTTCATGTTCCAATTTGATATTTCTTCTCCTACTGAATCGATTCCTGAGATTCAAGCATGGATTGGTTTTCTTTGCGTTCCCAAGATTGTCTCCGCCTGCTCTGTCATGAATGAGCATTACGAACCTTGGTCTATTAGTGCTCTCATTACAAGAATTTTTCAGTAAACTTCCACGAAAGTCTAGAAGTCTCCCTTCGATAAAGCAAACAGATCCGAAAAACTGAAAGGTAAACTCCGAGCTTATTTCGATTCCCATCTTAATTTTGTAGAATCCTGAATCCAGGATGTTAGTTGGTAGATAGGTGACGCATTCAATGCGGAATTAAAGGGGGAATAAAAAGATATATTGTAGCAAAAGACGCGATGAAAATCTCCAGAGGGTTAAATCAGAATATATTTTGTAAACATCTTTTAAGGCTGAAACGAGAAACGAGAATAGCTATTTGTATAACAAGGGAGGAAAGTGCTACTTTTCCTCCCGAGAATGAAGTTTACTGCCCGACGCGTAGCGGAGGGCAGTAATCATTCAAGGGAGGAAAAGGCACTTTACTCCCATGTTATACATATGGTTTTTCCACCTTCCTCAAATAACAAGTCATTTTTTCATTTTTACTTAATTTATTTATGTAACTAACCAACAAAATTTATTAGAACTAATACTAACAAGTACGTACAATATAACTGTCAACTGTCAAATATAAGTCAAATTATTAATGTAAACATTGTTAAATCAGAATAACAATTTACTGTTTTTTACCATTCTGCAAAATACAGAGTGTTTTTAAATAAACGTTAAAATGCATAGATACTTATGTAATAGAAAATTGATATTGTACAGGGCGTCAATAAGTTATATTTCATGAATGAAATACCATGACGTCACTTTTACTTTTCCTCCCTAGGGAGGAAAAGTACAACTTTGCTCCCTACAATCAGGTCCGAAAAAGTATACTTTCGGTAGAGGTAGGTGGAAAAAGTTTTTTTTCACCTACATCTACCGAAAGCATACTTTTCCTGAACTGATTGTAGGGAGCAAAGTCGTACTTTTCCTCCCTAGGGAGTAAAAGTAAAAGTGACGTCATGGTATGTCATTGATGAAATAACTTATTGACGCCCTATAATACATTCTATTATCTATTACGTAAGTATCTATACATTTTAACATTTATTTATAGAACATCCTGTATTTTGCAGAATGGAAAAACAGTAAATTGTTATTTTGATTTAACAATGTTTACAATATTGATTTGACTTATATTTGACAGTTGACAGTTCTGCTGTACCTACTTGTATTAGTTTTCTAGTAGGTTGTGTTAGTTACATAAATAAATTATTTAAAAATGAAAAAATGACTTGTTATTTGAGGAAGGTGGAAAAATCATAAATGTATAACATGGGAGTAAAGTGTCTTTTCCTCATTACTGCCCTCCGCTACGCCTCGGGCAGTAAACTTCCTTCTCGGGAGGAAAAGTAGCACTTTTCTCCCTTGTTATACAAATAGCTATTATCATTATGGAAATGAATATACGAGGTACAGAAAAGATGTAATAAAATTAAATCAACAATAATAGTTGTTTTATTTGCGATACACTGACTATCTAACACTGACATCTCATATGGATCATGAATGAAGGTTGTCACTCCATCTTTTGCGCGGTCGTCCGATACTTTTATGCCGATTGGGGATTTATCTCTTGCTATTTTGACCACACGGTTCTTCTCCATTCTGTCTTGTGGGTATTCCATTTTTTTCTATTTAGTCTCCATTCGTCTATACATTGTACATTACATTTTCTTCTAACGTCTTTAATCTTCTTTCAATCTCTTAGGGTATTTCCTGTAATTCTTCTCAGTACTTTCATTTCTTGCTATTTTGGCCACACATGTCTCCGCCATCTGGTTATGTGGTTATTCCACTCTTTGTTTCTATTTAGTGTCCATTTGTTTATACATTGTACGTTACATTGTCTTCTAATGTCTTCACTCCTCTTTCGATCTCTCAGTGTATTTCCTGTTATTCTTCTCAGTACTCTCATCTCTGCCGTTTCTATTACCCTTTGTGTTGTAGCTTTGTCGGATCTTACTTCTGATGTATATCTCATTATGGGTCTTACACTGGCTTTATAAATTCTAGGCTTTACTAGTCTTAATATGTTGCTTTTTGTACCTGATCTCTCACTTCTTTGTTAAGTATCCATAGCTTGACAATGTAATTCCAAGGTATTATATTTCTTAAAAATAAAAATGTATACCATTTCTATTCAGTTGCAATGCGAAGACAAAATAATCTTATTTTTCACTTAGAATGCGGAGCGCAAGCCAGCACTCTGAATCGACGATTTTCGACTCTGATTGGAGTCTCATCGGAGAGACGTAGGCCTGCCGCTCCATACTCGAAGTGACCAACTATGAAAGCTTACCCCCACATTGCAACTGACGTGTATGGATTAGGTGACTAGCGTCATCTGGCAATTGAAAGGTAAGTTTTCAATCCTAATAGCAACATTTATAATATTGAAAAATATTAAAAATATTACTAAAAGATTTTTAAATTGAAAACTTATTGGTCCATTTCCCTGGTGACATCTCCAAGGCTTCTACAATATGCAAGCCAGATGGATGCTGCAGTGAAGACAAAGGGGAAGGAATTCTACACTATGCAATTCACAACCCCCGTCTGCAGCTTGGTAAAGTTCCAACGGAAAATGGACCTAGTTACTCTATAGGAGTAATACTAATATAAAATAAAAATAAAAATGTATACCATTTTTATTCAGTTGCAATGCGAAGGCAAAACAATCTTATTTTTCACTTAGAATACGGAGCCCAGTCCAGCACTCTGAATCGACGATTTTCGACTCTTATTGGAGTCTCATCGGAGAGACGTAGGCCTGCTGCTCCATACTCGAAGTGACCAACCATGAAAGGTTACCCCCACATTGCAACTGACGTGTAAGGATTAGGTGACTAGCGCCATCTGGCAATTGAATACTTTACCTTTCAATTGCCAGATGACGCTAGTCACCTACTCCATACACGTCAGTTGCAATGTGGGGGTAAGCTTCCATGGTTGTTCACTTCGAGTATGGAGTAACTAGGTCCATTTTCCGTTGGAACTTTACCAATCTGCAGAAGGGGGTTGTGAATTGCATAGTGTAGAATTCCTTCCCCTTTGTCTTCACTGCAGCATCCATCTGGCTTGCATATTGTAGAAGCCTTGGAGGTGTCACCAGGGAAATTGACCAATAAGTTTTCTATTTAAAAATCTTTGTAATATTTTTAATATTTGTCAATATTATAAATGTTGCTATTAGGATTGAAAACTTTACCTTTCAATTTAGTCCTGTCGCCAGGGGGGGTACAACGGCCTCGTTAATTCAGATGGACTTACCCAAGTTTTTTTTATGTATTTTGACCCGTAGAACACGAATTTTTTGGGTAACAGTTGATCCGGATGTCGATAAGATTGTTATAGACCAAGAACTTGAGGAATCAAATAACAGCGATTTTTGGCAAAACAAAACAATATTTTGTATTTTTTGGGTCATTTTAAGCAAAAAATATTTCTACAAGTTTTTTAGTAGGACGCACAGTTTTCGAAATAAACGCGGTTGAACTTTCAAAAAATCGAAAAACTGCAATTTTTAAACCCGAATAACTTTTGATTAAAAAATAAAATAGCAATTCTGCTTAGCGCCTTTGAAAGTTCAAGTCAAATTATGTCGGTTTTGATTATTTGCATTGCTAAAAATTTATTGTGTTATTGTTAAACAAAGCTACAAACAACTAGTGCGTGAGTGATGTTTCTGTGATTTCTCATTTAAAATCGAACGAGTAGGTAGAATAGGTACTAGTGCAATCAAGACTATTTCTACGTTACATGCGTTAAAACGCATGTAAAAGCACGGGAAACCCTACGTGTTTATAGCTTTGTTAAACAATAAAAAAATAAATTTTTACCAATGCAAATAATCAAAACCGATATAATTTGACTTAAACTTTCAAATGCGGTAAGCAGACTTGCTATTTTATTTTTTAATCAAAAGTTATTCGGGTTCAAAAATTGCAATTTTTCGATTTTTTTAAAGTTCAACCGCGTTTATCTCGAAAACTGTGCATCCTACGAAAAAACTTGTAGAAATATTTTTTACTTAAAATGGCCCAAAAAATACAAAATATTGTTTTGTTTTGCCAAAAATCGCTGTTATTTGATTCCTCAAGTTCTTGGTCTATAACAATCTTATCGACATCCGGATCAACTGTTACCCAAAAAATTCGTGTTCTACGGGTCAAAATACATAAAAAAAACTTGAGTAAGTCCATCTGAATTAACGAGGCCGTTGTACCCCCCCTGGCGACAGGACTAATTGCCAGATGACGCTAGTCACCTAATCCATACACGTCAGTTGCAATGTGGGGGTAAGTTTTCATGGTTGGTAACTTCGAGTATGGAGCAACAGGCCTACGTCTCTCCGATGAGACTCTCCAATAAGACTCGAATATCGTCGATTTAGAGTGCTGGACTGCGCTCCGTATTCTAAGTGAAAAATAAGATTGTTTTGCCTCCGCATTGCAACTGAATAAAAATGGTATACATTTTTATTTTTATTTTATATTAGTATTACTCCTATAGAGTAACTAAGTCCATTTTCCTTTGGAACTTTACCAAGTTACAGACGGGGGTTGTGAATTGCATAGTGTAGAATTCCTTCCCCTTTGTCTTCACTGCAGCATCCGTCTGGCTTGCATATTGTAGAAGCCTTGGAGGTGTCACCAGGGAAATTGACCAATAAGGTTTCAATTTAAAAATCTTTAAGTAATATTTTTAATATTTGTCAATATTATAAATGTTGCTATTAGGATTGAAAACTTTACCTTTCAATTGCCAGATGACGCTAGTCACCTAATCCATACACGTCAGTTGCAATGTGGGGGTAAGCTTCCATGGTTGTTCACTTCGAATATGGAGTAACTAGGTCCATTTTCCGTTGGAACTTTACCAATCTGCAGAAGGGGGTTGTGAATTGCATAGTGTAGACTTCCTTCCCTTTTGTCTTCACTGCAGCATCCATCTGGCTTGCATATTGTAGAAGCCTTGGAGGTGTCACCAGGGAAATTGACCAATAAGTTTTCAATTTGAAAATCTTTTAGTAATATTTTTAATATTTGTCAATATTATAAATGTTGCTATTAGGATTGAAAACTTTACCTTTCAATTGCCAGATGACGCTAGTCACCTAATCCATACACGTCAGTTGCAATGTGGGGGTAAGCTTTCATGGTTGGCCACTTCGAGTATGGAGCAGCAGGCCTACGCCTCTCCGATGATGACTTCAATAAGAGTCGAAAATCGTCGATTCAGAGGGCTGGACTGCGCTCCGTATTCTAAGTGAAAAATAAGATTGTTTTGCCTTCGCATTGCAACTGAATAAAAATGGTATACATTTTTATTTTTATTTTATATTAGTATTACTCCTATAGAGTAACTAGGTCCATTTTCCGTTGGAACTTTACCAAGCTACAGACGGGGGTTGTGAATTGCATAGTGTAGAATTCCTTCCCCTTTGTCTTCACTGCAGCATCCATCTGGCTTGCATATTGTAGAAGCCTTGGAGGTGTCACCAGGGAAATGGACCAATAAGTTTTCAATTTAAAAATCTTTTAGTAATATTTTTGATATTTTTCAATAGTATAAATTATCCTATTAGGATTGAAAACTTTATCTTACCTTTTTATTATATTTCTGTTACTTGTTTAATACTGATGCTATCAATTTATATTTTATACTTGATTGGTTCTTTACTGATTAATATTGTTTTAGGTTTCTTAGTTGAGACTGCCATATTGAATTTTTTTTTGTTTTTATGTTAAATTTATGGACCAATATTTGCAGACTATCTTCAGCTTGGGCTATCAATATTGCGTTGTCTGCGTAACAGTGTTTCTACTTCTTTGTATCCCATTCTGTATCCTCTTCTTTTGTTGACACTGTTGATGATTTAATCCATGATTAAATAGAAAAGCGTAGGGCTCAATGAGTCCCCCTGCCTTATTTCGCTGCCTATGTCTATAGATTTTGGAAGTTGCCAATCTATTCTGACTTCCATTTTGTTGTTTTGGTAGAATGGTAGTCTATTATACAGAAGATGCAGTACATCTTTGAGTATTACTGTGTCAAATGCTTTCTTTAAGTCAATCAGACACAAAATACAGGTCTATTACACTCTAGTGATTTCTCAGTATTTTATAATACTGTCTTTTTCCGGTTGTCTAAAATATATCCAAACGAAGTCCAAAAATTTTGAGAAGATACTGTTCTGGAACTGATGCACAATGGAATGAGGAGAATAAGTTATATATCATTCATTTCAATATTGACCAAGTGGTTACAGCCAGGAGAAATATTATCTAGAATTAATGTCTAAAAGGTTATTTAAAGAATATAAAGAATATGATCTATACGTGAATCGGTCAAAAATTCTGCATTGAGAAACGAACAAGAAATCTGATCATAGATACACTATAATTAATACTAATTAAGTACACATATTTAGGCACAACAACTAACCGTATTGATCCGACTGAAAACGATAGTAAGATAAGCAAAGGATTATATGGTGTCTATATTCAATAATTGGGGTCCGAAGATATATCTCATAAAAGGAGACACTTTCTCTTTAACTTATGTAATTTTTAAAAGTACGTATCTTACTGTATGAATTGGAAGCATGGCAGCTTACCAGTTCCTTAGAACGTCGCTTATTGTCCTTTGATATAGACTTCTGGCGAAGATTTTCCAGAAAATCAAGACTAGAAAAAATAATTAACGACAAAATACAAGTGAGTGTCAACAACTATTATTGAAAAAATTTAAGGCAGACAAAGTCTGCTATACAAATACTATTAAAGTTTTAGGTAAGTAATTATTAATCAATTATTAAATAACTTAGTGACATCAAAGCTTTTTTGGTATAGATTGTAATTCCAGAAGCCGGTGAAAATTAAACGAATATTTTAGCAACAATTCAATTGTTAATTAACAAATTACATAAAAATAATAAACAAAATAATCATGATACATTGATCAAACTTATAAAGATTATAAAGATGAGATGCTTATTTAATATTTTATCGACAAAATATAAATTTTTCTCTTTTTTGCATAATCTTTAAATTTTGAAAAAAAAAATAGTTATAATACGTTGGTCTAATTAGTAAAGTACAAAGAAAGGTTATTTACCAGCAATTTTATTGCTGAAATCGAATTATAAGATCCTATATATTATTAATATAGGTATGCAAAGTCCGCATATAGTGTGCTACTTTTTTTATAAACAAAATGGCGCCGACAAATCTTATTTTTTTCAATTATTGCTCTATAACTCCGAAGATTTTAACTTTACACCAAAAACACTCAAATAAAAATTCACCCCAATTTAATTCTGCATAGAGACATGTTTTCCCGATTTGCTTCGACGAAAATTTTCCTCGAATATTGTGGGTTTTCCCAGCAAAATCTCGAATTTTCAAATAAATTTTTTGGGCCAGTAATTATTTATCAATAATTATATAGCTTGGTGAAATAAAAGCTTTCTTGTTATAGATTATAAATTCAGAAGCCGGTGAAAATGAAACGAATATTTTAACAACAATTCAATTGTTAATTAACAATTTACAGTCGCAATAACAACCAAAATAATCATGAGACATTGATCAAACTTGGAAAGATTATAAAGGTGTGATGCCTATTTAATATTTTGTCGACAAAATATAAATTTTTCATTTTTTTGCATAATCTTTAAATGTTTAAAAAAAATTGTTATAAACAAATTAACATTTCTCAGAAATTGTTCATTATATTCTAATTTAAAAAAAATACTTAAAATGCGTATTTCATAGGTCTTTAAAATGAATGCTTTAAAAAAATTTTCCAACCATTTGCAAAAAAGTTATGAAACAGCAAAATAAATATACGAAATCTCCGTTGTTTATAATTAGTTTTAATTGTTTCAAAGCTTAAAAGTGAGTCTATGGTACAACCTAATTACTCACAAAGAATGTCAAAAATTACTGCAATGGTTATATTTTAATCAAAGATTAAAAACACTTTTTTTTGTAATTTTTAGCGCAAACGTAGGCCTGATACAGAGTCGGAGCTAAAATGTTCACTCGAAGCGACTGACACGCAGCATGCATTATTTATTAAAAGTGTACATCACGCGGCCGGTCGTCGCTCCGAGTGAAAATGTTAGCTACAGTACTGTGTTACTCTACTTTCGCGCGTGTAAATTACAAAAAAATATATTTATAATCTTTAATTAGAATATAACTATTAAACTGATAATCGATATTTTTTGTAAATAATTAGCTTGTACTTTAAACTCACTTCTACGCTTTGAAAGAATTAAAAAAAAGTATAAACACAGTAGTAATCGTATGATTATTTGCTGTTTCATAACTTTTTACAAATGGTTGCAAAAAATTTTTAAAGCATTCATTTTAAAGATATTTAAAATGCCCATTTTAGCTATTTTTTTTAAATTATAATATAATAAAAACTTTCTGAGAAACGTTAATTTGTTTATAACTATTTTTTTTAAACATTTAAAGATTATGCAAAAAATAAAAAATTCATATTTTGTCGACAAAATATTAAATAGGCATCTCATCTTTATAAGATTTCAAACCTTGATCAGTGTATCATAATTATTTTGGTTATTATTGCGACCGTAAATTATTAATTTACTATTGAATTGTTGCTAAAATATTCGTTTAATTTTCATCAGCTTCTAAAACTATAATCTAAACCAAAAAGGCTTTTAAGTCACCAAATTATTTAATTATTGGTAGATAATTACTTATCTAAAACTTTATTAGAAAATTAAAGATTTTGTTGGGAAAACCCGCATTTTCCGAGGAAAATTTTCGTCGAAGCAGATCGGAAAAAACGCGTCTCTATGCAGAATTTAATCACAGTGAATTTTTATTTGGGTGTTTTTGTTGTAAAGTTAAAATCTTCGGAGTTATAGAGCAATAATTGAAAAAAAAACACGATTTTCGTGCGCCATTTTGTTTATAAAAAAAGTAGCACACTATCTGAGGACTTTGCATACCTATATTATTAATATATAGGATCTTATAATTCGATTCCAGCAATAAAATTGCTGGTAAATAACTTTTCCCAAAAATGGCCTATTCTCCGATAATCAGCCCAGACTAATATAACAATTAAAAATATGTATGCGAAAACAAAGAGCTTTGTAGCTCATAAAAGGGATAAAATTTTGTACAACAACATAAATAAACTACAACTATTGTCGGCTATAATAATGATTATAGCATAGCAGTGCATTTTATATATTATCCCAGAGAACGGCAGTTCTCGCCAGTGGCGCACAACCCCCCTACATGCGACACTAAATATACACGAACTTTTCGATTTTTTAAATCTGACTGAATTGACAATTCGGCCAAATTCCATCCTAAAGTTTAGGAAAAGACTCGTTCATCCATAATATGTCAACCATCCATTTTGGTTCAAGGGTGTAGATTTTACGGCCCTTCCCATTTAGGGTCTGTTTTTCGTTCTCGTCCCCAAAACTTCCAAAAATTTCGAAAATTTAAGTCCGTTCTTTGCTGCTTCTGATAGTACTAATCATTACCTTTCCAACGCATGTCTAATTTTGAAAATGGGTTATACCATTCAAAAGTTACCGAGCTCAGAAATATGACTCAATTTCAATTTAAAAAATGGAAAATGTATGTGTGTATGTATGTATGTGCGTGGAAATGTTAAACCGATCTGAATTTTTTTTCTATTTTTCAAGAGGGGGTTAGGGCCGATTCAGAACGGGTGTAGTTTGTGATTTTTGATCACCCATAAGCCAGCTATAGGACTAGGTAGGTACAAAACGGCATATTTTTTGGGGATCATCTTAGGATCAAGGAGAGACAGGAAAACCGAAAATACACCAAATCAATAGCCTTGAGTTGGGCATTCAAATGGTGTCTAAGTGGTCAGGATCAGATTATCAGATATACACACGGCTCAATATAGCCGAAAAACTGAAAAACTAAACTTTGAAAATTTTGGTTTTTCGACAATCACTCAAAATGTCAACATACGAATTGCGCCAATAACTGTGCGTTTGTAGGTAGACTCTAGACTCTAGAAAATTCGAATTTTTAAGTTATAGGCTTCATAAATATGATCAAATCTATTTGTTTATATAAAAACTGTTTTCCAAGCTCAATAATTCCTGTAATATCTTCAGATAGCATACTTAACCTTGGATGCATCAGATAGTACTTGTCAGTACGTTTCAAACTCACGTTTATTAAGCAAAATCGGTTAAACGGTTTAGAAGTTATCGAGCTCAAAATGTATAATCCATTTAACCATTATCGCCGAAATGGTTTATGCAGTTGTCGTGGTTACGACGCTGAATTTGATCGGGCAATCCGAGTTTATTTGCCGGCCATCCCATTATTTTTTTTCAACCTATTTCGAATAGAAAAAAATATCTAGTGTGCATTCAACGGACACAAATAATTATATTGAAAAATAAATATTAGGATGGCTGGGATATGAACTGAGATTGTCCTATCACAAGTTTAGTGTCGTAACCACTAGATCATTTGGGAGATAATGCGACAAAGGCGACCATTTATAACGCTTAACGTGAAATCCAGAAACATTACATTCAACTTCATACATTTAATTTGTGTAAAAAATACTTTTAAAAATTCCTGATACAAGAATAAAAAACCGCTAAACGCCGTAAAAATGAGTGTCGCACACAATATTCCAGCTAGAAAATAGCTGATAATATGAATATTACGTGGTGCGCAAATGTATTTTCATTTTGATGGAAAATAAAATTCTTGTTCTACTTTAAAAGATTTTTCCATAATATTTGCTAAATTTTGCAGTAAAACACACCACAAAAGAACTTCAAAATGCAAACTGTATTAAAGTTATTCTTTTGTGGCGCGTTTTACTTCAAATTTAGCAAATGTTATGGAAAAATCTTTTAAAATAAAACTAGAATTTTATTTTCCATCAAAATGAAAATATATTTTCGCGCCACGTAATATTCATATCAGCTCTTTTGTAGCTGGAATATTATACGCGCCACTCATTTTTACGGCGTTTAGCGGTTTTTTAATCTTGTTGTAATACACTAATTAATTATGTCTGCTACATAAATGGGATTGGATATTTAATAATATACCTAATTATGTAAATTGGTTAATTTAATTGAAAGCTATTCATGTGCATTCAAACAGAATGCTAATAGGGTTAAATACTTAAAATTCATTGTATTAACGTAAAATGTAGACTAGTTCTTTCGCCTCGCTCCGTTAACTACGAATGAGAGAAAATCGAGGCGCTGAAAAAAATTCGCTGAAACAAATCAATCTACAAGAACTGAAAGACCTCTGCTACGTGACGCCATTATTTCAGGAATCCATTCGAAGCATTTCGTAAGTCAGTCGGAGGAATATTAATTTGTTTACCGACATTCTCAAGCAGCTTTAAATAGCCCATCGATTTTTACGTTACAACCAACTTTGATTTAGGCCACCACAACCCAGATAGACGTGTTTGAAGCACACCCAGGGCGTCTCTAGGTCAATTTCCGTTCGTGTTCTATTCCTTTTTGTGATATGGGAACAGTATTTGCGTTCAAATATGTTTATGGTGTACTTAAAAATGATAATTTATTGTTTCTCTTTTGGGTTAATATAGTCACGAATTGTTTATATTGATGTTTTATTAAATTTTGTGAATTGGTTCTTACTCGTGTAAAGGGCCTAGCCGGGTAAGATGGTGAAAAGTGCCCCCAGCTCGATTTAAATTCCATATAGGCTAATTTTTAGCACATATAGAGGAACTCACTTTCTGAAATTTTTAGCCCCCTAGGTGGTCACGTGACCCCCCTAGAGCCTAATTAGGCTTTTTATGTTTTTATTTTTTATCTCAGGCGCATCAAGAGCTAGCCAAAAACTTTATTAAAAAAAGTTGTAAGTTCCAAAAAGATCTATAAGAAAAATTTTTTTTAAATTTTTTGGCGGGAAATTCGAACTTTTAGAACAATTTTAAACATTTAAATGACTGAAAAAAAAACTAAGACACTCGTGTTTACGAAAATTAATTATAATGTGTATTTTTGCACAATCTTTCACCCTGAATTTTTTCAGACTTTTAAAATTGGTGAAACGTACCTTTAAAAATAAAAAACCGCATTTTTTCAGTTTTTTTTTTCGTATTTTGAAACAATTTTATACATATTTTTCAAAAAAGGTAACACTGTCACTAGAATAGGTAAAAAACTGAAAAATAATTGGGTTTTGCTTAATAAAATTTTTTTGTAAAGCCATCCATTTTCAAAATACAGGGCGTTGAAGAAAACAAAATTTTACACATTTTTTACGATTTTGCTGAAACTACTGACAAGATTGTAATAAAACTTGGCGGGATTTAAGAGCTGGTTATTGTACATATTTTGACATACAATTAATGATTTGATATTCATCATTGGCTCGCATAGGGGTAATGGTCTGAACTTTTTAAAGAATAAAGATAGTACGCCACTGACATATTTCAAATTAACAATCGTTTTTTAATTTCTCGTTCAATTTGTGACAAAAAATGTATCTTCTTATTTTTTCATACGACGCGCCATTTTTATTCAAAAAATAAAAGATCTTAACCCTTACAAAGTATTCGAACTTCTAGTAGTTTTTACATCTACATACATAATAAACTCATACATCCATTATCAAAATTAATTCGAATACTTTGGAAGCGTTAAGATATTTTATTTTTTGCAGCAAAACAGCGCGTCGTATGAAAAAATGAGAAGATAGATTTTTTATTGCAAATTGAACGAGGAATTCAAAAATGATTGTTAATTTGAAATATGTCAGTGGCGTACTATCTTTTTTTCTTTGAAAACTTCAGACCATTACCCCTATGCGCGCCAATGATGAATATTAAATCCTTAGTTGTATGTCAAAACATGCACAATAACTACCTCTTAAAACCCGCCAAGTTTTATTACAATGTTGCCACTAGTTTCGGCAAAATCGTAAAAAATATGTAAAATTTTGTTTTCTTCAACGCCCTGTATCTTGAAAATGGATGGCGTTACAAAAAATTTTTATGAAGCAAATCTCAATTATTTTTCAGTTTTTTACCTATTCTAGTGACGGTGTTAAATTTTTTGAAAAATATGTATAAAATTGTATCAAAAAAACGAAAAAAAAAACCGAAAAAATGCGGTTTTTTATTTTTAAAGGTACGTTTCACCAATTTTAAAAATCTGAAAAAATTCAGGGTGAAAGATTGTGCAAAAATACACATTATAATTAATTTTCGTAAAAACGAGTGTCTTAGTTTTTTTTTCAGATTTATTTAAAAGCTTAAAATTGTTCTAAAAATTCGAATTTCCCGCCAAAAAAATAAAAAAAAAAATTTTCATATAGATTTTTTAAAACTTACAACTTTTTTAAATAAAGTTTTTGGCTAGCTCTTAATGCGGCTGAGATAAAAAATAAAAACATAAAAAGCCTAATTAGGCTCTAGGGGGGTCACGTGACCACCTAGGGGGCTAAAAATTTCAGAAAGTGGGTTCCTCTATATGTGCTAAAAAGTGGCCTATATGGAATTTAGATTGGGTTGGGAGCACTTTTCATCATCTTACCCGGCTAGGCCCTTTAAAAGAATTTTAATTTAAAATAGGAGCAAATTTAGAAGTGGGTAGTTGCACTAATACACAGATGGGGTTCAGAAAAGGACTAGGTACTACAGAAGCTCTCTTCGGTTTGAATGTTCTTGCACAAAGATGCCTAGACGTTAATCAAGAAATACATGCTTGTTTTATCGATTTTGAAAAAGCGTTTGACAGAATACGCCACTATAAGCTAACAGACATTCTTGAAAGAAAAGACATAGATAATAAAGATCTGCGGATAATTCTCAATTTATATTGGAATCAGAAAGGTAACATCAAAATAGAAAATAAGACGTCACAAGCAATAGAAATACGTAGAGTAGTACGACAGGGATGCATTTTGTCACCACTGCTATTTAATGTATATAGTGAAAGTATCTGACAGGAAGCCCTTTTGCAAGAAAACGAAGGAATCGTAATCAATGGAGAGGTTGTAAATAATAAATATTCGATACGCGAACGACACTGTACTAGTTGCAAGAAAAGTAGAAGAATTACAACTATTACTTACAAACATAAATATTGCTTGCAACAATAATTATGGGAGTTCGGTTCTGTATCGATGACTGAAATGATGTATTCAATGTGAACTCCGAATATTTTTAATATTAACAAGTTTAATATAAGTTATAAATTGTGAATTTCAGTGCTATATTGAAATAAACTGTTAGTGTACAAACTCTTTGCATAATACCAGTTAAATTAATATAAAGTCTACTGAATTGCAATTATTTGTTATTGTTGTCAATAAACAAATCCAGTTTTATTAGCAAAATAACCACTTTTAGTGAAGGCCCATATGCCTGTTTTAGCAGGTGTACAGGGTCGGACTTGTTTTCACATAACATTTATCGAAATGAATTCAAATATGGAATCACACAACAGTTCTACAATTCAAGACCATCAAAGTAAATAAACTTATCACAAACATATTCTTTGGCAGCGTCGAAACTGCAATTTCCTTCCAAAGAACACGCAATCATTTTTGGTGCCCTAGAAAACACCAGACTTCAAGACTACCTTCTCAAAAAATAAAAAGCGGCCTTCGGCACAATATATATTTTGAAGTAGGTGGTAAGGTGAACTTAATTCCAAATTTTCATGCAAAGCTGTCCATTCTGCAAAAATTGCGAAGTTTTGTCCTATTTTAAGCTTCATTTCTTGGACTATCAGTGGATAGCCTCATTGTTCTTAAATATGACCATATATGTATTACCATACGACCATATATTTAAATTATGAATGGGTTGCAGGTGTGAATCCATTTCAAGTGTGGTGAAGAAATAAAATTAAGACTTTCACAATCTGTTTCGTTGAGTCAAAAGGACGACCGGACGGGTTTCGGTCACTAGAATTTACTGTCCATCTTCAGGTTCATAAAGTAAGACCGAGAACACGTAGCAGCGAAGTAGGCAGATCTTTAATGCCAATGTTTGACCGCTGTTACATAGTACCTTGGACATTCTTCTAAAAGCGGCTCTGGCCTGGTCTATTTTGGATCTAATTAAATAAATATAGATTCGTACGGACAATTCTACCGGCACTACTGTAATCCGGATTTATAATAAAAGCCATTTTACTAGCGTGATGGTAATTTTAGCGTTGGTAATTTTACAATCTCAAAGGCTATGTTACAGTTTCCAGCAGGTAAATTTGCTGACTTTTGGGTAAATTATTGGGGACAGAAACAATAGGCAAATGCATACAATTTCATAAGGTTAGATTTACTGATCTTAACAGCAATATTAGGCCGGCCACTCACTATCGGGTACACCTGACAAGTAGGTACACCTGAACAAGTAGACCTGTCCGGTGTACCTGATAGTGTGTGGCAGATCAGATCTTAACAGCAATATTAGGTCGACCACTCACTATCGGGTACACCTGACAGGTAGGTACACTATCAGGTACACCAGTCCGGTGTACCTGATAGTGTGTGGCAAATCAGATCGCTTGACAGGCTAGTTTTATTCTCGCCACGCACTATGATGTACACCGGACAGGTCTACCTGTGAAACAGGTATGACAGGTCATCCTTAAAGCTCCAAGAAATGGGCCGGACTTGACCTTCCAAATAGGTAGTAGTCAACTAGAGCCAACGAACTGTACGAGGTATTTAGGCATCGACCTGAAGAGAGACCTAAAATACACGAAACACTTATTAAGAGTGGTTAAGAAGGCAGACGAACGGACGGCAGCTATCCAGAGAATAATACCTAACATTGGAGGGCCCAGCATCAACAAGAGAAGTTTGTACCTCCAAGTGGTGCAGCCGACCGTTCTATATGGAACCCCCGTCTGGATCAACGTACTAAAATACCAGAAGTACAAAGATATCATAACAAGAGCCCAAAGGAAGCCTCTTTTAAAAGTGGTGAGCGTACCGAACCACTTCTACGTTGGCCTTACAGGTGATTGCGGGCACGCTCCCTATTCACCTGTTAGCCAAAGAGAGACAAATGCTGTATGAAGCCCACGATGGCCACTTACCACAGGTGAGAAGGACCATACGAATAAACATGCTAATGGAATGGCAAAGGGAATGGGATGTACAGACCACGAAGGCTCGCTGGACCAAAACGCTGATCCCCGATGTTGTAGCTTGGTACAACTGTACCAAGTACCTGTATTTAAACGGGTAAATTACTACTTTACTCAGTTCCTGACGGGTCATGTATCTTTTAGGCCTTACACATATGGCATAATAAAAAACAACGATGACATATGCACCACGTGTCACGAGAGGGATGATGCGGAACATTGCATCTTCCGGTGTAATGTTTTCGTCGTAGAACAACAAAAGCTGCAGAATAGGTTTGGCTCTATCTCGCCCAACAACATCATGCAGATTGTAATGACCAGCAAAGAGAATTTCGAGTGTATAATCGACCATATAACAAGCATCATGAAAAGGAAGTCTATAATGAAAAGAGTAGAACAAGCTAGGTCAGGGAGTCTATCTCCTTCACAGCGGTCAACTGTAAAATTAAAAAAAAATTCCTCTTTATGTCTTTCTTCTTTATTGTATAAAAATGTATCGAGTTACCTTCTTTTTTTCGATGTTCTTAAGTTCTTACGCTTGGGAACTAGGTCTTTTTCCCTACATACTCACCGCTGTTAGGTAAGTGCTGTAGATATAATAAATAGCTCTAAGGGCATCTTTAATCCGGTCTGCGCGGGGTATCCCAATGTTTCGTTCGCTAATGAACTCGTCCAGGGATACCTCGGGTCGAAGAGGGGGTGATTTTAGTTGGTAGGCGACCTGGCAGGGATGTTCGAAGGGGGCCCTCTGTCACTTAGTTTGACACCGTGCCGTCGGCGTATGTCTCTGGTTTGGTTGAATCCAGCAGTACTAGGGACACCTTCCCTAGTCGATTTACGAATCTTTCCCCCTCATTCCAAAAAAAAGGTCTACCTGTGCAGTCGTACCTGTCAGGTGTACCTGATAGTAAGTGGCCGGCCTCACATTTGCACATTTTATTTTGGCAGATTTACTAAAATTTATTATATATATATATATATATATATATATATATATATATATATATATATATATATATATATATATATATATATATATATATATATATATATATATATATATATATATATATATATATATATATATATATATATATATATATATATATATATATATATATATATATATATATATATATATATATATAATCCTAAACCCATTTACCCTAAGGTGTCGGGTGTAATGTCTTTAGTTAGTTGCATGCACAATTTTTCTCCATTGCTTCTTATTCTTTGCTTGGTTTCTTGCTTGTTCTTTGCTGATTCCTCGTGTTTCTAGGATTGAGGTTATATTATCATCCCATGTCTTCATTGGCCTGCCCCTTGGCCTCTTGGTTTGTCTTCTGGCTTCCCATACTTTTTTAACTGGTCTTTCTTGGTTCGTTCTAAACATGTGTCCATACCATCTCAATTGGGCCTCTTCAATTTTTTTAATAATTGGTTGGACCTTAAGATGTTCTCTGACTGCCTCATTTCTAATCCTGTCTAACCTGGTTATACCCATTATTGTTCTAAGAAATTTCATTTCTATGCTCTGTATTTTCGATTTTAACTTATCAGTAAGGGTCCAACTTTCACTACCAAAAGTTAAAATCGGCAAAAACACCGTCTTGTATATGGACACTTTGGCTTTTTGGGATACTTCTTTTTTTGACAGAAACGTACTTTTGATTGCGTGGTACATCCGAGCAGCACTTTCTATTCTGGAACTTATTTCAGTTTCTTCAGTTCCTCTGCTCTCTATTTGTACTCCCAAGTATTTGTAAGTATCGACTTGTTCAAGTGTATTTCCGTTAATTGTTATCTTCGTTTGTTTTCTACTTTTTCCACATACCATTACTTTCGTCTTCTTATTATTAATTCTCAGATTTCGTTTAATTAGTGCAGCGTTCCATACTTGTAAATTTCGATTGAGTGCTTCTTCATTTTTCCCAAATATGACTAGATCGTCTGCGTATGCACACTCTGAGATCCACACTGCTTCTAAATTTCTATGTCCGGCATATAACTTTAATGTTTCTGCTCTAGTTTCTTTAATTATGTCATCCAAGACAATGTTAAACAGTATGGGGCCTAGGACTCATCCTTGACGTAGACCTTCATTTACTATGAACTCTTCGGATTCCATATTATCGGTTCTGATTTTGTTCCTTGTATGTCTATATATACTCATAATGGCTTGCCTGAGTTTGATTTTCACACCTTTCTTTTTTAAACATATGTCAATCACCTTCCTTGGAGTACTATCAAATGCCTTTTCTAAGTCTATAAAGGCTTGGTATAACTCGTTGCTTGAGTTCCGTGCATTTTGTATTAATTTCTTGATAGTAAAAATGTGATCTTGGATGCTTCTGCCTTTTCTAAATCCACTCTGTGATTGTTCCATTTTAGAATCAACTTCTTGTAAAAGACGTTTTTCTAGTATTCTCTCATATACTTTTCAGCTCCTCGTTTTACTCTTACTTCCTTAATACATTGCCTTGCTGATCTATTTACTAACACATAGTCTATGATGGATCTTTCGCCTCTACTTTTGACTTCTCTTGTATATTTATGTGCATCTTTGTGTTTAAAAAACGTGTTCATTATTATTAAATCATTTTCTCTGCATATATCAATAATACGTTCCCCATTGTCATTTTTTATTTCTTCTCCATATGGTCCTAATACATCTTGGGTATGTTCATCTCTTACACCCACTCGACCATTTAGATCCCCAGTACTATAGTATTGGCTTCTAAACTGTCTATTATTTCTGAAGCCTTGTCCCAGAATTTGTCTTTGCTAGCTGCTCTTTCGTCATCATTTATTCCATATATAACGATGGTATTGACTAGTTTGTGTTCCTCGGTTACCAGTCTTATCTTTAAAATTCTTTCGGAAATGCATTCCTAATCTTTAATGTTCTTTATTAGGTTGCTGTGTATCAGGCAGCCTACCCCTTCTTTCGCCCTTTCGCCAAGTGACACTCCACTGGTGATGAGGAAGTGCCCATTCTCTAAAAAGTGTGTGTTTTTTCCCTTCTTTTTGGTCTCTGTTATACCCAGTAAGTCTATTTGATGTTTCTCGAATTCTTCAACAAGTTCGACTTCTTTGCCGTTGAGACCTCTGACATTCCATGTTGCTAATGTCCACCCTTTGGGCTTTAGCACTGCTCTTGTGGGTTTTAAATAGTTACTGTTTATATTCTCGCTCGTTGCAGACTGCATTTTTATGGGTTTACTCTTTCTTGTCTCTCGTTGCTCACGTCCTTGGTTATTATTTATGGATCTATCTTTGTCTTTACTACCTATTCTATAATTGTTCGTGTCCATTGTCATTGCCTCGTTTGTCATAGTATTTCCGGCATATTTGTTTACTAGATTTTTGACCCCATTTTGACTAGTTTCTTCTCCTTGTTGTCCCATTTCCAGCCGACCTTGTTGATCCATATTTTATTTCCTCCAAGTCTTACATCGCTTCCTTTCTCCTTTTCTTCTTGCGCAAGTTTTCTAATTATTTTCTGAATTTCTCTCTCTTTATTCGTAGTATCATCATTGATGAAAAGTATACTTTTTCTTCTTCAACATGTCTTAGTTTGGATTTATTTTTCATAACCTTTACCTTCTCTTCATGTTCTGCTAATTCAATCAGACAGGTTTTCTCCCTCAATTTGTATGCATTTTTAATTTTAACATCTATCTTCAAATTGTGTTTAATGAAGTTGCTCATTCCCTCTTTTAAGATGCTTTGATCGTATGTTTCAATTGCTAGTCCACTCATGACTACATTGTTCTTTCTTCTTTGTTTTTCCATGAATTCAATAGTTTCCTTAACTTAATTTAACTCCTTTTTGATTTCCATATTTTCTTTCTTCAGGTCTTTATTTTCTTCTCTTAAAGTCTGGTTATCAGCAATTAGTCTTTCTATCGCTTCATTACTTCTGTTTTGGTTTCTCCTTATTTCTTTGATGTCACTTGCCAGAATGTTCATCATGTCTATTAATTTATCCAGTTTTGTCTCATCATTGTTATCTATTGTTTTGGATGAAGTCTTGGAGAGTTTTCGACTCTTCGTTGACCTTTCTTCTTCGTTATCTGAACCCTCATCTCTTGTCCTCCTTTTTGTGCCATCACCTGTTGTTCCGTCACTGTCCAGACATTTTTTATTTTCCAGGTATCTGTCCATTTTCGGCGCCAAGCACTGCTTT
Source organism: Diabrotica virgifera virgifera (assembly GCF_917563875.1). Taxonomy (NCBI): domain Eukaryota; kingdom Metazoa; phylum Arthropoda; class Insecta; order Coleoptera; family Chrysomelidae; genus Diabrotica; species Diabrotica virgifera. The sequence continues at coordinate 67,784,991 of NC_065446.1, read as the reverse complement.
CTACCTCAACAGTGCAGAGAAAACAATGCCTACCGTTTCACTGTGATACTTTATTGTTTTTATTCTGTACTCAGAAATTCTTGTCAGTTTGGCAACGTCGCTTTAAAATCGGACAAGATTTAGATGTAATTACCGGTTCAATTGTTAATACTTCACTAATTATCAGTTAACCTTGTTTATTTGTTTTTAACTCACTCAAATGTTTTTTAATGTTTTACGGCCAAACCTTATCACTGTCATTAACATATTACATATTATAATTATACACTTTGTCTAATTTCACTAAATTATTTCTCGTTGTAACTCTCGAATTTACGGGATAATCACGGACGAAAAATAACAAAGTATTTTACCATACACTACCACGTTGCCAATCACTAAAATTTATTACCGATTTAAATTGGCAGATTTGCTAAACATTTTTTATAATATATATATATATATATATATATATATATATATATATATATATATATATATATATATATATATATATATATACAGTCCGTCTAATATACTTACCGCTTCACGTCATTATCTACGTCAGAGATCTAAGTTGACATTGTTGCCCAATTACAAAAAATTCTTGATTTCATTTTAAATCAAATATATCACATATTTTTTGCGGAAGTGAATTATAAACAAATTATTCAATGTAAATAAATAAAAACTTTAGAAATAGAAAACAATAATGAAGTTATAATCATACGTTAAAGTAAATAATAAAAACAGTAAATATAATAAAACAAATACTTATAGTAAAGAATAAAAACAAATATGAATTGTCATCACCGCAACTGTCAAATAAATGTTAGCAATTTATGCCAAAATTTCACCTTCGTTTGATTACAGATTACAGTGTTTTCCGAACAAATGTGCTCCATAAAAACGCTTTATAATTTATTTATACAAATTAAATGAAACATATTATTGTGTATTTCTTTAAGTTAACATTAATAGAAATCTTCCAATATTATTTCTACGCGTATGTAATAAAATATATCTAGTGGCTGTAATTCCAGTGTGCTCAGTAAAATGATTCTAAAAAAAAACACACCTACCGCCTAAATATTTCGTGTTGGTATCATGTGACTTCACGGGCTATGACGCGGATGACGTGCAACGGTAAGTATATTAGACGGAGTATAAGTAAAATATGAAATATGCAGAGTGTAACAAAAATACAGGTCATAAATTTAATCACATTGTGGCACCAAAAATAGTTCGTTTGAACCTAACTTACCTTTGTACAAATGTGCACATAAAAAAAGTTACAGCTCTTTGAAATTACAAAATAAAAGTCGATTTTTTCCAATATATCGAAATCTGTTAGAGATATTTTATTGAAAATGGACATGTGGCATTCTTATGGCATGAGCATCTTACAGAAAAATTATAGTGAAATTTGCTTCCCCCATAAAAATTTTATGGGGGTTTTGTTTCCTTAAACCCCCCCAAACTTTTGTGTACGTTCCAATTAAATTATTATTGTGGTACCATTAGTTAAATTCAATATTTCTAAAACTTTTTTGGCTCTTCATATTTTTTCGATCAGGCAGTTTTTATCAAGTTGCGGCTTCTTTTTTAATATGTTTACATAAAAATTTTATGGGGGTTTTGTTCCTTTAAACCTCCCAAATGTTTGTGTACGTTCCAATTAAACTATTACTGCGATACCATAAGTTAAAAACAGTGTTTTAAAAACTTTTCTGCCTCTTTGTATTTTTTTGATAAGGCACCTTTTATCGAGATGTGGCTTCTTTTTTAATATGCTTCAAAATATACCTAAAAATGTAAATCATAAATTAATTGTCATATTATTACCAAGACTCCATAATCGTACTTAACCATATACAAATATGTGGTGGATTTGACAAATATTCAAAATATCTTGATAAAACTCGACTTTTCGAAAAAGTACTAAGAGGCAAAAAAAGTTTTTAAAACATTGTGTTTAACTAATGGCACTACAATAATAATTAAATTGGAAAGTAGACAAAAGTTTGGGGGGGTTTAAAGAACAAAACCCCCATAAAATTTTTATGGGGTGTCTAAATTTCACTGTAATTTGATTTTTCAGATACTACTGCCATAAGAATGCCACATGTCCATTTTCAATAAAATATTTCTAACAGATTTCGATATATTGGAAAAATCTATTTTTATTTTGTAACTTCAAAGGGCTGTAACTTTTTTTATGTGCAAATTGTACTACAGTAATTTAAGTTCAATCGAACTAATTTTGGTCCCAAAATATGTGATTAAATTTATGACCTGTATTTTTGTTACACCCTGTATAATGAACATTTGAAAAAATCTGCTTGTCCCGCAGTTAAATCAGCTTTTAAAAATCCAAAGATTTTTAAAATAATCTAGCCCAGTAAATGACCGTTTTTGGGTGTAATTTTCAGGGGCAACTCCGAATTGCATGAAAATTTGGATATAGGTTCTATCTACTTACCGTTCACTTCAAAGTTGAATTTGTACTGTTGGTTGCTTTTGCTTGGGGGGTGACAGTCACTCCTTCTCGGGGGTGAAAAAACATATGTTTAAAATAAGTCCGGAAATGGATAAATTTATTTATTATAAGAAACTTTTGCTTTTTAGAGCTTTTTATGTAAGTCAATAATTTTCGAGCTATTTGCGATTGAAAATGTTTATTTTTCGACAAAAAAACTACTTTTTCAGACGGTTTTTCGCAAATAACTCACAAAGTAAATTTTTTTTGAGAAAGTTTTTAATTTTCAACAAAAATGTAGTTTATGAAAAAACGAAAAAAGTGATGTATTAATAAAGTCTATAAACCGAGTAAAAGCAAAATTATAGATAAAAAAATACGTTCTTATTCGTCTAATTCAAAATCGAATATTTCAACGTGAAATCATTGGAAAATTAAGCAATTTTCGGAAAAAATTTTTAATATTCTTTAAAATAATTAAAAAAGATTTATTTTTATTTTTTTATACAAGTTTATTGCATCAAAAATAAACGAGTTACGCTGAAAAAAGTTTGACCTTTTTTTGGTAAAAAAATCATGAAAATCTCCCTCTATTTAGCACCGTAAATAAAATTAATGGTTACTGCTTTACCATTTACTTTAAATGTATGTGTATTATTTATACGATCTGTAAGTTTGATCGATTTGAATTGCTTATTTTAAAAAAAAATTAGTTTTACAGTAAAAAAAATTTTCTAAAAATTTTGAAAAATTTCCCTTTTTTCAAAATAACCTAAAAAGTATTACGATACGAAAAATCTCAAAGATATAATAATCTCTTTTTTTCCTGCAAGATAAAAGTTGGTTAAGATATGTCTGTTCAAAGTTTGCATACACTCGTGACTAGTGACTCGTTCAAGCCCTCTAAACTATAACCCTTTCAAAAATAAGCTCTAAACCGGTGAAACTTATAGATTATATAAAAAATAGATAAGTAAAGTAAATTATTTGTAAAGCGGTAACGATTAGGTTCATTTGAGGTGCTAAACACGGGGAAATCTTCGCAATTTTTTTACCAAAAAAAGGGGCCAACTTCATTTTGAGCGTAACTCGCTTAATTTTAATGCTAGAAACTTTTGTTAACAATTAAAATAAAGATTTTTAATCACTTTAAAAAATTTTAAATGGGGTTTTCTCGAAAAGTTCTTCAATTTTTTCGTTATTTCATGTTGAAATACTCGATTTGGAATTTGAAGAATAAAAACGTATATTTCATGAACTAAAACTTTGCTTTTGCTGGATATATAGACTTTACGAATTTACAACTCTTTTAATTTTTTTCTAAGCTACATTTTTGCTAAAAATATTTTTTTCGATAAATTATTTACATTTTAAGTTATTTGCAAAAAACCTCCTGAAAACGTGGTTTTTTGTCGAAAAATAAATATTTTCAATCACAAATAACTCAAAAAGTGTTAACTTACACAAAAAAAACTATAGAACAAAAGTTTCTTAGAATTAGTCGGTTTATCCATTTCCGAACTTATTTTTAACTCGCGTCTTTTCACCCCCGAGAAGGGGTGGCTGTCACCCCCAAGCAAAAGTAACCAACAGTAAAAATTCAACTTTGAAGTGGACGGTATGTAGAACTTAAACCCAAATGTTCATGCAATTCGGAGTTGTCCCTGAAAATTACACGGTATCGCCGTATTTCTCGTTCATTTACTGGGCTAATCTCACTGACTACTATTTCATTTTAAGCAATATAATATGTTAGGTCTGGATCCCGCGTATGAAAAAAAAGTTGATTAATATCAAGCTGAAAATTTGCTAATAGCTTAATGGTGTCTAGTCGGAAAAACTTTGATATATGGGAACACTGGAACAGGGGAAGTTTTAATTGTGGAACAGCTTGAAAATTTGGAACGGTCAGACCACCAAAACGACACATGTAGTTTGTCCGACAGAACAGACTTAAACTCTCCGAACAGAGATTAAACTCCCATGCTGAAATCAGACCGCTATTTATCACCAAATGGGCGTTTTAATGAGTGGAACATGTAGAATATGTCAAATGACAGGAATTATGATAGGTGATAAATAGCAGTCTGATTTTTGCATGAGATTTTAATCTCTGTTCGGAGACTTTAAGTCTGTTCTGACGGACAAAATAAATGTGCCGTTTTCGTGGTCTGACCGTTCCAATTTTTTAACCTGTTCCACAATTAAAACCGCCCCTGTTCCAGTGTTCCCATATATCAAAGTTTATCCCACTAGACACCCTTAAGCTATTAACAAATTTTCAGCTTGCTATTAATCAACTTTTTTTTCATACGCGGGATCCAGACCTATGTAGTTTTGTCAAACGGGCGACATTGTTTGGAACAAACTAATAAACAATTTAGGATATTTTTGAAAAACAACTAAGTTCCATTAGAAATACTGTGAAATTTTAATGAAGACAATAGCGGCGAAGTGCTCACCTTTACAATGCAAGCTTATATTATGCCCTAAAAGTTTAGACCTTGTTTTATTATTTCGTGATTTGGTAGGGTTTAAAATTTAAATTGGTCTGATATATAATTCGACTAGAGTACTAGAGCATAATATATGAAATTTCTATTTACAATATATTCCAGAGAACGGCAGTTCTCGCCAGTGGCGCACACCCCCTACATTCGACACTATATATACGCGAAATTTTCAATTCTGTCAACTTGACTGAATTTAAAAATGAACCTAATCCAATCTTAAAGTTTAGGAAAATATCAGCCAATCGATATATCAACCATCCATTTTGGTCCAAGGGTGTGAGCTTTACGGCCCTCCCCATTTGGGGTCTGTTTTTCGTTCTCGTTCCCAAAACTCGGAACTTCCCAAAATTTGAAAAATTTAAGTCGGACCTCTCCGGCATCTAATCTTTTTGATCATTACCTTTCCAACGCATGTCTAATGTTGAAAATCGGGCATACCATTCAAAAATTACCGAGCTCAGAATAGTCCAGGGCGCATCTGTTTTGAAATGGACGTTGAGAGGTGACTCAAATTTTACTGCAGAAATTTCTTGAAAATAACTCAAATAATAATATTTGAGTTATCCTCCCACTCAAAATGGTCCGGAACATTGTTTAAATAAACAAAATGTCAAAATATGAAGGAAAAATTTGATTTTTTATTTGGTTTTGTGATTATAACTTTAAAACTGTTCATTTCTGACAAAAGTTGTACTTACATAAAAGTTGCGTAATTAAATTTCCTACAACACAGATTTCGTTAAAAATTTAAAAAATAGTCACCATTGTTGAAAAATAGCAATAATTGCGAAAAAAACCATACAAAAAAAAGTATTCGCATTTTACGTTTTTTAACCATTGATGCTATACTTAGGACCTTCATATTTTACTCAGAGTCACTTTATGATATAGTACAACAACACTGTAAATTTCATTAAGATCGGTTTAATAAATTTTGCAAAATAAATTTTGCAATCCAGCTTTTGCAAAAAAAATTCATTTTTTTAAAATGTTGCAGGACTGAAAATGAAGCAGACAGCAAGTTGATTTTTTTATTATAGAAATGTACTGTACCTTTCATTTGCAACTTGCAAAATTAAAATCGATTAATTACCACGGCGTCAGGAAATTTTTTAAATAAACATTAACTTTTGGTGCTACGCGCAGGACAGCACCAGCGGTGTTCAATTGACACAAGTTGATTTCCACCAAAATTTCTTCCAATCTTTATCTAATATATTATTTTCTTACTCTATATTTTGTTGTATTTTAATATTTTAATTCCACAAAAATAAAACTAATTTTATTATTGTTTCGAAATATTGTTTAAACAATTGCATATGTTTAAAAATAATAAACTTTTATTCTCTATGTTAAAATATATGAACAAAGAAAGTTTTTGCTAAAAAAGTGTTATTTCAAAGGATAGAGTATGTGTTTTTATTTTGCAATAAACAAATTTATTTATTTATATCGAAATGAAATAAAAACTAAAATATATCAATCATTATCAAAGGTCATTGGAATGCCCAATCAGAGCAAACTATCCGCTTTCCTGCGCGTAGCACCAATAATTAATGTTTATTTAAAAAATTCCTGACGCCGTGGTAGTTAATCGATTTTAATTTTACAAATTGCAAATGAAAGGTACAATACACTTCTATACGTAAAAAAAATTTAACTTGCTAACTGCTTTATTTTTATTCCTGTAACATTTTGAAAAAATGAATTTTTTTTGCGAAAGCTTGATTGCAAAATTTATTTTAGAAAATCTATTAAACCGATCTTAATAAAATTTACAGTATTGTTTTACTGTATCATAAAGTTTTTCTGGGTGAAACACGAAGGTCCTAAGTGTAGCATAAATGGTTGAAAAACGTAAAATGCGAATACTTGTTTTTGTATGGTTTTTTCGCAATTATTGCTATTTTGCAACAAGGGTGACTATTTTTTAAATAGTTAACCAACTCTATATTATAGGAAATTTAATTACGCAACTCTTATGTCGGTACAACTTTTCTCGGAAATAAATACTTTTAAAGTTATAATCAAAAAACGAAGAAAAAAATCGAATTTTTCCTTCATTTTTTGACATTTTGATTATTTAAACAATGTTCCGGACATTTTTGAGGGGGAGGCTAACTCAAATATTATTATCTAAGTTATTTTCAAGCAATTTCTGCAAAAAATTTGAGTCACCTCTTAACGTCCAAATGTACTAATATTTTTGCAGATGCGCCCTGGTCTAGAAATATGATTCAATTTTTAATTAAAATGGGAAAATGTTTTATATTTGTATGTGTGTGGAAAAATTACACCGACCTGTTTTTTTTTGTATGTATCAAGAGGGGTTCGGGGTTGATTCCGAAACGGTGTAGTTTGTGACTTTTGATCACCCACAAGCCAGCTATTGGACTGGGTAGGTACAACATGGCATATTTTACGGGTAAATGTATCTCAGGTTCAAAGAGAAATATGAAAACCGCAAAAACATAGATATCAATTTAGCTTTCAAATGGTGCCTAAGTGGTCAGGATCGGACATACACACGACCTGTATAGCCGAAAAACGGAAAAAATCGACTTTGAAAATTTTGGTTTTTCGACAATTACTCGCCAAGGAGACTCGCTCAGCCCATTGTTATTCAATATGATGATGAATCAAATAATTCACGAAGTCAGAAAACGACATGGATACCACATGGGAGCGCATAAAATCACGATACTATGCTATGCCGATGATGCAGTACTAATTGCTGATAACGAGGATGACCTACAAAGGCAGCTCCACACTTTCAATCTCACAGCAAATAAATTTAATATGAGAATATCGTTAGAAAAAACTAAATGTATAGTGATAAGTAAAGAGCCGCGTAGATGCAAATTAGAAATAGACGGCAAAATTGTAGAACAAGTAATGAAATTCAGTTACCTAGGAGTAGAGATCACTAGTGACAGGAATATAAGAACAGAGACCACAACACAAGCAACAAAAGCGGTAAGAGTAAGTGGTTGCCTCCGAGAAACCATATGGAGAAACAAATATCTGACCACGGAAAGCAAAATAAAAGTATACAAGACAACAGTAAGACCTATCCTAACATATGTAGCGGAGACAAGGACCGATACAAGAAAGACGAAGCAACAAATCAACAATATCGAAATGAAAGTATTAAGATCAATAGCGGGCATATCATTAAGAGACAGACAAAGCAACAGAAGTATACGAGAACGTTTCAAAATTCAAAATATTAACAGGTGGATAAAAACAAGAAAGAAAAACTGGAACGAACATATAAATCGAATGGAACCAGATAGATTAGCGAACATCTGTAAAAACAACAAGCCGTATAGCAGAAGACCCGTTGGAAGGCCGCCGAAAAGGTGGAAAGACAATGTACAGTCAACAACAACTGAAACGGAATAAGAGGCAGACAAACAGGAGTAATCCTAGTCGCGCGAAGAAGAAGAAGACAATTACTCAAAATTTCAACTTACGAATTGCGCCAATAACTGAGCGTCTGTAGGAGGACTCCAGACGCATCTAACGGTATATACCTCATATCTGGGAAAATTCGAATTTTTAAGTTATAGGCCTCATAAATATGATCAATACCATTTCTTAAAAAAAAAACGGTTTTTCAAGGTCACTAAATCCCATAATACCATAATTCCCATAACTCCGATATCATACTTCTTGTCCTTGGGTGTACCAGACACTATTTGTCAATACCTTTTAACTTATGTTAAGTGATCCAAATCGTTTAAACTGTTTAGAAGTTATCTAGCTCCAAAAGTACAATCCGTTTAAGCATTATCTCCGAAATGGTCTAGTCGTTACGACACTTAACTTGATCAGACAATCCGAGTTCATTTGCCAACCATCCCAATATTTATATTTCAATCTATTCCGACTAGAAAAAAAATCTAATGTACGTTCGATGGACGCAAAGAATTATATTGAAAAAAAATATTGGCATGGCTGGGATATGAACTCGGATTGCCATATGACAAGGTTAGTTTCGTAACCACTAGATCATTTGGGCGATAATCCGACAAAGGCGACAATTTATAATGCTTAACACGTAATCGAGAAACATTACATTAAAGTACATACATTTAATTTTAATTTATAGAAAAAACTTTTAAAAACCTCCTGATCAAGAATAAAAAACCGCTAAACGCGGTAAAAGTGGGTGACGCACACAATATTCCAGCTACAAAATAACACTCCCAATCATTTATTTTTTAACTTCCGACGACCGGTTTCGCTCTCTACAATATGCAGAGCATCATCAGGTCAACGGTTACAAGTAAAATAAATTCTACCGATAAAAATCAGAGTTAGAACATTGTTTGGTTGTAAAAAAGATGCTATAAGATCAACAAGGCCAAGCCAATATTTAAAAAATATCCATAAATTAAAACCACAGCAAATACATGTATGCACACATACTGGCAAAAACAAACGCTCTTATGCCCGCAAACACATGCAAATGTATGCGGTCTGTGATTATGCAATGTAAACGTGTTGTACTTACATGCAGTTAAAATGAGTTATTTCTATAGTCTTCAATAATATGATTTATTGCCCAAATTATGCTAATGGGAATTTGATTGGATAGACGGACAATGCTACATAGGCTAACAAGTATACGGGCAAGATCTTGAGGGTAGAGAGAAAAGTGGCGAAATACAGCCAAAAAATCTGTGTTTCATATTGGTGTTAACCACTAATTTCAGTTAACTCTTTTGATCCAAACGTTGTCAGTCTTACAATTATTAACACATAAATAAATAAAAATCTTTTAATAAATATAAATAAAACATGAAAACCGTTACCTATATAATAAAAATTAAATAGATCACATCACTTTTTGTTCCATTTCGCAAACAAAATATCCAACACAGATTTGTTGGCTGTCTTTCGCCACTTTTCAATTCAAACAATGGCAATTATCGAGATCACCTCAGAGTAAAACAGACCTCAATAAAGCACAAAAAGTCCTAAAAAATTGATGATAGCAGAAAAAAATGCAAGCTTTCAGGAATACTTACAAAAACTAGATGTAACCCAAGACACTGTCTACTCGTTATGGAAGGCTACAAGGATTTTACGAAGGCAGAACTATACAATCCCACCAGTAAGAGCACAAACAGGACAATAGGCGAAAAGTCCACTAGAAAAAGCTAAAACATTTGCAACACACCTTAAAAAAGTTTTTACACCAAATGACGGAAATTACTCACTACAAACTGAAGGAGAAATTATTTCAATACTCACAAAACCTTGTCAATTAGAACTTCCTGAAAAAAAGCTTCACAAAATATGAGGTAAAAAATATTATACAACATAACATCGATCCAAAAAAGGCTCCAGGATACGACCTGATTACTGGAAAATCTCTTCAGCAACTCCCAGAGAAAGCCTTCCAATTTCTGACAAAGTTATTCAACTCTGTAATGAGATTAGGCCATTTTCCATCACAACGGAAACTGGCACAAATAACAGTGATACTAAAGCCAGGAAAAGAACCAGAAAGTGTACAGTCCTACCATCCTATTAGTCTTCTTCAAGTGGTATCCACAGTCTTTGAAAAGCTGATACTTACTAGGCTAATGCCTATACTAGAAAACAAAAAACTAATACCACCACACCAATTTGGGTTTATAAAATAACATTCAACAATACAACAGATATATAGAATTGTGGAGAGAATCAACGAGGACTTTGAAAATAATAGGTACTGCTCGGCGGTATTTCTGGACGTAATTCAGGCATTTAATAAAGTCTGGCATAAAGGTCTATTATGTCAACTAAAACAAAATTTACCTACAAATTACTATATACTCTTAAAGTCCTATATCACCAACAGAAACTTCCAGGTAAATTATGAGATTGAATTCACAAACATAAAAAAATTCTCGCTGGGGTGCCCCAAGGAAGTGTATTAGGACCTATATTATACCTTATATTCACTGCTGACCTACCGATAGACACACATATCACTACAGCCACATTTGCGGATGATACGGCAATACTATCATCGAACAAAAATCACAAAAGAACCTCAGAAATCCTACAAAATAACCTAAATAAAATACAACAATGGATGACAAAATGGAGAGTCAAAATAAATGAAAACAAATCACTACACCTAACATTTACCACGCGTAGGGAAACATGTCCGGCTATATACTTAAATGGTAAAGGAATTCCATAAGGAGATAAAGTCAAATATCTAGGTGTGTACTTGAACAGAAGATTAGACTGGAGGAAGCATGTATTTACGGGTCTAGGACATTTCGGCGTCGCCGTTTCGGCGTGGCCATTTCGGCGTGGCCGTTTGGGCGTAGAGCCGTTTCGGCGTAGGCCGTTTCGGCGTCGGCCATTTCGGCGTCAGAGATTTTATTTTAGTTGACTAAATACCTACATTGGAGTCTATTAGTAAGACATTATTTTGAAAAAAATCTTTTAATATAGTTATTTAAATAGATACATTGGAGTCCATTGATCACAAAATTTTAATATTAATGGTAGATTTGTATATGTCAATTTTATACTTATGTGTGTGTGCTTGTTATTTAGCTCATAGTTAATGTAATATCTGTAATTGGCTTCTAGCTGTAGATATTATATATAAATAAATGAATAAACAAGATTTTGGAAAAATGAATATTTTATTTTAGTTATTATTTACATGTTATAATTAGATATGTGCTAGTCCAATTAAAAATCCTGAAACATTTATATTTACATACAAAACATTTATATTTAACCTACAAAACTTATTCACGAAATATTAATTAAAATAAAGTATTTACATGTTATAATTAGATATGTGCTAGTCCAATTAAAAATTCTGAAACATTTATACTTACATACAAGACATTTATATTTAACCTACAAAACTTATTCACGAAATATTAATTAAAATAAAGTACCTACTTACATATTATAATTATGTGCTAGTCCTCTTAAAAATTCTAAAACATCCCCGTTTGCATCAAAATTTCCCACAAGCCGTGAAATGCGATCATCTGCGTCTCTGTATTTTCTTAATTTCAATGGTGGGAGATTACCTGCCACAAGTTGCTCGAAATAGACATCTCGACCTTTCTGCACCTGACGCAGGCCATCTATAAATTTCCATATGGTTGGATGATCTGCTCCCAATTCCATCTTGAGTCTTCTATGGGCGGCCTCAGCGTGATTATTTGTCCGGTCTTCTCCATCCAGAGTTCTCTGGTAGAGGTTCCACATCCTTTGGGGAAATAAACTTGGTCTTCTGCCATTTCCTCTTCTGTTCATACGTCCAATATAGTAGTCTTCAAACCAGTCTACAAGTGGTTGGTGTTCAGCAGGTAGAGCTTCCGCTAGAACGGCAAAGGCATCATCTAAATGTTCGATAGGAACAAATGCTAATGCTGTCAACATTCTGCAATTTAAAGCGAATTGTGGATCAGCATTATACTCTCTCGTATATCCCATAGCAGCCACTTGTTTCTTCATATTTTGTGCCAAATGGAAAAAACATCCATTGATGTCGACGCCTGGAAAACAATCTTCCATTGCCTTAAATGCCGCCTGTTCGAAATCGCAATGGATTGCTCTGGGTTGCAAATTTGGTACAATTTGTCTGATCAATTCAAACATACGGGTATATGTGGATCTTGTTTTATTCGGCAGCATGGCATAAAATATTGGATGGACTCCATTATATTTTGTGGCCATAACTGTGTATACTTGTAAAAATAGAGATGGTGCTATAGCAAATGTACCGTCACCATACCACACATCTGAGGTCTGTAGATGTTGCAGCCACGATTCTCTCCCGAAAATCAAAATTCTTTGCAATCCTTCTCCATCATCTGCTAATAAAAAATTTTCTTCTACACCATCTTGTAACGTGTAAACACGATAAGACTCGGGAATTACTAACTCTTCAACAGTTGTCGGATTTGATGGGGCTGCATGAACTTCGTTACGTTTTCGTCTGATGAATTTTCTCATCGCGCCAGTGTTTGGGAGCCGACCATGACAAGCTTGACTTGTATTTCTCAGGCACTCATTGATTACCACTATTGTCCCTTCGTTTGTTTCTGTAGCACGCTTTTTCATTTTTGTAACAACTTGTGCTACTTCCACGTCCATCGCCGAGGAGTCGTGAGTGTGAACATTTACTTTCTTGATGACTTCACCATCTCTTGTATGTATTCTTGCTTTGCACGTTTGTTTCCTCTCACACCTCCAAAATTTTAGGGATTCATCGCTTTTACTAACAGCGTCAAAAACATACATGAAACCATCAGTGGTAAATTTCTCTCTTCCTCTGGTCGATAAAATTTTTCGTTCCATAGCTTAAAAATTCTTCGTCTGTATATCGTATAAATACTACTATGAAATATTATAAGACACTACATAAACTCTTAAACTGATCTCTGTTTATATAGCTGTACCCTCAATAATCCAACCAATCAAATCAATAATAGGTAGGTACCTACTTAAAATTTCCCTTAAGATTAAAAATCAACAAATTACTTGCATCTCTCGTTAATGACATTATAATGTAATTTTTGAAATCAACAACTAATTTAGTTTTCGAATATTTAAAATCAACAAATAACTTGCATCTCTCGTTAATGACATTATAATGTAATTTTTGAAATCAACAACTAATTGATACATGATAATGTCATTTGGAATTAACAGGTAATTTAGTTTTCGAGGAAATGTTAATAACATTATTATGTGATTTATAGAATTTTGTATTTAAATTTTCGAAGAAACTGCAATAAATATAGGGATAACTATTATTATACTAACTAATGGTAAATATTTTAAAAGCAGATTCCTTTCAAGAAAATATTGTATAATTTAATTTTTTTTAAAAATATACATTCTGCAAATATTTTTGCTTAAAAAAGATATTTTAACAATATTAAAATTCTCCGTCTATATACCATATAATGTATGTCTAATTAAAGTTGAAAAATGTCAGTTATCATCTAATTAGCTCTGGGACAATTAAGAGAACAGCAATTATTATTAATATGCATTAATAAAAAATCCAATATAGGTATTTGCAGAATAAAATATAACAAAATGTTTATAAAAGAAATATATTTAGTTTATTTTTCTACTTGACCATTAATGTTAAAATTGTGTGACCAATGAACTCCAATGTATTTAAATAACTATATTAAAAGATTTTTTTCCAAAAAATTGCCTGACCAATAAACCTCAATGTAGGTATTTAGTCAACTAAAATAAAATTTCTGACGCCGAAATGGCCGACGCCGAAACGGCCTACGCCGAAACGGCCTACGCCGAAACGGCTCTACGCCCAAACGGCCACGCCGAAATGGCCACGCCGAAACGGCGACGCCGAAACGTCCCATTCCGTGTATTTACTAAGCGAAAACAACTGGGTCATAAGTTAAGAATCATAAATTGGCTATTGGACAAAAAATCCATACTATCAACTGAATATAAAATACTAATCTACAAATCTATCCTAAAACCAGTGTGGACTTATGGGCTAGAATTATGGGGAACCGCCGCACATTCCAACATTGAAATTACATAAAGATTTCAGTCCAAAATACTGAGATCAATACTAGGAGTTCCATGGTTTATAACCAATGAAGCCATTCATCGGGACGCCGGACTACCATACGTCAAAGATGGCATCAAAAAGTGTGCGAAAAAACATACGGAGAAACTTAAAGTGCATCCAAACGTGTTCGCAAAAAGTTTAGTGAATAAACCGCGTACTGTTCGTAGGTTAAAACAAAAAGTTCCGTTAGAGTTAATCGTATTTAATAGGTACTAAACTAATGTGTCTAAGTTTATGTAAGATATAGTCATTATTGTAGACTAAGTTTTAAAAAAGGGGTGCATCACTGGATGCCTCTCTACATGTCATTCCTAATTGTCAGCCGTATTACTTATTGTCTATATATTGTATAGATAGATTGTAATAAATGTGGGGTTAATAAAAAGGATCTCAGAAATGGTCCAGTGGTTACGACACTTAACTTGATCGGACAATGCGAGTTCATTTGCCAACCATCCCAATATTTTTATTTCAATCTATTTCGACTAGCAAAAAATCTAATGTACGTTAGATGAACACAAAGAATTATATTGAACAAAAAATTGGCATGGCTGGGATATGAACTCGGATTGCCATATGACAAGGTTAGTTTCGTAACCACCAAATCATTTGGGCGATAATGCGACAAAGGCCACAATTTATAATGCTTAACATGTAATCGAGAATCATTACATTAAAGTACATACATTTAATTTATAAAAAAGAAACTTTGAAAACCTCCTGATCAAGAATAAAAAACCGTTACACGCGGTAAAAGTGGGCGACGCACACAATATTCCAGCTACAAAAGAACTGATATGAATGAAGTAAAAGAATAGACGTATTCGCAATCATTTGTTGGTTAACTTCCGACGACCGGTTTCGCTCTCTACAATATGCAGAGCATCATCAGGTCAACGGTTACAAGTAAACTAAATTCTACCAATAAAAACCAGAATTAGAACATTGTCTGGTTGTAAAAAAGATGCTATAAGATCAACAAGGCCAAGCCAATATTTTTTAAAAAATATACATAAATTAAAACCACAGACAAATACATGTATGCACACATACTGGCAAAAACAAACACTCTTATGCCCGCAAACACATGCAAATGTATGCCGTCTGTGCTTATGCAATGTAAACGTGTTGTACTTACATGCAGTTAAAATTTCTATAGTCTTCAATAATATGATTTATTGCCCAAATTATGCTAATGGGAATTTGATTGCATAGACGGACAATGCTACATAGGTTAACAAGTATATGGGCAAGATCTTGAGGGTAGAGAGAAAAGTGGCGCAATACAGCCAACAAATCTGTTTCATATTGGTGTTAACCACAAATTTCAGTTATTAACTCTTTTGATCCAAACGTTGTCAGTCACATAATTATTAACACATAAATAAATAGAAATCTTTTAATAAATATAAATAAAACATGAAAACCGTTACTTACATATTAAAAATTAAATAGACCACATCACTTTTTATTCCATTTCACAAACAAAATATCCAACATAGATTTGTTGGCTGTCTTTCGCCACTGTTCTCTCTACCCTCATGAACTTGCCCATAGACTTGATAATCTATGTAGCATTGTCCGTCTATCCAATCAAATTCCCATTAGCATAATTTGAACAATCATGTTATTGAAGATTGTAGAAATAGCTTCTTGTAACGGCATGTAAGTACAACACGTTCACATTGCATAATCACAGACCGCATACATTTGCATGTGTTTGCAGGTATAAGAATGTTTGTTTTTGCCAGTATGTGTACATACATACATATTATGTATTTGTCTATGGTTTTAATTTATGTATATTTGGTTTGGTCTTATTGATCTTATAGCATCTTTTTTACAACCAGGCAATGTTCTAACTCTGGTTTTTATTTGTAGCATTTAGTTTACTTGTAACCGTTGACCTGATGATGCTCTGCATATTGTAGAGAGCGAAACCGGTCGTCGGAAGTTAAACAAAAAATGAATGCGAGTACGTCTGTTTTTACTTCGTTCAAAATGAACTCGCATATGCAACCCATTCAACAACTAATATGAATTCGTGGCGCAATGTATTCATTTTGATTAAAAATAAAATTATAGTTTTATTTTGAAAAATTTTTCGTAGTATTTGAAAAAATATGAAGTAAAACGCATCACAAAAGAGTGCCTTTGTTTGAAGTTTGAGGTTCTCTTGTGGCGCTTTTTAGTTCAAATTTATCACTATGAAAATTTTTTTCGAAATACACTACAGTGCGCTGGAATAAGTGTTACTCCCGCCCCCTCCTTATTAACTTATTTATTTTAGCACATAAGTAAAACACTCTTCAGGTGACAGGTATAACTTTGATGTTTTTAAATGGGAAAGTACATCATGTGACACCTCATTTAAAATATTTTGAAATACTGGTTACAAAAATGTATAATACGTTACTCCTTTTTTAGAGCGTAGGCGCAAAATTCCGGTCCGGTCGAATTCATTTTAAACGCATTTATGTTTTTCGAATCCTGAGAAAACTAATAAATATTTTTAAAACTTTAAACGCAGAATAAAAGATTACATTATTACCGAGGGCTGAAAGTCCCTTAGAATGAACGAAAAGTTTCTTTTGAATGATACATTTGAAATTAAAAATCAGACTAAATTTTCTTTTTTTTCACCCCTGTGACTTATTAAAATAATCATTATAGAAGTTCTCAGAGACTTTAGATCCTCGATAATACTGTGATACAGTAGACTCCCGTATGCCTGCAGTGACCACCAATTTTTCTGAAAAATTTTTAAAATATCATCGGTGACCAAAACTTGAGCCTGAAGCAAATAGACAATCAACTAATCTGGGTCAAATGCTTCGGGGATCCACATTGCCTACTTTGTCATGGGCAGAGCAGCAACACTGAGAGCGTTTAAGAACATAAACATGGAAACTTTCCCAGTGTGTTATCGGTCTCGCAGAAATCAGCATGGATGGACACATATTTGTTAAGGGAATGGTTCGTCTACGAATTTGTTCCCAAAGTGAAAAAACATTTGACAAAATTAAAACTGCACAGCAAAGCACTTCTACTTACTGACAACGCGCCTTCTCACCAGGAAGATATTCAGTGTGACGATGAAAAATAAACTAAACTGCTCTTCCTGCCACCCAATGTAACCAGTCTTCATCAGCCGAGGGACCAAGGGGCCATTGAGTGCTTCAAGAGGAAGTATCGGCGAAAACTGCTTTCTGAAGTTCTTTCCAAATTGAAGGCTGGTGACAACTTAGTCAGTTAATATGAAGGATGTTGTGTAGATGTCGGCCAAGGCATGCGACGAAACACCACTTTGTAGGAAACTTTCTGTAGGAAGTCTTGGAAAAAACTTTGGCCAAATATAGAAGATAAGATTGACCAAGCAAACACAACAGCAGATGAGCCAAACAACATTCTTGTTAACGTACCTGATGACAATACAGCTTACTGCACGACGTTCGGCAACTACCGAACTGTGGTCCCATTGTTGAAGAAGATGTATTGGTGTGGATCAACTTTGAAAAGGAGCTACACAACGAGGTTTGAACAACGACGAAATCGCCGAGTTTGTCATTCGCCAGGAAAATGAGAAGGATATAGCGACGCAAATGCTGCTGATAAAGTGTAAGAAGCCAAGCCAGTAATGTACAGTAATATTTTTAAATTATATTAGTCCTACAGTTCTGTAAGTATTGTTTTTGTACCCTTCTTTTTTTTAATATGTGTTAAATTGGCAGAGTATCCCACTGTGTTGTATTCTACAGAATGTGCAAGTGTTTCGTGCTTGCTAGATCCTTACAAACAATAAATATAAATGGGTATTTTTTAGATAGGCATCGTTTAGTTCGGCCAATTTTAAGTTCGGCCTAGGGTCCAGTCCCGAGGTAGCCGAACTTAACGGAGTCTACTGTATTTCATTTTGCGTTTAAATTTTTCAAAATACGTATTAATTTTCTCAGGATTCGTAAAAAATGAACGCATTTAAAAATAATTCGACCAAAATTTGGAGCCTACGCTCTAAAAAAGGATTAAAGTATTATACATTTTCGTAATCAGTAATTCAAAATCTTTTAAACCCTGTAACAGGCCAAATCTTAAAAATTATCTGTTGAAGTTGATATTTTTTTTCAAGTAAATATAGGCAAAAATAACTTATTTTTAAATTTTCTGCTAAAAATCTTGTCTAGAATAAGTGCTAGGTGAGAAATAGTGAAGACTGTCTACAGACGGTCTTGTCGGGTTATGAGTAAAAAGTAAATTTGGTAGAGGTTTATTATAATACAAGATTTATTAAGAAAAATGAGTATATAACATGTTATTTTTGATGGTGGTAATCCCAAAAACAATTTTTACCGACTGTGCCGCATAAATGGAGGTCACATTTGAAACAAACAAGCTGCGTATCAGATTTTTTACACAGCTTACACCCTTTCTTGCCTTTTCGATCAACCCAAACTGGAAAATGGTTTTCACCATCAAAACGTACATCAACAACTTGATGAACCGCTCTTTTTTCAACATCAGATTAACTAGTTTTACTAGAAGAACCAGGTTCACCATTTCGAGCTGATGATGGTCGACCTAAATTTCGTTTTTCCTTGAAAGAAACAAGGCCAGATGCTATCTCTTCACGGAATTGTGAAAGAGATAGAAGCCTCGCCTCTTCGCAACAGTCACTGGAAATATTTGCTTTTTCGGCATGTTTATATAGTATGAATGCGTTTGTGGCGGCCATGTCGACAAAATGGTAGAATATCCGAATCATAATATTTCTGCTTTTAGCTAAAATGTGATATCGACCCATAAGGTCATCCATCAAATCGACTCTACCCATGTGAGCATTATATTTACGTATGATTTGTGGACAATCAACTTCGATGTGTTTCCTTTTCGTGATGTTTCGGTCGCTACATCATCCACAACTAATGCTGAAGAAGCTGCGCTGGTTGATCAACATTACTAATATCCATTGACAAGTTTATATAAGTTACAAATGCATCAGTTGTCTCAGCTTCAAGCATTTCCTGAATGCAGTCGTCAATAACTTGTGATTTAGCCTCTGATACCTCGGATAGGCTGTAAGGCTTTTCAGGCTCAACACTATCATCAACATAGACGGGATCCACAATTCTATCGTCACTACTATAAATGCTATCGTCGATTTCAACGGAATCAATAAAGTCGAATAATTATTTATCAGACAATTCTTCCAAATTGATTTTGTTCTTATGGTTACGATTTAGACGATGCATCTATCACAGAAAAGAAAAATAATAAAAAACGCTGGACGGAAGGGCCGCCCGAGAACTTTATCGTACCGATCTATTATCGTTATCATACTAGATACTGGCATTCTATAAAAATAACAAAGTTACTCGTTATTTTGATATTTTAGAAACACTTTTTATACTGGAAAATATTTTATGGTTCTACGCATCATTAATTCCTGCATTTGAGAAAATGTTCGGGGACACACTATAGATTATTGCATAAATCAATAGAATATTAGTCATACTTTCATTTCAAATTAGTTCATTTTTCTGAGAAATTAATAGTTTACAATATTTGCATTTTACTGTATGGATTGTAATGAAATTTTGGGAGTAGCCCAAAGCCCAATCTCCTAATTCAAAGTCTATCCTATATCCTATGGCGCTTTTATCATGGGGGCGGTTCTCACCACTTCTCGGGGATAGAACATTTTTATTTTCGAATTGCATGGAGCAAAAGGAAGAATTTTAAGAAAATTTAAAAATGCGCTTTATAATTTGATCTTATTTTTTTCACCCGTCCAACTTTTTGAAAGTAGAAATAACACTATATTAAGAGGTATTGCAAAAGAAAAACAATGCATTTAAATTCTGGTGAATGAGGGGTTAAATGTATGTACTTCTCATTTTTCTTTAAAGTACATTAGTCATATAATTTTTTGCACCATATCTCGCTTAGTTTCAATGTAACCGACATTTAACGGTGCTCGTTTTAAAGGCCTTTTCAAACACTACAAAAGCATGAGCACTTTGAGCATGCACCAAAAAACAAACTCTTTTTACCTACCATATCTCTTTTTGTATTATAAATAGAAAATTTACGAAGGAACGAATCTCTTTGTTATTTATAATCTAAAAAAAATGTTTATATAGTGTTTTTAGTTTGATGCATAGTTTTTAAGGTATTCACAAAAAACCGTCCGAAAACGTGTCATTTTTAAATGAAAATGGCCAATTTTCAACTACGCATAACTCAAAAAGTATTGAGTTCTCAAAAAAAAGTAGAGATCAGTTTTTGCTTAAAAATAGGTTCTCTACCCACTTCCATGCTTATTTTGACCAACAAATTTTCCACCCCCTTGAAGGGGTGGGAATTGCCCCAAGGTAAACGCGCCATAGTATATAGGGTAGATTTTGTTTCTTGAGCTTTTCCTTACTTACTGTGAAAATATCAAGTGCATCGATGTAGTAGGATGGAATTCGGAGCCAAATACCCTCATTGACTGCCCTATAATAATGCTCTGCTATGATCGCGTGAGAGGGGACACACACAAGATTCTAGAAAAATTTCAATTTTCTGTAACTTTTCGAGTTTTTGAGTTACAGCAACGAGTTTTATGTCATTGGAAAGATACTTTTACATTATTTCAAAATATGTAAAAATATACGTATCTAAAAAATTAAGATTTTTTTTATTTCCGGTTCAACCGGAAGTCATATTGTAGGTAAAATTTATTGTGCTAATAGATAATAAAGTACTATATATGTCCGCCAAATTTCAAATTTTAGTTTCTATTACAGAGGAAGTTACGGGCACTCGAATACTTTTTTATAAAAAATTCATAACTCCCCTCCTATAAGGAGTTAAGAAATCTGACTAATGTTATTTAATATACCGATAGGATAATAAAAATATATCAAAAAATAAACAAGTTCCTTGGGGTCGTTTTTGAGAAAATCTAGTTCAAAGTTATGTCAAATTTTGACCCCTTAAATATAGGCAACCCATAACTTTTTCTGAAAAACGATAATATTCTTGTTATAGCCTCATCTTTAGGCTATATAAATGTTTTTTCAAATTAAATTTATCTTAAATAAGTTTTTAGATTGGTAGGGAAATGTATCGGGTGGGCGGTCGGCCATGCTGGCCGCCATTTTGGATTTGGAAATGTTAAATTCCGTATTTCTATTTACCTATCGATGAGCTAACTTTTAAGTTAAATTTCATTCGTTTAGGTCAAAATTTGCAAAAATGGGCCCCAAATAACCCCCCTATTTCGGCCCCCCTTTGAGAGGTTTTTTTCAAAAGCTTAGTTTCTCGACAAAATTCTCTTAAACTTACTCATACCGAATTTCATCGAAATCGGTCCAGTAGTTTTTGCTGGGCGGTGGCGACATACGTACGTACATACTTCCGACATGTTTTTTACTTTATCGTACTACATACGCAGTATGAGTATAATAGATAAAGTTATAGGATCGTGCAAAAAATTTTTTTTCAGATTTCACTTTTTTTCGACGTTTTGAGTCCCCCTGAGTCTAAAAAGCAAATAAAAAAAACATGTCGGAAGTATGTACGTACGTATGTACGTACGTACGTATGTACGTACGTATGTCGCCACCGCCCAGCAAAAACTACTGGACCGATTTCGATGAAATTCGGTATGAGTAAGTTTAAGAGAATTTTGTCGAGAAACTAAGCTTTTGAAAAAAACCTCTCAAAGGGGGGCCGAAATAGGGGGGTTATTTGGGGCCCATTGTTGCAAATTTTGACCGAAACGAATGAAATTTAACTTAAAGTTAGCTCATCGATAGGTAAATAGAAATACGGAATTTGACATTTCCAAAACCAAAATGGCGGCCAGCATGGCCGACCGCCTACCCGATACATTTCCCTACCAATCTAAAAACTTGTTTAAGATAAATTTAATTTGAAAAAACATTTATATAGCCTAAAGATGGGGCTATAACAAGAATATTATCGTTTTTCAGAAAAAGTTATGGGTTGCCTATATTTAAGGGGTCAAAATTTGACATGAATTTGAACTAAATTTTCTCAAAAATGACTCCAAGGAATTTGTTTATTTTTTGATATATTTTTGATATCCTATCGGTAAATTGAATAACATTGGTCAGGTTTCTTAACTCCTCATAGGAGGGGAGTTATGAATTTTTTATAAAATAATATTCGAGTGCCCGTAACTACCTCTGTAATAGAAACTAAAATTTGAAATTTGGCAGACATATATAGTACTTTGTTATCTATTAGCACAATAAATTTTACCCACAATATGGCTTCCGGTTTAACCGGAAATGAAAAATAAATCTTAATTTTTTACATACCCCCGTATATTTTTACATATTTTGAAACAATGTAAAATTATCTTTCCAATGACATAAAACTCGTTGCTGTAACTCAAAAACTCGAAAAGTTACAGAAAATTGAAATTTTGCTAGAATCTTGTGTGTGTCCCCTCTCACGCGATCATAGCAGAGCATTATTATAGGGCAGTCAATGAGGGTATTTGGCTCCGAATTCCATCCTACTACATCGATGTACTTGATATTTTCACAGTAAGTAGGGAATAGCTCAAGAGAAAAAATCTACCCTATATACTATGGCGCTTTTATCTTGGGGCAATTCCCACCACTTCAAGGGGGTGGAAAATTTATTGGTCAAAATAAGCATGGAAGTGGCTAGAGAACCTATTTTTAAGCAAAAACTGATCTATACTTTTTTTTTGAGAACTCAATACTTTTTGAGTTATGCGCAGTTGAAAATTGGCCATTTTCATTTAAAAATGACATGTTTTCGGACGGTTTTTTGTGAATACCTTAAAAACTATGCATCAAACTAAAAACACTATATAAATTTTTTTTTTAATTATAAATAACAAAGAGATTCGTTGCTTCGTAAATTTTCTATTTATAATACAAAAAGAGATATGGTAGGTAAAAAGAGTTTGGTTTTTGGTGCATGCTCAAAATGCTCATGCTTTTGTAGTGTTTGAAAAGGCATTTAAAACGAGCACTGTTAAATGTCGGTTACATTCAAACTAAGCGAGATATGGTGCAAAAAAATATATGACTAATGTACTTTAAGGAAAAATGAGAAGTACATACATTTAACCCCTCATTCACCAGAATTTAAATGCATTGTTTTTTTTGCAATACCTCTTAATATAGTGTTATTTCTACTTTCAAAAAGTTGGACGGGTGAAAAAAATAAGATCAAATTATAGGGCGCATTTTTAAATTTTCTTAAAATTCTTCCTTTTGCTCCATGCAATTCGCAAATAAAAATGTTTTATCCCCGAGAAGTGGTGAGAACCGCCCCCATGATAAAAGCGCCATAGTATATAGGATAGACTTTGAATTAGGAGATTGGGCTTTGGGCTACTCCCAAAATTTCATTACAATCCATGCACTAAAATGCAAATATTGTAAACTATTAATTTCTCAGAAAAATGGACTAATTTGAAATGAAAGTATGACTAATATTCTATTGATTTATGCAATAATCTATAGTGTGTCCCCGAACATTTTCTCAAATGCGGGAATTAATGATGCGTAGAACCATAAAATATTTTCAAGTATACAAGGTGTTTCTAAAATATCAAAATAACGAGTAACTTGTTATTTTTATAGAATGCCAGTATCTAGTACGATAACGATAATAGATCGGTACGATAAAGTTCTCGGGCGGCCCTTCCGTCCAGCGTTTTTTTATTTGCTTTTTAGACTCAGGGGGACTCAAAACGTCGAAAAAAAGTGAAATCTGAAAAAAAATTTTTTGCACGATCCTATAACTTTATCTATTATACTCATACTGCGTATGTAGTACGATAAAGTAAAAACAGGAAAATAAGCATGTTCCTACGCAAAAAAAGATAACAAAATTTCAAACTGAAGGGGATATTTTTTATACGTAAACAGGCAAGACCGTCTTGAGACTGTCATGGTATTTTTGTCTATAAAGCCTACTTACACAATAGTTTTTATTAAAAGCTTATTATATAGGGCTTTTCATTCACAGTCATTTGTTTCGAGCTTCTGTCATAAGTCACATAATATTAATATATCTACGTCATACGTTATTGGTATATACGGGTGTTTTTATATCAATGGTATATACAATGATACAAACCAAAGACGTATGGCGTAGATATATTAATATTATGTGACACATGACAGAAGCTCGAAACAAATGACAGTCGATGAAAAGCCCTATTACTGAAACATGAAATATAATCTACTTACCATAAAATTATCAAGTCGATCACTTTGATCTAAACGTGTTTTTTGACGATTTAAAAATAATGTTTATGAAGAAATAATTTTCACTGCCATTTTATGGGATGTTAGCACTTAACTAACGATAATAACGTAATCGCGATGCCAGAATGTGTTTAGTTATATCGAATAACGAATAAGGTTTTTTAAAGATGCATGTCGTTATACTGTGGCAGCAAAAACCATTCGGTATAAGATTTATAAGCTAAAATGCAAAGACAGTCTTAAGACGGTCTTGCCTGTTAGAGGGTTAAATGAGGTGTCTCATGAAGTAGTTTCCTATTAAAAAAATCAAAGTTATGCCTGTCACCTGAAGAGCGATCGCGTAAAGCTCGAAACGTTGATGCTATAATATACTATGATTATTTTAAAAATTGACCTGTCCGAGCGTTTTGCTTATGTGCTAAAGATAAATAAGTTAATAAGAGGGGGCGGGGTAACACTTATTCCAGCGCAATGTATAATTTGATTTTCAATCAAAATGAAAATACATGGCGCTACGTAATATTCAGTTGAGCCCCTTTGTAGCTGGAATATTGTGTGCGTCACTCATTTTTACAGCGTTTAACGGTTTTTTATTCTTATCATTTACCATTAAATGTAGTATTTGTTTGATGAATAGTAATTTACGTATCAAGTTCCGAAAGTGATATTTTACGAGACGAGTAGGAAGCTTCCAGGGCGAGCCGTAGGTGTCCTGGAATCCTGCGAGTCTCGTAAAATCAGTTTTGGATCGTGTTACGTACAATATTTTTTCTGCAGCCGTTTTGTATGTTAAAATTATATTAAGTAGTATAACTCACGCCATTTACTTGGTGTCTGTTTCTGTTTTGTTTGTAGTTTTTTATTATTTTTTGTTTTTTATTGTATTTTTTTATTTTGTATAAGCTTTGTCCACAAATTGGTAAAATTTTTTGACAATAAAGCATACCTATGTATAAACTTTACTTATGAACTTTTATTAAACACTTTAATTATGCGAAGCGTTGTGGTAATAAAATACAAAGTTGATGTTATTGTCAAAGCCGTTACCTAGCTACCTAAAATCGTCCCGAAAGTATAAAAAGCGTCCGGAAAGTAAAAAAAAATAGTCCCGAAAGTAACTACTTTCGGTACGAGTTGTGTAGAATGGAATTTTCGGGACGGCTGCAGAACGATTTTATTTACCACATTTACCTTAATCGAATAAATGGAATATTTAATGAGTCCTAATAAAGTACAGTTGAGTCCGCGAGTCTTTACCCGTGCGTCATCATTTAAAGCATACGAAATAAGTCGGAAATTTACTAAACGCAAGAGCAAGTGACAGAAAGTGGGTATTATTCATTATTCCGATCACGGGCTATAGTATAAAATTTGACGTTATCAAATAAATAGAATGTCAAATTTAAGTTTTGCTTTAAAATTTTCGTGCATAATTACAGCTACATTCGAAGTAGCTTAATAAATTATTTTAATATTATTGATTAATAAATAAATAGAACAATTTATAAAAAATGCAATAACATATTTTCTTTTTGTTATTTTATTCACTTTGGCGGAACATTAAACACGAGCATTTCTTGTACTTTGTCAAAATTTATTGTAAAATAACATAAACTTATTTATCATAAAATTTCTAACTCCAATATAAAATTAGTTGTGAAAACAACTGTTTGTATATTATAAAAAACTTCAAAATGCAAAAATTCGACAAAATAACAGCAAAAAATTCAACAAACTGACAGCCCCAAAGGTAAACAAACCAAAACGTCAGAAATTGTACTTAAAATATGTGAAAACATCCCCAGTCGTCTTTCTTTGTATCTATCTCTTTTCAATGCACTGAGTCTAAATTGCTCATAAAAATAACATGTGTTTTTACTTAAGAACATGCGGCAGCTGGTTTATCATTAGATTCATGCGTGGAAGAGAATGATGCTAGATAAAAAGTATGTGTTTTATCTCGCCAGGTATTAATGACGCACGGGTAAAGACTCGCGGACTCAACTGTAAATAGTCTTTTAAATACTAATTTTCATAAAGCTAGAGTTGATCATAAATGGAAAAATAGAATTCTCCGTAATTAATATTTCTCATGGAAGAATATGGTTGTTGAATAAAGAAAGTCTATGGATTCTAATTTGGAGGACTTTGTGAAATAGCTAGCGTCATTGTAATTTTTCTTTCGTCTCTGTGGAATTAAATATAAAGGATTGTTAGAGAAAGAGTAATAATAATACTGAGAATTCTTTGATCATTAGTATTATTAACTCATTCTTTTTTATCATTTAATTACTAAAAAAATGTTTTTATACTAAAAAAACTATTTTTCTTAGTGAAAGTAAGGAAGATCATTTCAGTACGATTTGAAACTGGGTCATAAAAATTGCTTAAATGAGTAGAGGTAGACAATATTTTAAAAATTAATATCAAATAAGGCTGATGTAGTCGTTATATCCTTATACAGGATGTTTGGTAAAGAATGGGCCATAGCTTAATCTTAGATTCCTGAGCTTAAAATAGGTCGACTTAAGCTAACTTACTCAGTGACGGTTTAAGGCGTCATGGGGCCCTAGGCGGCCATAAGAAGTAGGCCCCTGTATAGCGACCATTTACTTAAAACAAATTTACAGACATTTAGGTTGTTTTGGGAAGTAGTTACTCCAAAAATAAAAAACAACAATTAAAAAAGATCTTTTCTTCTTTTTTTTTACATTTCGCAACAACTTTTCATTAATAGTCCATAGCTAATACGTCAAAGAAAAAAAGGGATATTGTGTCGATATGTGATTTTGCCCTGAGTATGAGTGCAACATACATTCAATATAAGTGCGGAAATGGATAAACTGATTAATTCTAAGTAACTTTTGTTCTATCGAGTTTTTTCACTAAATCAATACTTTTTGAGTTATTTGCGAGTGAATATGTTCATTTTTCAACAAAAAAAAAACACGTTTTTAGACGGTTTTTCGCAAATAACTCCAAAATTAAGTATTTTATCGAAAAAATATTCTTAGAACAAATATAGCGTATACAAAATTTAAAAATGGTGTATGTAGTTTGTATGAAGTATGTAGACCCAGTATAAGCAGAACTGGAGCTAATGAAAAGTAAATTCTTATTCGACCAATTCCAAATCAAATATTTCAACGTAAATAACCAAAAAATGAAGCACTTTTCGGTGAAAAATCATCAGAACTTTTTTAAAGTGTTAAAAAAGTTTTATTTTTGTTTTTTTTAACAAGTTTCAAGTATCAAAATTAAGCAAGTAAAGCTTAAAATAACGTTGATTCCTTTTTTTGGCAAGAAAATCTTGAAAAAACTTATAAGTGTATTATTTATGTTATGATCTGTAAGTTTTACCGGTTCACAATATTTCAAAATATTGGAATTTAAAGTAAAACAATTTTTTTGAAATTTTGAAAAAATGCCTTTTTTTCAAAATAACTTAAAAATTATTAGTGGTACCAAAAATCTTAAAGAGTAAAAAAATGTAGGTTTGGCTTTTCTGAATATTTCAGATTTTTCCTTTTTTGGAAGATAAAAATTGGTTAAGATATGACTGTTCAAAATTTGCATACCCTGGGTAGAGAATTTTTCATTTATTAAAAATTAATAAATGAAAATAGTTTCTATCCTTGTGGGATCGGTACTCACTGGAGGGACCGCAGACGTTCGGATACAATTAGCGTCTCTTTGCAAAAACAATGACGACTTTGCTAAATAGCAATATATTTACTCAACACACACACTACCCATTACACTAGGTACCTGAATGGAAAAATCCACTGTACCATGCTAATGGCCTTTATTTGTCGAGGCATTAAGCCAAATAAAAAAAATTGCATACACTCGTGATTAGTGACTTGTTCAAGCCCTTTCTACTACAGCCCTTTTATAAATAAGCACTTTATACCGATAAAACTTACAGAGCATATAAACAATACATAAGTAAAGTAGCTTGTGAAGCGGTAAGGATTAATTTCATTTGAGATGCTAATTAGGGGGCTATTTTCACCAGTTTTCTTTACCCAAAAAATGGGATCAACTTTTGAGCGTATCTTGCTTACTTTGTATGTTAGAAATTTTTTTAAAAAACAAGAATAATGCTTTTTTAAACATTTAAACAAGTTATGATGAGTTTTCCATGAAAAGTGCTTTATTTTTTGATTATTTCACTTTGAAATATTCGATTTGGAATTTGACGAATAAGAACCTACTTTTCATTAGCTACAACTCTGCTTCTGCTGGGTCTACAGACTGCACACGTATACCATTTTTTAAATGTTTTTAAAAGCTATATTTTTGCTAAGAATATTTTTTCGATAAAATACTTACTTTTTGAGTTATTTGCGAAAAACCGTCTAAAAACGTGTTATTTTTTGTTGAAAAATGAAGATATTCACTTGCAAATATCTCGAAATGTATTGACTTGATGAAAAAACTCTATTGAACAAAAGTTGCTTAGACTTGTCAGATTATCCACTTCCGGACGTATTTTAACGGTATATTTTTTCACCCCCGAGAAGGGGTGGACTCAACTGTAGAGAAAAAACACACATTGGCACAATATCACTTTTTCTTTGACATGTTAGCTATGCTTATACCAAATTTCAAGTCAATCCAAGCTCTTGTTTCAAATCCAAAGGTTCTTTAAAATCCGGAGGTTTTGCAATGTTTCACCGTGAGTGAATGGACTATAAGGCCAATCGGTGGGTAGAAATTGAAAAAAACGCACCATACCAAGATAATTGGAAGCACCAGCTTCTAAGCAAAATTTGCTTGCAAAATTGATTACCAAATTGAGGGAATGATTAGAACATGGAATATAAAAATGCCTTTGAAGATAACTGCTTAATTTGTCTTGAAGTCGGTTGTATTTTCCTGATATTTGACAGAAGACAAAGCAAAAAACTGAGTTTGATTGGAAATAATAAATTAACCATTCTCTTTTTTTGTCTCAGTTAGCCCTATTTGATCTTTTTAACATTTTATTTTTTTTTAATTACTGCTTAAATAATTCGATATTAATTATTGCATTTGTGTGGGATGCGGGCCCCATCAAGTGCCCGGGCCCTAGGCGGCCGCCTAGTCCGCCTAATGGTTAATCCGGCAGTGAACTTACTTTAGTACGAAAGATGATAATAACGGAAATACAGGGTGTCAAAGTTAATCTTTTACAACACAAAACAAAACAACACAAAATTTGGTAAGCGGTTTTTTTTTGGATGAGAAATCAAAATTCGCCACAAAAAATGATGTCACACTGTACATACTTTTTGAATCAAAACTTTTATTCTCTTAATATTTTTACTTAAAAAGATATACTACATTCATCTCGCTAAACTCAACTGTTTTCGAGATAAACGCATTTTAAATCTGCGAACAATATAATTGGTTGTATAATATCATTGTAGTTACTAAAACCGAAAAATCAACTTGAAACTACACTCACCGGCACAAAAAACGAGCACCCCACAAAAGGAATCATTTTGATGGCTAGTATTTCCTAAATCTGTTGTCCGATTTAAGTGATTTTTTTAATATGTGATAGCCTTTTTCTTTAACAATATCGTTGTTATAATATTTTTGCTCGACAGGTAAATTTTCATTGTATATTGGGTGTACCAATCAAACTGTGTTTTTTTTCTAAAAGTTCGGAACACCCTGTGGAATATTCTAGCACTTATAAAATTCTGAAATCAAAACCCAACTTAGTCCTGTCGCCAGTAGGGGTACAAAGGCCTCCTTAATTCAGATGGACTACCCAAGTTTTCTTTATGTATTTTGACCCGTAGAACACGAATTTTTTGGGTAACAGTCGATCCGGATGTCGATAAGATTGTTATAAACAAAGAACTTGAGGAATCACATAACAGCGATTTTTCGCAAAACAAAACATTTTTTTGTATATTTTGAAGCAAAAAATATTTTTACAAGTTTTTTCGTAGGATGCATAGTTTTCGACATAAACGAGGTTGAACTTTTAAAAAATCTAAAAATTGCAATTTTTGAACCCGAATAACTTTTGATTGAAAAATAAAATAGCAATTCTGCTTACTGCATTTGAAAGTTCAAGTCAAATTCTATCGGCTTTGATTATTTTCATTGCTAAAAAATAATTTTTTTATTGTTAAACAAAGCTATAAACACATAGTGATTGAATGGTGTTTTCAATGCACTTCTAATATGAAATCGAATGAGTAGGCGCGCATACAGAATTTCTACGTATATTACGTACATTAAAACGCATGCATTTTGCACGGGAAACACTATGTTTTTATAGCTTTGTTTGACAAATAAAAACTTAATTTTTAGCAATACAAATAATCAAAACCGATGTAATTTGACTTGAACTTTCAAATGCAGTAAGCAGAATTGCTATTTAATTTTTTAATCAAAAGTTATTCCGGTTCAAAAATTGCACTTTTTCGATTTTTTGAAAGTTCAACCGCGTTTATCTCGAAAACTATGCATCCTGCGAAAAAACTTGTAAGACCATTTTTTGCTGAGAATCGCCCAAAAAATACAAAACAATGTTTTGTTTTGCGAAAAATCGCTACTATGTAATTCCTCAAGTTCTTTGTTTATAACAATCTTATCGACATCCGGATCAACTGTTACCCAAAAAATTCGTGTTCTACGGGTCAAAATACATAAAAAAACTTGGGTAAGTCCATCTTAATTAAGGAGGCCGTTGTACCCCCCCTGGCGACAGGACTAACTATAGCCTCAAGTTTTCTTAACATTCTGCTTTTTGATTCATTCGCCTATTAGGTCTGGAACCCGCGTATGAAAAAGAAGTTGATTAATAGCAAGCTGAAAATTTGTTAATAGCTTAAGGGTGTCTAGTCGGACAAACTCTGATATATGGGAACACTGGAACATGGGAAGTTTTAATTGTGGAACAGGTTAAAAATTTGGAACGGTCAGACCACGAAAACGGCACATGTATTTTGTCCGACAGCACAGACTTAAATTCTCCTAACAGAGATTAAACTCTCATGCAAAAATCAGACTGCTTTTTATCACCAAATGGGCGTTTTAATGAGTGGAACATGTAGAATATGTCAAATGACAGGAATTATGACAGGTGATAAATAGCAGTCTGATTTTTGCATGAGAGTTTAATCTCTGTTCGGAGAGTTTAAGTCTGTTCTGTCGGACAAAATAAATGTGCCGTTTTCGTGGTCTGACCTTTCCAAATTTTTAACCTGTTCCACAATTAAAACTGCCCCTGTTACAGTGCTCCCATATATCAAAGTTTATCCGACTAGACACCCTTAAACTGTTAACAAATTTTCAGCTTGCTATTAATCAACTTTTTTTTCATACGCGGGATCCAGACCTATATGTGAGATGATAAAAAAGTTAGGTACTTTAACAACTAGCACTGTACTTCATCAATTCAGGGTGTTTCTAAATAAGTGCGACAAACTTTAAGAGGTAATTCTGCATGAAAAAATAATGACCGTTTGCTTTATAAACATATGTACGCAAATGCTTCGTTTCCGAGATGCGGGATGTTGAATTTTTTCGTACAAATCGACACTTTATTTATTGCTCTTATACCGGTTGAGGTATGCAAATGAAATTTGGTAAGTTTTAAGATTACTACGCATTTTTTGACGTACAATTAAAAATTTTATATTCACCATTGGCGTGCATACGGGTCATACTACCCAGCCATGTTGGAATTTATATAAATTGCAAGAAAAACCACACTAAGGGTGATGGAAGTGTACAATTATCTCAATTAATCCAGAGAGTATATATTATTAAAAACAAACTCAGATTTGGGCGACTAATTCCTAAGGACCCCGCAGGCTACCCAGAACCACAAGGGTTTGACACCAAACCCTCATAAGATTGGCTAACGGTGGGGGGAGGAGAGGATGGAATAGAAGGTGTATATGATATCATTAATGAAAATGGAGCATGAACGGACCTTAGAAAGAAACAATAAGACTTATTGATTTGGTTTTAGTATGAATGACGGTTATGAAGTGATATGTTATGGTAATGGCAGACTGAATAAATGGGGTGAAGTTGGTCATATGGAAAAGTAAGGGGAATGGATTGAATATAGATGAAAAAATTTTCATAATAGGAATATATGTGTATGTTTATGTCATTAATTTACATGTATGTCAATGGATAGATGATAGTGGTTTGATGGATGATAATGAGAGGTAAATCATTGTGGATTGTGCCAAATCAATTATAAGTGCATAAGTGGATGGAGAATGTGAAAGAAAAAGTAAAAGGGTGGAATGTAATTTTGTAATGAATGTTAATAAAAAAGTTGTCGGTGGAGTGGTTGAAAGTCTCGATTGAACGAAACGTGTCAACTGCCATGTTTCGTTCAGCCGAGACTTTCAACCACTGTATAATCAGGTTACAATTACTCAGTTTTACTTTTTGAAGTTATACTTCTTTAGGCACGAGGGTAAATTTTTATTTTGCTGAGCGCATGCGCACACCGACAGTATGGTATGAAACGTTATGAGGGATCTGACTGGGTGTTAAAATCATCTGTCAACAATTGTTCAAATGGAGATTCTGGATAAACAAAATGTTGTGTATATTAGTTTTTATTGTTGTGAGGACAGTGACAAAATGCAAGTTCATAATTGTAGTGACTTTTAAAATAGTTTTTAAAAGTAACAGGTACGTACCTTATTGTAAATGTTTCAGTATTGTAATGAAAAAATTACAAATTAGGTAAATATCTATTTGGAAAATGTACCTACCTAGCTAGTAGGTAATGCTTTGATTTACATAATTTGATTACCAACAAAAATCTCCATCTAATATATTGCTTTTTTAGTCTATATTTTGTCGTATTTTAATTCCACAAGAATCAAACTTATTTGATTAAATAACAGAATAAGCAACTGTCAAAAATTTTTAAAACGTTTAGTTGCTAGGTATAGCTTTCCACTTCATTCACATGTCTCGGTAGTTAAATTCTGCGTGGGGTGATTTCAAAATAATCTAAACCTGATAGACGTAGGTTCAATTCCCAATGCAAATTTTTATTTTTGAATTTATACTTCTTTAGGCGCGATTGAGATTAAGGGTGAATTTATATTGATCTGCGCGCATGCGCACACCGACGGTTTGGTATTATTCTTTATACGGGCTCTGATTGGGTGTTGAAATGATCTGTCAATAATTGTTCAATATGGAGGTTATCGGTAAACAAAAATGTATAATATATTAGATAGTTTTTATTGTTGTGAGGACAGAAATAAAATAAAATTTATAATTATAGTGACTTTTTAAATAGTTTTGAAAAGCCACAGGTACGTAATTCTAAATGTTTCAGTTGTATTCCAATAAAAAATTATCTTCATACCTATTTGGAAATTGTAAAAAAAATAATGTACTTACCTAGTACTTGCTATGCTATACCCCTAGTAGGCAATGCTTTAATTTACATAATCTGATTACGAACAAACTTTCTACAAATTTTCATCTAATATATCGTTTTTTTACTCTATATATTGTTGTATTTTAATTCGACAAAAATCAAACTAATAAAAATTCATATAAACAAAATGTCAAAAAGTTGTTCAGTTTGTGTATATTCCCACATGACGTATACGCGAAGGTGGTGCAGTTTGAAATCGCTTCGACTCTCGTACGGCGGGATACACGGGAAGTAGGTTCAAGCCCAATGCAAGTTATATCATTTTTTTATTTTTTTTATAGATTTTATGATTGTAAGTATATTATTATATAATTTTTTTCAGAAAATACGTATTTAATTAAAATTTTTGGCAACAATTATTGTTCAGAAATCATTTGTGGCATTTTTCAATGTGTTTGTGTGTGTTTTATTCTTTAATTTTTTTAATTTTTGGTATTGTTTTAATAAAAATTTTTGAAAAGTAGTAGAGAAACTGTTTAAAGTATATTGATTTCGTTGAAATCATATAATAGAAGTATAACTTCTTACGTGCGTACAAAGTACACACATTCTTTTTTTTATTATTTTTTTTATACATTTTATGATTATAAGTATATTTATATTTTTTTTTCAGAAAATACGTATTTGGTTAAAATTTTCTTAACAATTGTTCAGAAATAATCTCCTTGGTTTCATTTTTCAATGTGTTTGCATGTGTTTTATTCTTTTATTTTTTTAAATTTTTCGTATTGTTTTAATAAAATTTTTTGGAAAGTAGTAAGTATTAAAATTAGATTAATATTTAAATAAAATATAAATAAACTGTTATATTGATTTCGTTGAAATCATATAATAGAAGTATAACTTCTTACGTGCGTACAAAGTACACACACATTATTTTTTTAGTTTAAGTACTATTTATTTATCTTAAGACTAGTTAAATATTGCTCTAATCAATAACCATTAATATTTTAGTATCCAGTAATATTTGATATCTTATTTGTGACCAAGAATGTCTTGTACCTTTTCTATAAAAGGTAATACGTACGGTATGCGGCAAAATAAACAGTACTGAAATGCGTATGCCACAAATTTGTATGTGTCATACTCTGAAACGCACTGAGTGGTTTCCGAACGTTGATATACTCTATGAGAATGTGGTGTTAATGTTAGATGGTTCAGGATGGTTCTGTTATGCAGAGAACATTTTCTATCGTAGAGTACAATTTTCAGTCATACGGAAAAGGTAGCGAAAATGGTCCAAGCTTAAAATCAACAATGGTTCCAGCAGGACGTGGCAACCTGTCACATAGTCAGAGAGTCTCTTCGAATACTGCACGATCATTTTAGGAGATCTCCACCACATCTATACTCGACATACTTAACGCCAGCTGATGCGTACATATGGGGACTGCTGAAAGAGGCAGACCGATTCACTGTCTGACATTCCGGAATTGAGGACTATAATTAGAGAATTTTTCGTACCAGAGCGCATTTTTAACATCTGTTTTATCAGGAATGTCGTCGTGAATAATTTTAGCAAGGCGATATCAGGTATACTGAATATATAAATAATCATAAACACTTTAATGTTCAGCAGCTGCTGCATCTTCGTGTTGCAAAGAAATTGAAAATGTTTATACATTACATGTTTATATTTTTAATTCACTTACTCTTTTGTTGAGTACTAAGGAATCTTTCTTGTTGGAACTTTTACCACGCTGAGCAGAAGGGGCGTGAATTATTTAAAATTCCCTCATTTTAATTTCCTCGGCATCCTGTATGATTTATAATTTTTTTAAATCTCGGTAGGTTGTAACTAAAGAAAGTATTCCACCTGTTGTCAATCTGATCGTATGGGAACGATATTTATTGTCGTATTCTGTGCTACTTCGATTGATAACTTATTTTTTTTTTTCGGTAGATGACTCTAGTTCATCCGCGGCATTTCGTTCTTTACAATTTGGAATGGCCCAAAGCATGGTACCTGGGGAAATCGGAGAGAAGAGGATATGGGACTACTGATGAGGAGGAAAAACCCCCGAAACCGGTATAGACTCTTCCTGCACTCTCCGATTTAATCAGAGTATTATGCAGCTGCTGCATTTTCGTGTTGCAAAGAAATTGAAAATGTTTATAAATTTTTAATTCATTTACTCTTTTATTGAGTACTAAGGAATCTTTCTTGTTGGAACTTTTACCACGCTGAGCAGATGGGACGTGATTGATTTAAAATTCCCTCATCTTAATTTCCTCGGCATCCTGTATGATTTATAATTTTTGAAAATCTCGGGAGGTTGTAACCAAAGAAAGTATTCCACCTGTTGTCAATCTGATGGTATGGTAACGATATTTATTGTCGTTTTCTATGCTAATTCGATGGATAACTTATTTTGTTTTTTTTTTTACTTTAATGTTCATTTAAATACTGTCTATTTTGCCGCATACTGTATTATCTTTTTAAAAACTTTCGCCTTTCTGATTTGTACAATTCAAGCTTTCGACGAAGATATTTTGCGGTTTCCAACCCAAACATCAACACTGTATAAATAAATGTTGTTTGTGTACCAGTGTATGTAGCAATTATTAGAATTAAGTTGCAGGTATTTAACCAAACGTGGCCCAGAAAATAAGTCGGAAGAATTCTGGAGCTAACTGCAGGGATATGTCATCGCACGCCAACAACGACTATCGAAATTGAATCTCTTTTGTGGTTTTGACAGAGTTACTTCGAGAGGGAGAACTTTTATTTCCTTCGTTTGTATCCATCACTTAAAAAAAATCGATACTCACAGTCGGCCGGCTACTATGCCACTGGATTTGGGTCAATTACCTACAAAAACAAACCATATCGGATCAGAGCGGTCCAAAAAAATCTGCGGATACGATAAAAGTTCCATCACTTGCGGCTGTGTTGAAGGTTACAAAAATAATATTTGTATTGGAGTTTACCTGTGAAGTTAAAGAAACGCGGTTGTTGAAAAAATTGACTTAGTCTGCGTAATTAAGAAAAACAAGTCGAATCCATAACAAGAGAGGAATTAGAGAAAGCAATAGAAAGAGTAAAATTGGGCAAAGCACCAGGCAAGGATCATATCACCCCGGAAATGATAAAATTCATGGGGATAGAGGGAATGGATAGCATGAAAGAACTAATGAATGATGTCCTAAATAGAGCAGAATTACCAAAGGACTGGAAGAAAGACACTATATTACCAATACACAAAAAGGGAGACAAGAGAAACTGTAATAATTAGCAAGGTATCACCATATCAAGTATCCCTGGGAAGGTATTCGCAAGAATAATAGAGACAAGAATAAAAACCCAAATAGAAACCACTATGGAAGACACACAGTGTGGATTCAGGAAGGACAGAAGTACGCAAGACCTAATATTCACATTAAGACAAGTAAGTGAGAGGGTAATCAAGAAGAATACAGAGATATATATGTGCTTCATTGACCTGGAATAGGCGTTTAACAGAATCCGAAGAAAGGACGTATGGAAGACACTAAAAGAAAGGGGAGTTGACAGACACATAACAGAAGTAATAAAGGATATGTACAAAAATAATACAAAAACAGTAAGAACCAATAACGAGGAATCCAGAGAATTTACTACAAGTCAAGGCGTCAAACAGGGATGCGTGCTGAGTCCACTGATATTCTCAGTGGTACTGGATGAAGCGATAAAGAAAGCCAAGAGAAGAGTGAGAAAACTAACATTAGGATACTGGCAAATGAAACGAACTCAACTATCGGAGCTACTATTTGCAGACGACATGGTATTGATAGCAGAAAACAAAGAAGACTTACAGAACAATCTTGAAATCCTAGAAGAAGAACTATCAAACATAAATATGAAAATTAATACAGAGAAAACAAAAACAATGATAATTCCAAATACGAAGAAGACACACGCAATAGAATTAGACGAGAAACAACTAGAGCAAGTGGAATATTTTAAATACCTAGGAGTAATAATCGAATCAAATGGTAAACAAGACATGGAAATAAACGAGAGAATGGGATGAACAGGAAGCTTATTTAACGCTATGAAAATAACATTTTTGGGGAAAACAAAATACCGGAGAAAGTAAAAACGGCAGTCGTTAAATCAGTAGTTAGACCAACAATCATGTATAGCAGCGAGACATGGATATTAACGGGGAGACAAAAATCCAGAGTCAATGCTATGGAAATGAGGTTCCTAAGGAAAATAGCAAACAGAAAGAGGGCAGACAAAATACGAAACGAAACAATTAGACAAAACCTAAAACTATAACCAATCAATGAAAAAATAGTAGAGGGACAACTTAGATGGTTCGGGCACGTGTGTAGAATGTCGAACGAGAGGCTTACAAAACGAGTGTTCGAAACGAGAGTGCAGGGGAAAAACAAAAGAGGAAAACCAAGAGTTATGTGCGTAGATGAAATCAGGAAAGAAGTCGAGAAGAAGGGATTGACATTGGAAAGTGCAAGAAACCTAACGCAAGATCGGAAAGCATGGAGGCTACAATGCCAAACTCAACTCCACCAACCTTATACCTAAAGGTAGAAAGGCTTAGTACTAAGTAAGTAAGTAAGTAAGTAATTATGCGAAAAGTAAAAAATGCAATCTAAGTACATCTGAAATTTAAAATCGTCCAGTCGACCAAAGAGTTATGAGTGCAATATTTTCAGAATTTATTTTGTCTATTTTTTGGTGTGTTCTTTAGTTATAGAGGTTTTCTGTGATTTTAGTGTACCAATTGTCTATTTGTTTTTATTTCAAAATTATCATGACCGACTCAAGCCTGTTCCAGAGTTTTTTATCAATATTATTTTTTTATCAAGATTAGTTTTTTAGTCTGGATTTGCCCTTGAGCGGTTCTTCATTTCTTTTGACGATTCTTTATCAGCCATTTCTGAACCTCGTTTTTCGTAGCATCTTTAGTGATGCCACAGAAGGGTCTGGATCTTCAAAAGTGTCTCTCGAGCCTTGTTTCACTAACATATCTGCTCGTTTGTTCCCATGCACCCTTTCATGACATGGCACCCATGTTAAAGACATTGTATTGCACCAGTTTTGATTTGGAAAGAGGGTTCTTTACATCCAGAATAGGCGATTGGCTATATGTGTAAATGTTGATTCTCTTACCTGTATGATGGTCTTCATCAATGATTTCATCAATGCAGGCAACCAAAGCAAAAACTTCAGCTTGGAACACAGTTGTATGTTGATCTAGGCTATAAGATTTATTATAGTTACATGTTTGCCACGTATTACATACGTACATCCAGTACCATGGGCAGTTTAGGTTCCATCAGTGAACCATATTAAGTCTCCTTTAATATTTGGGGCTTTTTGTTCTTTAGATGGTAAAATTGTGTTATTCTTCTCAGTGAAGATTAGTTCTGGTGTCATCATATCTGAGTTCATCATAAAGATGTATTTCTCAAGTATAGTCCCAGTGGTGTTTGTGTGGCTATTCAATACATAATTCGGCCTCCAAGTATTGTTTGCTTGGAGTCTCAGGGTGGTCATAAAGGCTACCACCGAAATATATAATATCAGCGGAAAGAGACCTGTGATAGCCTCTACTGAGACCGTTCCTGTAATATTCAATGCTCCTGTTATATTTAGAAGCGCTGGTCTTTGTAGGGTGGTGAGAGTGGTCACACAAGATTGCAAAGCCGTCTTTCTCTACCAGAGTCATGAACCATAAGTATGTGTCGGTCGTATCACTGATGTATACCACCAACAGATTACCTTTGGTTTAAATCCCCAAGTTTTACCTACAACTCGTTTGCATTTCCAGAAGAGTCGCTTAGCCCTATTGGTTATATTGGTAATAAGAGTATTCCAATTGATTTTCGAATCCAAGGTTATCCCTAGATACTTAACCTAATTGGTTCTTTCCAGTCCCTCTCCAAATAATTTCAGCTTACTCAGTCCAATAAGCCTCCTATTATTTGAAAGGGCTACCAGTTTAGTTTTAGAAGGGTTCATGGAAAGAATCTCTTGCAGACACCAGTTTTTCTATGTAATGAAAGGCATATCGCATCTGATCCGCAAGAGTGCTGGGAAATTTTCCCCTAGTTACTATTACAATATCGTCTGCGAAACCCGAGACCCAGATTCCTTGGGCTCTTAGCCCATGAATCAGATCATCGACAACTATGTTCTATAATGACGGTGACAATAAGCCGCCTTGAGGGCATTCCTTAGTGCCCTTAGATTTATGGTATCTTCAGACGTATCTGTGGATATTATTCTGATCTGAAGCATCTGAATAATTCACTTGCATGTTGTGCTGTTGATTTTCTTCCTCACCAGTACGCTTTGTATAGACTCGATTGAGATATTTTAAAATGCACCTTTTATATCTAAAAATGCAGCAAGGGCCATCTAGAGCTGGAACTTTGGAATGGACCATCTTAACTGCAGCCACGGTCAACATTTGAAAGAAATTGTCTTTAAGATGTAACTGTAAAGAAGAGTTCTTTTTTATGATAATTTTTTCTTTTTGAAAAAAGTACCTCCCAAAGAATTACCCATTATAATGGAAATTCATCATGTATCATTCGATGCAGTAATTTTTTGTTTGAAAATATACAATGCGCGTTCGTGCTCTCCCATCTAAATTAAATCACCTTGTTTGCAGTAGCAAATTGGCAAAATTGCTGGTGATCAAGGAACATGAAGTGAGTGGCCACCTTTAAGAACACAAAACGCATACAAATGATATTAGCGCAAATCGATGCTCACCAGGCACTGGGCCAACATCGCATAAACAGCGTTGTTGTGAGCTGTCACGATTTACGGTCGTTATATTGCTAGTCTAGCGTATTTTGGTCGGAGCTTCTTCTCGCTGTTGATAACATGAGCGTGTTTGTTGGCCAGGTTAGTGTTGGAAATTTAATTGAAATTGGAAACTTACACCTATCAGATATTAAGTAACAAGTTTTAATATGGTTGTTCACTATATACGAAGTATACCACATACAAGGATAAAAATGGTTCAGAAACTGCATTTTGTGGCATGTCTAATTATAGTCTAAGAGCTAGTAAACCCTCCGACTAACGGTCGTCCTGTAAGGCTAGAAATTTGTCTAGTGATAATTCATAGCACACCAAGGCTAAAAACCATGACCTGGCAGGCATCAGCAGTGCACGTGTATCTACCAGGTGAATCGAAAAGTGCAAATTTAGGGGGTTAAATAAACTTTCTCCTGTAAAGTTTAAATTTAAGTATGTGTTTGAGTAAGTCATTTAGAATAAATGTGTACAATGACAGTCTGAAGAGCATAAGACCTTGCCAGGCGAGGGGAAAGATTAGGGGTTTTTCCTAAAACTATCTTTTTTTCATCGAAAAAAGTTTTTTTTAGGTTTTTTGAATCATTCCAAACAGAAAAGGTTTTTAGTGACTTTTCTCTTAGGTTAATAGTTTTTGTTATATAAGCGATTAAAAATTTTGAAAATTGCGAATTCGGCAATTTTTAACCCTAAATCGGACATTTAACTAAAAATTCCAATGTTGCCAAGGTAGGTAGATATTCTTTAAACATTGATCGATGAAATCCCGAAGAGTTTTTTGCAATACAATTTTGAAAACCCCTTTGTTTTTTAATTGCTAATCAAGCGGGCGCGACGCTGTAGTATAAATGAGGACGTTTGAGTTTGCATAAATTCATTATCTCGAGAATGGGCAAATTTGAAGAGAAATCCTCAGACAGGTCGATTTTTATTTTTAAATTAGGACTTTTTGACATATATATATATATATATATATATATATATATATATATATATATATATATATATATATATATATAATATAAAATATAATAAGAAATATAAAATCTTTCCGAAAGTCCTTTTTTAAAAAATATTTATTTAACACAAGAAAGTAGTCTTTACAGTTTGAAAGCAAAATCTGAACTAAACAATTATAATTCTAAAACTAAGAAATGAAAATGTAACATTTTGATAACTATGAACGTATGATGTCTTCGTCAGCGTTTCTCTGGTTCAGGGGACTTACTCTTCTCACGGTCATTATCGTGTTCTAGCTGATGTTGCGGAATGTGGGTCGTTAACTCCTCTTCCCCAAGAGTGAAGCCATGCGAGGGAGTTCTATGCCGGGGTTAGGACTTTCTTCTTTTTCCTCTATGGAATCGTTTCTCTTTGTTTTTGCTATTTTCCTTTTGAGTAAAATAATAAGTGTTGTAATTATTCCAATGTACAACAGAATTGTCCAAATACTTGGAATGTGGTACAGAGCCGTATTTTGAAATATTGGTTTTATTTCGTGATTTGGAATATCTTTAAGTTTTAGCGAATTTAGTTTTATTTCCATTGGTGCTATTTTAATTATATCGAAATTTAATTGTGGTGAGTTTATCATCATTGGTTGCCCTGATGTGACGTCTTGAAAGGTTAATTCTTGATTTTGGAAAATAATTTTACAAGGTGCATTCTCTATTAGATAAATGCCGTTTAGAATTTTTATTTGCGTTTCTTCTGCACATTTAATGATCAGTTTTTCTTCTTTAGGAAAGACAGCTAAATATTGGTTGATTTCTGGAATAATTTCGATATGGTTTCCTGGAATTTTCGCTTTTAGGTATTGGCAGTCTGTAGAGTTGCCAAAAAATAAAATTTGGTCTTCACATGAGTGCTCGTGATTAATTTGCAGATAACCAGGACATTGGAAGATCTTACTATGTGTGCAGATGTCATTTAGAGGAAATATAATTTTTTCATTTTTTAATAAATATCTTGAGTTTGGTAACATGATGACAAATTCTGACTTACTTTTTGTGGGAATTGGCAATAAATGATAAAGATCAAAATTGGATTCATAGTCAATAGGGATTGAAAGAAAATATTGTATTTGATTCTTTTCTATTTTGCAAGTTATTTGTAAAATAGCTTCGAAATCTAAAATGTTTTCATATTTTACTTCAAATGGTAGCTGTGCTTTGTAATGTGATGAAATTTTTTGGAGTTCGTTAAATAATTCGCTTGATTTTATTATGCTAGGATGTAATGTTTTCAATTTGCAAAATGTAGTCGAATTCTGGACATTTTCCATTGTATCGAGTATTAAGTTGTATGTTATTATAATTTCATTAAACATGTCTTTCAAATAATTGATATTTTCAAGATTTGTTTGGAAATCTACTATATCTTTTATTGCTAAAATTTTGGATTTTAAATTAATTTCATTTTCTTGAATATTTTGAATTGTTTCATTAAAGTTACTGATAATTTCATGGCTTAGCGAATATTGATTATTGATTTGGCTTTGCAAGTTTGCTTCGTTTGTCTTTAAGTGTTCTAGTATTGAGTTAATTTTTTTGCCGTCTTCAGCATCTAAATTTCCTGTTATAGCTTTAATAATTGAACCGAAACCGTTGATAATACCTCTTTTATTTTTTTGTAACTTGGTATGTATGTTTAGGTTTTCAAATTTTTCCTCAATATTATCTTTGACGTACTCTACTAAATTAAC
Source organism: Diabrotica virgifera virgifera (assembly GCF_917563875.1). NCBI lineage: Eukaryota > Metazoa > Arthropoda > Insecta > Coleoptera > Chrysomelidae > Diabrotica > Diabrotica virgifera. The sequence goes on along the minus strand of NC_065446.1, from coordinate 67,741,248 downwards.
ATAATTTTTTGTTTCATTATTGAAAAATTTACAATTAGAAAGATTATTTTTTAGGTGATCATATTGCATATTTAAGTTATCATACTCTTCTAAAAGTGGATTTAAGTTATAGTAATGGACAAAAGTGTGGCTAGATTTTTGAAGTTTGGCAGGTCCCAATTTGATTGGTAATATGCCTAGATTATGGGTAACATCTTTTATTTGGATTGCTGCGCATCCGATTGCGAGGTACCTGAAAATTTGTAAGGTTTTCTTTTAGGTCGTTTAACATTAGAAAAATGAATATTTTCGGCAGTATTTTTATGTCTAGTTTTTATTTTCGCGGTTTTTCTTTCTTTATTAATTTTACTTATTTCTTCAGCTTGGTATTTATTTTTTGTTTTACTTTGATATTGCTTATTACGAACAAATACTTTAGTAGGGATTGTTTCGGGCAATTCTTCTCGATTTTCGTTAGCTTTAGAGATTACTTTTTCTTTTACGTTTTGCAAGGATTTATTGATATTAGAATAAAGTATTTTCATTTTTTCTTTATGGTTTGAAATATAATTATTTAAAATTTGTTGCTCGATATTGATATCAAAAGGAGAATTACTATCTATATGTCCCGTAATCAACTCATGTGGTTTCATTTGTAAATCTTTACAGATATTAAAACACTGTACATAGTCTTCGTCTTTAATATTTATTTCATTATCTTTTTTTAGTCGCAATGTTAAAGGTTTTGTAATTTTTGAAAAATCTTTAATAAATTTTCGATAATATCCTAATAATCCGAGGAAGCCTTTTAACTGTTTGGTAGTAGCAGGTATTGGGAAATTTTTAATAGCCTTTATTTTATCCGGATTGGGCTTTACTCCTTCTGGAGTGACAATATGACCTAAGTAAGCCACTTCTTTCTTTAAAAATTCGGATTTGTCCAACTGTATTTTAAAGTTAGATTCACGTAGTCTCTGAAATACTTCTCTTAAATTTGTAATATGTTCTTGCAGGCTAGTGCTAAATATAATAATATCATCTAGGTAGACAAGGCATTTTTCGTTTTGTATGCCTCTCAGTATGTTATCCATTACTCTCTGGAATGTAGCTGGGGCATTTCTAAGTCCAAATGGCATTCTAAGAAACTCATAGTGACCATTTTCTGTGTTAAAAGCGGTTTTTGGGATATCTTCTTCTGCCATTTCTATTTGATGGAACCCAGAAGCCAAGTCTAGCGTGGTAAAGTACTGACAACGCCCTAATTTGTCTAAGAGGTCAGTGATATTTGGAAGGGGGTATCTATCTCCTAAAGTAATAGCATTTAAACGTCGATAATCGACTACAACACGAAATTTACGTTTATTGGAGGCATCAAGTTTTTTGGGGACAACCCAGATAGGCGAGGACCAGGCAGAATTGCTATGTCGGATAATATTTTGGTCTAACATGCCCTGAATTTGATTTTGGACTTCTTTACGATATATTTCCGGATATCTATATGATTTAGAATATACTGGAATCTCATTAGAAGTTTTTATACTATGCTTAATTTTATTGGTGAAAGACAATTGGTTGCCCTCAATATGAAAAATGTCCGAAAATTCTCTTATTAGTTTTAAAATTGAATTCCGCTCTTCGGTATTCATATGTTCCGTGCGGATTTTAGAAATATCAAATTTGAATTTTTCGGCATAAATAGAATTAAGATTAGGATGATTTATTTGTTCGTATTCATCGAACTTTTCAACTTCTATTGGTGAAGTTAAATCAACTTTAAAATGTGACTCTGATGAGTTAGTAATAGTGCATAAAGCTTCTTTATTAACAACTTTAGTAAGACATTGGGGAATTTCTAATTTCCCTATTTTTGTATAAGGTACGATAACGTCACCATTTTCTATATTTTTTATATTTAATTTAATTACTTGTTCGGAACGTGGAGACACTACTATACAATTCGTGCTCCCAGCGCTCGGACTATAATAGTTAATTTTAATTGAAGAACAAGGTGTTCTTAATAAATTATTTACTAAATCGATATTTGCTTGTAATAGTTTTAAATTATCTAATCCTAATAAGCAATCAAAATGATCGTGAAACTTAAAAATATGATAAGTTAATTTTATTGGCTTTTTATGCCTAAATATAGAGGAAGAAGGAATTACGGTACAGAAATTTTCCTTAGTAGTTCCAAGAGCAGTGGAAATTTGAAATGGTTTTTTAAATATTGACTTTTTAAAATATTTTTCACCTATTTTCGGTGTAATAAAAGATTTAGTGCTCCCAGTATCTATAAGGACCTTTAAATTATGCTCAGGGAAAATTATGTACGGCAATTCACATTCTTTGTTAGTTAAGTTTAATAATTCTACATGCTCTGGTTTTCTTCCGAGGCTATCTCTTCTAAAAAAGGTTCTTGGGATGAACTTTCAGGACAGTCTGTATTATCTATGTTATGCAGTTCTTCCGGAATAATATTTTGGCTTGCGAAATTATTGGGGTTACGGAAACGAGTCCTAATTTGGAAGTTTTGTGATGGTCTGAAAGTATTATTGGTTGTTATAGTCATTGGAGTAGGGTTTGAGAATTTTCTGTTTGGATTTGGCTGGAATACATTGGAGTTTCGATTAAAATTGCTACTTGTACTAGGATTATTTTGGAAATAATTATTTTGATTATTTTGTCTCATATTTTGAGGATTCGGTTGGGGATTCGGAGGATCCACAGTATTTCTCTGTATTGGAAATTGGTTCCTTGGTTGATATTGAGTTTGGGGTTGATATTGAATTTGGGGTTGATAATTATTTTGTTGGTTTTGTCGGAAATTGGATTTTGGTCTAGACGAATAATTGTTATTTTGATATGATTTGTGATTTTTGCTTTGAGAAGAATTATTTTGGTCGAGGTATATCTGAAAATCATTTGTGAGGATGCCTAACGCAGAATTTAAATCTGGAGGATTCTTTGTACGCATTAAGGTACCAAGAGGTTCTTTTAACCCACGTAACAAAACTCTTAATGCTAAATTTCGGAAGAAGCTACCAAGAATATTAATTTCAGCAGCATGTTCAGTTTTTGAGGTCAAGACAGATATTTGAAGATTTAATAATTTTTGTATTCGGTTATAAAAATCAAATGGGGATTCATTATTGCCTTGTTTCAAATCTGAAATTTCTATGTTTAAAGTATACATATCTCTTTTGTCTGAATAAGAATTAATTAAAGCATTTTTTACATCTTGCCAAGTTCTAAGATTACAAGAAGAAATATTAACTGCGGCTTCGCCTTTTATTTTTGCAATTATGCTTGACATCAAATATTCATTTTGAAAATCATTCACATCTGTAGCATTATAAAATTTGGTTACAAGTTTTTCGGAAATTTCTAAAAATCTAGGAAGTAACGTATGATTTCCTTCAAAATCTGGAATCATATCTAAGTATTCTTTCTTTAGTTGAGGAACTTGTGGAACAGCCATTTTAAATTTATTATTTAATTCTAATATTTTCGAAAAACTTATATTATTTTTATTAAAAGGTAAATTAGGTAAATTAGTTAAATTTGAGTCAGAATCTGTATCTGAGTTACTACTGTCTGAATAATCAGAATCTAGTGTTAAATTAGGCTCTCTATATGACATTAAACACTTACAGTAATGTAGCGATCTTGTCCATGGAACTGCTTCGGAACTGGGTCGAGACACTCACAATATTCGCTTGAAAGTCTCTCCGGTACGAATCTTCTCGTCAGGTTACTCAATTCGCCCAACTGGAATTCACTTCACGAAAACTGTTCGAATAGTCAAAAAATCGTAAAAACGAACCGAGAGTTATATTCGCTAACGCCCGTTTGACTATCCTACTGACTGCGCCAGAAATATAAAATCTTTCCGAAAGTCCTTTTTTAAAAAATATTTATTTAACACAAGAAAGTAGTCTTTACAGTTTGAAAGCAAAATCTGAACTAAACAATTATAATTCTAAAACTAAGAAATGAAAATGTAACATTTTGATAACTATGAACGTATGATGTCTTCGTCAGCGTTTCTCTGGTTCAGGGACTTACTCTTCTCACGGTCATTATCGTGTTCTAGCTGATGTTGCGGAATGTGGGTCGTTAACTTATATATATATATATATATATATATATATATATATATATATATATATATATATATATATATATATAAAATAGATGAAATAGAGAATGTGGAAAAATCCCCTTACGAACAATTCACACATCCACATATATATATATATATATATATATATATATATATATATATATATATATATATATATATATATATATATATATATATATATATATATATATATATATATATATATATATATATATATATATATATATATATATATCGATAAAAGGTACGTTGTCGCCTCGCGGTGAAAACTATGACGACCTCGCCTCACCCTTTTGTAGTTCTATTTTTCAAAAAATATATGCATATATACAATGAGGGGAACTTTCTAATTAAGAATCTCTAAAGAGGGGAAACGATTTTAAATGTTTTTTTTATATATAAATTTACGATTAAATCCAATGCGCTGTCGCCTCACAACTATATATGACTAAGAATGAAAGCCGGTACGTTGTTGCCTCAGACGGCGTTGCCAAATATTCGAAAATGAATAAAGGATTGAGTGGGTCGAACTTTGGTGCACAGCGAGAGGTAGTATAGGTATTTATTACGGACATAGGTAAAGAAATAGTGGGAATTTGTTCACATGTTCCATTGTTGTTTACATTAAAAATAAAAGATGGTTATTTTTAATATTTTAACCTTCGGATGACCAAGCGGGGGAAATTGTGACCCCAGCGTATGTTTTTCTTTAATAAATTCAAAAGTATTTTCAATTTTTAACTCATTATTTTTTTATTTGACTTTAATATCATTCTAGATATCCTCATATTTTGAAATAAAAAAAATTCCCTATATTTTACGAATAAAAAATATATTCTGAAGTTGATGTTTAGTAAAATGGCGTCTATTATGTGTAATTACAAGTAGTTTTACGCTAGTGACGTCGACTTTGCAAAGTAACAAGACACTTACTCAACATACACACTACACATGACACTAATACTCATGTTGTGACTGGCTGAAAGACATAAAGTCCATGCCAAAAAAAACTAAAGAAAAAAAACTTTATTTTTTTGTTAATTGTCATTTTTGACCTGGGGTCATTTCCCCCCCCCCCTTGGTCATCCGTGTAACAGAAAAAGGTTGGTCATCGGAAGGTTAAATAAGCTTAAGATATGAACATGGCTTGTTTGGATTATATGTTTAAAAAATTTTTATTAGTAGATATTCCAAAGCTAGTATTTTGCAATAAATTAAGCTAAGCCAAATTATTTTGTGTGAATTATTGCTCTTATACAGTAAAATTATAAAGGCTCTTTACGATATAATTTATTATTTGCAGTAAACATATTATTACCTATCTCACAGAAAAAAGTGTCAAGGTTTATTTAAAAATTTTAATTAAAAACCAGTGAACTAGTATACATAGCTGTAAAAATGTTCCAACAAAACGTACTCTTACAGCAAAATGTACGAAAATAATCCATAAGGTGGTGAAGGTGGGGTGGTTTTAAGGGCGAAAATGGTTTTCTGAAATTTCTGGCTAAACATTGCATCGTTTAAAAAATTCAACGCAAAAGCTGTGGGCGATAAAAAAATCTACAATTTGTGTAGTGGTCTTTTTATCCTAATCACAAAAAATTTTGAGAAAAACTCAAAGGTAGGTTTTTAGGTACCTATTTAATTTTTTTCTTCTACAAAAATGATTTCATTATGTTTTGCTTAAATGTCAAACCCTTTAATTGAGGCGTTGGTTAGATGTTTATTATATCTAAGAATAAAAAAAAAATTATAAAAATAGCAACAAAAAGTAAAATAAAATATTTCTATATTTTCACTTAAGCATCATATAAAAAACTTACATATGATATAAATATTTTATTTTTATTTTTATAAGATGTTGAATTTTTGATTTTATAATATTGGAATTCACCTTTTTATCTAGATGGATATACGCCATATTGAATGTAATTTGAAAAGTGTTGACACACATGAATAAGGCACATATGAATCTCATTCGGAATGTTCCCTTGCTTAGTTTTTTGATGCTTTGAGTAGTTTTTTATTTGCATAGTACTTATCGTCACTGTCCGTTTTAAATTATATACTTGTAGTGTAGGAAACAGAGGTTGAACCTTGCAAAATGGACACAAGTCCGGTTTTATTTTTTTTCTGGCGTATCAAGGGGTGCTTATTATAAGACTAACTTTTTCTGAAAAAATTTCGTCCCGGAACCCCCCTTTTCACCCCTTTAAATGGGGTAATTTATGGTTTTTGCAGAACGTAGCCCTTCCTGTACCTTTTACAAAAAATTTCTTTTATAGAAATATGAAGAGGACTATATTTTCTACGATTTATTTCCGACAGCATCTCTCTATCATACACCGTTTAGCAAGGGTGGCGCCCCAAAGTTGACAAGTTTTTAAAAAAGATGTTTTTAGAAAAAATATATTTTTCGCTATCTGTAAAGGAAATTAAAAAGAAATGCTACGGAGATTATTCACAAATATATGGTTGATTTTTTCCTGTAGGTTTCACTTAAGGGTAATTGCCTTTTTTTTAATTACAGGGTGTTACATTTTAAAAAACCCCTTTTTATACCATCTGAACCGTTTATGCTAGAGTAAAAAGACTTTCAGCGATTACCCATGTACTGGTGTTATTTACAAATTTGTATAATGCACCCCCATTTTTTCCCCGGAACCACCCAAAAAAGAAGAAGAATTAATAAATAAAGTGATTTTCTTGGAATCCTTCACACACAATGCCCTTCATTAATATGCTTCATATATCATTTTGTGCAAGTTATTATTACCCATGCATGGACACTAAACGCGATTTCCTAGTGCAACCCTTGTAACCAAAAACAATAAATAAAATGGGGGGTTAAAATTTTTTTTTGTTTTTTGCTTTTTGATCCATATGGACATATGCTTCATCAATAGTGCTTTTCAAAAATATATATGGTTATTGCAACATCCCTGCGCAACCCACCCCTATCCTTGAAAATATACTGCAGAAACTACCCCTATACCTTATCCAGCATGTTTTTACGATTTTCTCATTACCTATTCATTTTTTTTAAACAAAACTTATACAAGGTTAAAGACCACTATTTACTCTAAAAATTAGGTCCTATTCATTTTTTTCGTTTAAGCAACCGTTACGGCACAGTGGCGCCGTAAACCTCATATATGCTTTGACGGGCTCCAGTTTTTGTTTATTTTTTCGTCATCTGTTTGTTTTATTGATAAAGTACTTATGTAAAATAAAACAACACAGTGTAACCTACAAATCATGACCTATGCACATTTTACATTCTTTGCTCCTCAAAGCTACAGTGGTGGCCCAAAATAAATTTTTTCATATTTTCGCCACCTACACGCATTTTATTGCGTTAATGCTACCTTAATAGCACAATATTCACCCCTAAGTGGTCGCTAAGCAGTGGCGGATCCAGGGAGGGGTGATGGGGGCGATCACCCCCACCCCTCTCAAACCAAGTGATATTATATTTGAAGATTATAAAAATATTCATTTTTTTTATAGAAATACTTATATAATATTAATATTATTTTTATAAGAATGACTTTTTATGCTTTAGCGACAGTAGCGGATCCAGCATCGTTAAGAGGGGGGTGCCAATTGGTTAAATTTCTATAAAAATAAATGAATATTTTTATAATCTTTGAATATAATATGACTTGGTTTGAGAGGGGGGGAGGTGTTCACCCCCATAACCCCTCCCTGGATCCGCCACTGCGCAGCGACCACCTAAGGGTAAATATTGTGCTGTTAAGGTAGCATTAATGCAATAAAATGCATGTAGGTGGCGAAAATATGCAAAAATTTATTTTGGGCCACCACTGTGGCTTTGGGGAGCAAAGAATGTAAAATGTGCATAAGTCATAATTTGTAGGTTACACTGTGTTGTTTTATTTTGCATAAGTACTTTATCAATAAAACGAACAGATGACGAAAAAAAAAACAAAAACTGGAGCCCGCCAAAGCATATATGAGGTTTACGGCGCCACTGTGCCGTAACCGTTGCTTATACGAAAAAATGAATAGGACATAATTTTTAGAGTAAATAGTGGTCTTTAACCTTGTATAAGTTTTGTTTAAAAATAATACATAGGTAATGAGAAAATCGTAAAAACATGCTCGCCAAGGGATAGGGGTAGTTTCTGCAGTACATTTTCAAGGATAGGGGTGGTTTTCGCAGAGATGTTGCAATAACCATATATATTTTTGAAAAGCACTATTGATGAAGCATATGCCCATATGGATCAAAAAGCAAAAAACAAAAAAAAATTTTCAACCCCCCATTTTATTTATTTTTTTTTTGCTTAAGGGGTTGCACTAGGAAATTGCTTTTGGTGTCCATGCATGGGTAATAATAACGTCCACAAAATGATGTACGAAGCATATTAATAAAGGGCATTGTGTGTGAAGGATTACAAGAAAATCAATTTATTTATTAATTCTTCTTTTTTTTGGGGTGGTTCCGGGGAAAAAATGGGGGTGCATTATACAAATTTGTAAATAGCATCAGTACATAGGTAATCGCTGAAAGTCTTTTTAGTCTAGCATAAACGGTTCAGATGGTATAAAAAGAGGTTTTTTAAAATGTAACACCCTGTAATTAAAAAAAGGGCAATTATCCTTAAGTAAAACCTATACCAAAAAATCAGTCAATTATTTGTGAATAATTGCCGCAGGATTTCTTCTTAATTTCCGTTACAGTTAGGGAAAAATATATATTTTTTAAAAACATCTTTTTTAATAACTTGTCAACTTTAGGGCGCCACCCCCGCTAAACGGTGGATGATAGAGAGATGGTGTTAGAAATAAATCGTAGAAAATATAGTCCTCTTCATATTTCTATAAAAGAAATTTTTTGTAAAAGTTACAGGAAGGGCTACGTTTCGCAAAAACCACCATTTACCCCCTTTAAAGGGGTGAAAAGGGAGGTTCCGGGGCGAAATTTTTTCAGAAAAAGTTAGTCTTATAATAAGTACCCCTTGATATACCAGAAAAAAAATAAAACCGGACTTGTGTCCATTTTGCAAGGTTCAACCTTTGTTTCCTACACTATTGTTTGAGCCAGAACGTTATCTTTTGCAACCAACGCTTTACTTTTTTTAACTTCTTGCATACCTTCAATATTTGGAAAATTAATATTCGTATTTTGAAGATTGCTTTTTTATTTTCTTCCGCATTTCTAAATCGTGGTGAAAATCTAGTTCTTCAAGCGATTTTCCTTTATATTCTAAAGGAAGAGAATCCCTTTCCATTACTATTAAAAATTTTGACAATTTTACGGTTTGATAAATGTCAGCATGTAATTCATGTCATTCATCATGCATTTTTTCGTCATGCCCCATAAACTTGACAAATTCTTTAGTTTAATTTTTGGACATACTTAAAATTTGTGCTACTGTTGCAATATTTTTGCGTAATTTGTTGCTTGATATAGCTTCAGGGTTTGTTAAATTCATTTTGCTTGTCAATTTACGGATCGAAACATCCCCTTTGTCCCATTTTAGCTTACTGCCTGGAACTGCAAACATATAGTTATTAACGTCGGACGACGTCAGACATGTATTTATGTCTATGTTTTATTAAAGTTTCTATGAAACCTTGCAACATTCTTGGAAGTAAAATAACAACAGCTCAAGAACCTTTACCAGAACACACTGGAATTTTTTGTCCTCTCGTAAGTGCCTTTTCTCCTTCAGTTAAAACATTTTCAAAATCACTGAAGTCCGTTTATCTTTCGTTACTAGTGCTGAATTTTTAAATACTTAACATTACCTATTCGTCTTCTGTTAAAAATAATGGCTAATGCTAGAGCATAGTTAACTAAATTTTTATGTTTCAAAATTATCAATATTGCTCTCAAACGTCTTCTGACACCTCACACCAATTTTAATACTTTCTTCTCAGAATATTTTAATATCACGTACAAGTGGTACTAGCTTTGGCAATTTTTGTTCTTGAATATCTTTGTTAGCGAGAGAAGCAATTTCCAAACTCCAACGATTTGTCAGCAACGTTTTCAAATTATGTATTTATAGCCCTTGGGCAATTCTTTTATTTGTCTTTCTGTTGAACACGTAAAATCAGCTGATCCTTTTAGTATTAAATGGAGGTGTTCATAGCAACATAGTTTTAGATACGTACCCAAGTGCAACGCGATAATACGAGTAGGAGAACTGAAGGTCTTTTTAAAACTATTATATACATATAAAACTAAAGACTAAGTAGTTTCGTGTTGCAACGAAATTGAAAATGGTTATTCATTTTTGATTTACATGTTTACTCTGATTGGAGTACGAAGGAAACCATTCTCGTTGGAACTTTACCGCGCTGAGCAGATGAGACTGAATTATAAAATTCCCTCATCTTCCTTAGTCTCAGCATCCGTTACGGCTTGGAAATTTTAGAAGCCTCAAAGGTGTAACCAGAGAAGGTTCCCATTGTTTTCAATCTGGTAGGATGTGGAGCAACATTTTTGGTGTTGTTTTATGTGCTATTAGGTTGAAAACTTAGTCTTTTGCTAGCAGTTGCCGCTAGGGCATCCCTGCCATTTCGTTCGTTGCAATTCGTGACTGCACGCCGGGGTTTGTCCTAGTTGGGTCAGAGAGAGCAGTATATCCGCCTCCTGATGAGAGACTAATAAGTTTCGAAACCTGTAGAGGCGCTTGCAGCGCTCTCTGATTGGACTAGAATATGATGCGCCTGTAGTTTCGCGTTGCAACGAAATTGAAAATGGTTATTCATTTTTGACATATAAAACTCTTGGAACACTTGAGATCGTCAAAATTTTTGGGTCTTAAAATATGCTTTAAAGCAATCGTATTATTATTTACCATCGTTCTATACTTAATAAGAAATATAGAGAGGGTTCGCATTCTTCCACTACATGCATAGTTGATACCCTCTCTCTTATGGTTTTTTAAGTAAGAATTACCAAAATTAACGTAAATGTAAATGCTATACATCTTTCGTTTTGTCGAAGACTCTTGTTCCTTAAAGCGGCGTCCTCATTGAGTTGACATTGTCAATCGACTCTGTCTATCGACACTGTCGACGGACACTGTCGACCGACAAATCGAAAAAGCTTCGATGTGTGACGAAGATGACGCCATTATTGTTTGTGCCGCATTTGTTATTATCACAACTAAAAACGTAAATCATCGCGTAAAAGAAGATTCTATCACCTGCTTTTCTATATTAAATTCACTGGCAATTTCCATCAAAGCATCGTGTCTCATGTTTCGGTCCATATAATATTTGCTTCTAGTGTACACATTTGTTTTTAATTTGTAAGCTTCAATAAATGCAATCACTTTTTCTTTTCCCATTCCATTTTTCCGACAAGTACAAAACACGAGACTTTAGATGAGGCAGACTACGCCGCACGCTGAATTATTTTTACTGTATTTTTAAATGTCGAAGGTCGAAGGTTGAATGCACGTCCACACTTGGGATTCGACTCGACTACCCTTTGATTTTACCGACAGAGCATGGAAGATCAGTCGACACGTCGATCGACATCTTCTGTCGATCGACAAAGTCGATTGCCGCGTACACACTCAGTCGAGAGTGCCGATAAACACAGTCGATCTACAACGTCGACTCAATGAGGACGCCGCTTAACATTTAATTTGGGGACAACGTTTTTTTGGATGTCTTGTCAATTTATTTTTGTTAGTTTCTCATTTTATCGTCCTATATTTTTTTGCTTGAAATATTACTGTTGTCATTTCTATTCAAACATTTTAATGTCAGAATACGGGTTTTTCTTTCAGAGCAGAAGTAGTAAACTTCTGATGTTGGATAGTGTTTTGTTGTTTCATTTTTGATATTTTTGAAACTGTTCACTCCCATGCACTTTGCATGTCACTCACATAAAGATATTTATTTTGGTTTTAGTTTATTTTTATTTGAGTTAAGCCTTTCAGGTTCATTTTTGTGTTTTTCAACTTTCTCTAATTTCGATAATATATCAGTGTTTATCCTCTGTCATAACTGTTATTTTTTTTCCTACTGCGGTTACAGAAAAAATCATTTATGTTCTTACTTTTGTAATAAAGTCACATAATATAATGATTTTTTTATTTTTAGGATTAAATTAATAATTGGTTAGAATTTTCCTATCCCTTCGTCTTCATGATCCTTTGGGCATAGACTTGTTCAGTTCCATATTATAATAACTACTTAAGTATTACATACGCTCCATGATTACTAATATTCTGTTTGTAATTTTTATTAATTCCTATGCGACCAGCTAAAATATTTTTATTCCGGCATGCTCTCTCTCTTATAGAATTTGTTTATATAGGGTGTCCAGAAACTCTACCTACAAACGAAGACAGGCGATTTCTCAGATATTTTCCTAAGACAATTTAACCCAATTCACCTAGTCCGAAAATGCTTCCTAAGGGAGCTAGAGCTCTTGGAAGGTGGCATCTAGTAATTAGTTTTTCTTAAATATCTCCAGAACGCTTCTATTCAGAAAAACGAAATTTGGTAAGCCTATTCATCTTCCAGGGATAAATCGATTCCATCCATTGTGAATTTTAAGTACCGGTCGTAGGCGTCTATTTTGGGTAGGGCAACAGTTATTTTATAGCATAACTTTTCTGTCTTTAGCGTTTAAGTATTTTTGACTCTGGATTTTTAAATTGTGAGGTATTCTAGAATTAAAAGGTACTCTTGCTTTAAGTCGGTAATACACATCGATTTCTAGAAAAATTTATTTGAAAACTTTTCGTTTTTTGAATTTGAAAAGAATTTTAAAAAACGGTGTATTTTACCAACTTGAAGCAAGAGTAACTTTTAGTACCAGAATACCTCATAATTTAATAATCTAGCGTCAAAAATGCTTAAGAATTAAAGACAAAAAGTTATGCGATAAAATAACCGTTGACCTACCCAAAACGGACGCATATGACCGGTACTAAAAATTTGCAATTAATGAAACCGATTTAACTCTGGAATAAAAACAAACGTACCAGTTTTTGTTTTCTATATAGTTTTTTTTAATTCTTTTTTAATTCAAGAAACGAATAATTTTCAAATCGATTTTTCTAGAAAATGGTATATTCTATGGACTTAAAGCAAGGGTACCTTTTAGTACTAGAATAATTCACAATTTAATAATCCATAGTCAAAAATGCTTAAAAATTAAATATAAAAAAGGTATGGGATAAAATAACAAATAACCGTTGCCGTACCCAAAACGGGCGGCTATGACCGGTACTGGGAATTCACAATGAATGGAATCGATTTATATCTGGATGATAAATATGCGTAATAATTTTCGTTTTTCTAAATAGATGCGTTCTGGCGGTATTTAAGAAAAACTAATTACAAGACGCCATCTTCAAAGAGCTCTAGCTCCCTTAGGAAGCATTTTCGGACTAAGTGAATTGGGTTTAATTATCTTAAAATTATCTGAGGAATCTCCTTTTTTCGTTTGTCGGTAGAGTTTCTGGACACCCTGTATAAGGCAACAATTTTAAATCGTAAGCTGCAACTTATATCATAAACTTTTTAGCTGCCTTGTTACGGTACCGACGGCGCATATTTTTATATTTCACGACATAATACCCAATGCAAACTGAAAGCGACGTTGCCAAAATCTGAGGCGACAAGGTACCGGTTGTTAACCAAAAAGTAGAATTTATATGCTGAGGCGATAACATACAGCCAGTCACTGCTGCAATGCCGATACTAGCGCCAGTGATATACTGCCGAACTAACGAACCAAAAAATAGTGAAAAGGGGTACGTTGTCACCTCAAAACTATTTTTTGCACATCGACTCATAAGGTGGTTGGGAAGCTGTCCTGAAATTTTCAGCCCAAAACGTTGTCGCCTCACCAAAGTGAGGCGACAACGTCATATATGAGGCGACAACGTCTACCGATTCACCGTTTCTGAGGCGACAGGGTACCCCTTATCAATATATATATAGTGGTTTGAATATATATATATATATATATATATATATATATATATATATATATATATATAATACTAGTGACTATCATAGTACTAGTCATCCATCTGGGCGTGATGACGTAATCGATGATTTTTTAAATGAGAGTAGGGGTTGTGTGATTGCTCATTTGAAAGGTTATTTAATTCTCTATTCAGTAATATAAACCTTAACATAATTATTTATACAGGGTGTACAAACAATTTTTCTTCTTTTTGTCTAAATTAATTTAACAAAAAAAATTATTTTTGTACACCCTCTATAAATAATTATGTTAATGTCTATATTAGTGAATAGAAAATTAAATACCCTTTCAAATGAGCTATCACAGAACCCCTACTCTCATTTAAAAAAATCATCGATTACGTCATCACGCCCAGACGGATGACGTCACTAGTATTATATATATGCCAAAAAGTCCTAATTTAAGAATAAAAAATCGACCTGTCTGAGATTTCTCTTTAAATTTGCCCTTTCTCGAGATAATGAATTTATGCAAACTCAAACGTCCTCACTTATACTACAGTGTCGCGCCCGCTTGATTAGCAATTAAAAGCCAAAGTTGTTTTCGATATTGTATTGCAAAAAACTCTTCGGGATTTCATCAATCAATGTTTAAAGAATATCGACCTACCTTGGCAACATTGAAATTTTTAGTTAAATGTCCGATTTATGGTTAAAAATGGCCGATTTCGCAATTTTCACTTTTAGTGACTTCGCAAAAGTCACTAAAGACCTTTTCTGTTTGGAATGATTCAAAAAACCTAAAAAAACTTTGTTCGATGCAAAAAAAATAATTTTAGGAAAAACCCATAATCTTTCCCCTCGCCTGGCAAGGTCTTATGCTCTTCAGAATCGCCTGTCATTGTACACATTTCTTCTAAATGACTTACTCAAATACATACTTAAATTTAAACTTTACAGGAGAAAGTTTATTTTACCCCCTAAATTTGCACTTTTCGATTCACCTGGTAGATACACGTGCACGGCCGATGCCTGCCAGGTCATGGTTTTTAGCGTTGGTGTGCTATGAATTATCACTAGACAAATTTCTAGCCTTACAGGACGACCGTTAGTCGGAGGGTTCACTAGCTCTTAGACCATTAAGTATTATATTTATATGGGATTAAGCCACAAAATTATTGGTGTATTGAAAATTACATTTTTTTAACTAATTTGTAATATTTCAATTTCCACTGCGGATATCGTTCTCAAAAAAGATTATTCTAAAAATTCGGGGAAGATTTTATGACCGGGTTTTCTTATATCTTAAGTACCTATGTCTTTTCAAAAATTGACACTTGGCGTAGATCTTATAGCCCACAGCACGAGCACGAGTGTATTTGAAAAAAATTGTTTAAGGATGATATTGTTATTACCCTAGCGATATCAAATTCTGACTGGGTATCTATTGGATTGTAATCTGTATAGTACCTACATGCGATTGTGTCGATTAAGTTTTTTAATTTTTGTACATAAAGGGTGTTTCTAAATAAGTATAAAAACTTTAAGGGGAATTCTACGTTAAAAAATAATGACAGTTTGCTCTATAATCATAATGTCCGTAAAAGCTTCATTTCCGAGATACGGGGTGTTGACATTTTTCTTTCAAACTGTCACGCTAAATTCTCCTATTATCCTTCTAATTTCATTGTAATAAATGAAATTAAAACATTAATATAATAATATATACATACATATACAGGGTGGGGCATTAGTGTGACAAAGTCCAATTACTTGTTTGTCTTAAGAGATACGAAAAAAAATTAATTAAGGTAAAAGTTGAGGTACAGATAGGACTATTACCTAAAAATATTTTCAAATATACAGGGCCACCCGTATTGACAGGGTGACACAAACTTATGTTTTTTTTTTAAATAGAACACTCTGTATATTTTTACAGTTTTATTTCATCGATTCCTTATTTAATAACATATAGGGTTGTGTAATATTATACGAGGTACTTTAAAAGATAATTACGTTTTTTTTTTGTTAATTTCGTAACAATATTCACATCCTGTAGAATTGTAGTGATTTAACATCAAAATTTTCATTTATGTTCAAACGATTTTTAATATAGTCTACTATTGTTAAACATTATTAATATAGCGAAACGTTTAACATACGTTTATTATACAGGATTGGTCAAAACTCGGAATGAGTATTTTCTGAGTTTTTTTAAACGGAACACCCTGTATTTTAGTATTGTAAAGAAATTATATTTTATGCTACTTTATTATTTCTTAAGCATTCTCTATACCTAAGTGCTTTAATTTGTGAGTTATTCGTGATTCTTTATGCCAAACATTAGTTACAAAAAAAATTACGTGAAATTGTATTAGGTGACCGTGAAAATATTCAATCAAAAATAATTTTTCGAAAAAAAATACATATTAATCTAGACTGATCCTTAATTTATTAGTATTGGATGAGACATTAAATAACCTATGTAGTTACGCTTGTTGGTGCGTAAAATATTAATAAAAACGTACAATATTCTATCTAGTTGGCTATGATACTAAATTTGCTTAAATATTTGACATTATGCTAGTTTTATAGTTGTAGTTGCTTCGTTACCATTACTAATATGAATTTTTCCCATCGTTTTTCAATAAGGAACTGATTAATATGATTTTTGTGCTGGGAGAGTATAACAAAAATGTGCTAATAATAAGAATTTATCACCAGAAATTCCCTGATAGACGACAACCAAGAAGAGAAACTTTTGAAAGTATGTATACTAAAACGGTTTCAACAGACTAGACATTTAGATTATGAGAACGGTCGTACTAATATGCAGATCTTCAGTATCTGACATTTTATTCATTTACGATAGTTTTAGTTCGATCAGTTTTTTCTCGTAATATAAGTGTCCAGTCCATTGAAAGCGTTCTAGTAAACTTTCAAAAGCTTCTCTTCTTGGTTGTTGTCTATCAGGGAATTGCTGAAGATAAATTATTATTGCTAGTAGCACATTTTTGTTATACAGTTCTATCACAAAAACCATTTTAATCAGTTGCTCGTTAGAAAAATTCATATTAGGAATGGTAACAAAGCAAAGAACTATAAAAATAGTTATAATGCTAAATGTTTAAGCAAATTTAGTGTCATAGCCAACTAGGTAGAAAGCTATATGTTTTTATTAATATTTTACGCATCAGCAATCTTAACTACGAAGGTATTTTAATATCTCAATCTATATTAATAAATTAATGATCAGTTTAGATTATTATGTATTTTTTTTTTTCGAAAAATTATTTTTGATTGAATATTTTCACGGCCACCTAATAAAATTTTACGTCATTTTTGTTGAAATTAATGTTTGGCCTAAAGAATTACGAATAACTCACAAATTAAAGTACGTAGATGTAGGAAATGCTTAGGAAATTAAAAAGTACCATAAATTAAATTATTATTTCATTACAATAATAAATACAGAGTGTTCTGGTTAAGAAAACTCAGAAAATACTCATTCCGAGTTTCGACCAACCCTGCATAATAAAATTAAACGTTTCGCTATATTAATATTGTTTAACAAGAGTAAACTATATTAAAAATCGATTGAACATAAATAGAGACTATGATATCAAATCACTACAACTCTACAGGGTGTAAATATTGCTACGAAATTAAGAAAAAAACGTAATTATCTTTTAAACTACCTCGTATAATATTACAAAACCCTATATTTTTTTAAAGAATGCATCAGAAGAATTCAAAAATGTAGAAATATACAGGGGGTCCCATTAAAAAAAACATAAGTTTGTGTCACTTTGTCAATATGGATGGCCCTGTATATTTGAAAATATTTTTAGGTGGTAGTTCTATCTATACTCCAACTTTTACCTAAATATCTTTTTTTGTATCTCTTACGATAAACGAGTAATTCGACTATGTCACACTAATGCCCCACCCTGTATCATTTTTTTATTGTGATTTTAATATTGTCTGTCTTTTATTATGCTGAGGAGCTTAAAATATGTCATAGACTTGGCTTACCACAAATCTGGATCTAAATTTAGGTATATATAACGTCCTGAAGCAGATGTCATCTCATTATTTAACCCTGTTACCTTTTGACAAATTGATTGCCGTTATCTGCTTGTCCCAAAGGCTACCCAATTACTGAGACTAACTAAATTCTCTTGTATAAACAAAGATTTTGTCTAACGACATAAAACTAAAATACCTAAACAAAGTTTTTAACAGAATGTAAGAAAAATAGTATCTGTAAACCAAGTTTTCGTTCAAAAATATCAATTGCGGAAAGATTGTCCTCATTCTTTCTACGACTGTCCTCATTTTTGAAGTAAACTTCCCTGAGTTGACCTGTTTTGTACTTCGTTTCAATAAAATTGAGAGCTGCAAATTTTTGTAAGTTATTCTTTGTAGTTTTTTCTGTAATTGTAAGCTTATTGATTTACTTTTAGATGAGCTGATCATTACATGTGTATATGTAGATTCATATATGAAACGTTTTCATTTAACGATGAAGTAGCAAGATTCTTTCGTTTTTTGCTCCACTTTTGTGACCGATTACTCTCCCACAAGTAAGTTAAATCATCCTTGTTATAACTAATCAATCGGATATAGTGATTTCGTAAGTATGTATTAGTAGGCGGAATTGAATTACTGCTTAAGGATTAAGCAAATGACAGAATATCTTCAACTAATGGAAAGTAGAAATGTAAGAGTAGAAGTAATACTGAAGAAGTAATACTGCTCATCGCTATACACATGTAGGACATTTCTAAGAACCACAATGCTTAGCAGTGTCTGGATACAATCAAACAAAAACTCACCATTTATTAAAGCAGCTGATATAAGCAGCTACAAATTCAGTAACAACATAAAATGCGATGACACACTTTTTGAGGATTTAAAAAAGGTGTTCTACAGGAAACTATAACAGAACAGTAGAAAGAAGTAATAAATATTACTCAAATAAACAAATAAATTAAAGAGTTAGTGAGAAATTAATTGTAACTCATAACATCTATGGTTAGTGTATAAAAAAAGAGGCACACTTGTCAATACTGCAATAATACTCTCTAATTAAGATCGCTAAACCAACCATCTTCGATCAGAAATCTTGAGTTACAAATAATATGGAGATGGAACTTACCCGGGCGACACGTACTAACCTCTCTTCTACAAGTGATATTCTAATGAGCCTCCTCAATCCCTAAACAGAGCCCTAAACATCAATCAGCTCTGCTTTAGTGAGCATTTTTTCCAAGACCATGCAAAGCCATACCGCTTGCGACGCCGATATCAACATGCTGCAGAAAATTTGGGGAAAGTATAACTACGGCAAAACCGTGGTATTTGTGATGGCTTAAGGCTAGACGCCAAGTCACTAGATAATAACTTATTTAACCCGAGAGCAGTCTTCTATACTTCTGTAACGTGAAGAGTCGCGTGTTAGATTTGATCTCACAATATGAATTTAAATACGAATTTACAACAAATTTTTATTTTATAGTAGTTTTATTTATCGGGATTTTCCCATTGATTTTATTTTTATTTACGTGCTATGTTAGAAATATTATTAAGAAGAAAAAAAACTACGTATTACTACACCTTTCCTTGAGGCACTTACGAGTGGAAAGTTATGTTGCAAAATTGTTCATCAAGTTATCGCGAAAAAGGATAAAATGTTAGATTTTTTCTAACGGCGCGACTGCTCGCGGGTTAAACAGATTTCAATAATAAATATACAATATTATGTATATTAAATGTATATTACAACCATGCAGATTATATTTTATGAAACTATAATTAAGTAACCATAAGTACCAGCTAAAAATATTAATTTAACATTTTTTTTTCTAATAGATCAAATTAATAAAGTTAGTACTAGTAGTTCAGTCATTTGGCAAAAAAAGGGGGTTACCTGGATTATTTCATTCATAGGAGATTCTGACAAATAGTAAGCTACAGAAATAAAAATTAAAGTGATTATTTTTTAATGATTTTAATTTCCAATCGTATAGTAAGATATTTGATCACGTGTTTAATTCTGTCCAATCAGATTAAAATTATACTGAGAATTATCTACTGTAGAAAATTACCGATAGAACTTTTTTAAGTAGATTTTTTCTGTTTAATGGCAACCAGTTTCCTAGTTTTGACAACTGTCACATTTAAGAAAATATCCATAATATACGTATTAAAAAATAATCTTACGAATATCACACGACAGTAAGAATAAATAAGAAAATAATGCTTCATTTTTACTCAGATTTGTTGTCATTGGGCAATAGCCATTCGAGCCATGCGGGCTCCCGTGTCTATTGCCAGACAATCAATTTTCGAAAAACTGTCGCATTATTTTCAATTTATTCTCACTCTCTTGTGATATTATAACCGATTATTTCATTCATAGGAGATTCTGACCAATAGAAAGCTACAGAAATCTGAAAATAAATCGATAATTTTTGATAATTGCCCGTCGTTAAGTATATTACGTCAGATGCCCTTCGTTGCTACAAAAAAATACATTCAGTGACATTAATGACAATTAATGTTTTAAAAATTATAAAAGTGATGACTTTCAATCGTCAAATATTTATAAAAACTTTGTGTTTAATTGTACTAATTTTTACTTACATAAATAAATTACAATAAAATTTTGGTTTTGAACAGTTTTATTCATGAAATAATCGCAACAAATTGCACTCGAACTCTAAAATTAATACAGAATTTTAGAGCTCTTGTGCAATTACTACTGATTATTTCATTCATAGGAGATTCTGACCAATAGAAAGCTAGATAAATCTGAATTAAATCGATAATTTTTGATAATCTACCGTAGTTAAGTATATTACGTCACATGCCCTTCGTTGCTACGAAAAAATACATTCAGTGACATTAATGACAATTAATGTTTTAAAAATTATAAAAGAGATGACTTTCAATCGTCAAATATTTATAAAAACTGTGTGTTTAATGGTACTAATTTGTAGTTACATAAATAAATTGCAATCAAATTTTAATTTTGAACAGTTTTATTCATGAAATAATCGCAACAAATTGCACTCGAACACTGAAATTAATATAGAATTTTTGCTCTCGTGATACTTTGACATAATTTCACTCGCCTTCGGTTCGTGAAATTAAAACTGTCAAAGTGTCACTCGGGAAAAATTCAATAATTTCAGAGCTCTTGTGCAATTACTATTGATAATTTTTGATAATATCCCGTCGTCAAGTATATTACGTCAGATGCCCTTCGTTGCTACGAAAAAATACATTCAGTGACATTAATGACAATGTTTTAAAGATTATCAAAGTGATGACTTTCAACCGTCAAATATTTATAACAACTGTGTGTTTAATTGTACTAATTTGTATTTGTACTAAATTTTGGTTTTGAACAGTTTTATTGCAGATATAACAGATACATGAAATAATCGCAGCAAATTGCACTCGATCTCTAAAATTATTATCGAATTTTTGCCCTCGTGACACTTTGACATAATCTCACTCCCCTTCGGGTCGTGAAATTAAAACTGTCAAAATGTCACTCGGGAAAAATTCGATAGCTCTTGTGTAATTACTATTGAAAATTATCCGGTAGTTTTGAAAATTGGTTATTTTATGGATTTCGTTATGTTCTTTTCAAATTTCAACTTTGCCACCTCGTATTTCCGCCGCTCGTGCCGCCATATTGAAAAACTGGCGCTTAATAACAGTTTTTTGGGGATATCTCCTTTCCGAAACATTTTCCGAAAAAAATATTTATGTACAAAATTAAACTAGAAAAAATTTCCTTCTTATTCTTAGCCTTCTATCGTCCACGTTTGGACATAATCCTCTCCCAACTCCTTCCACCGGTCTCTATCCTGAGCAACATATTTCCAATTTGTTGAAAAAAAAAAACAACAAATTGGAGAAAAAATTTCCTTCAATTTATACAGGATGTTTCATTAATAATTGTCCATATAGTAACTGGACAAACCTTAGCACAAAATACGAAGATTTAACCTAAAACACTTTAACAAAATGTGGTTCCTTACTGAGTTACAGGGTGTTTTATCTAAAAATTTAAAAACTATTTTTGCTTAGCATTTTCAAACTATTTAACGTATCCTTTTCATACTTGGTAGGAAGTATAGGTACTGCAGAAGGTACTAAATTATGTTAAACAAATGTTTATGGCTATTACCAGAGGCGTACGACGGGGGAAAGTGAATGGTTGACCCTTTCCAAATTCTACGCCACTGGCGAAATTGCTATTTTAGTTCAATTTTTGTATTCTCCAGTACTTTACATGAAAATAATATACTCTTTATTCGTAACGATAAAGTCATTAGTTTTCGAGATATTTGAAGTTAAAAAAATGAAACGACACGGTTATTTTGATCAGTGTATTTTGTCGCTTCATTTTTAATTTCAAATATCTCGAAAACTAATCATTTTATCGCTAAGAATGGAAAGTATATTATTTACATAAAAACTATTGCAAAATCAAAAAATTACACTAAAATAACAATTTCGTCAGTGGCGTAGAATTTGGGAAGGGTCAACCAGCCACTATCCCCTGTCGTACGCCTCTGGTAGTAGCTAAAAACGTCTATTTATCTTAATTTAGTAGGGTGTACAGTACATGCACTTTCTGCCAAGTATGATAAGAATACGCCAAATAGTTTTAAAGTACTGGGTACAAATAATTTTTAAATTTTAATAATGTGCATCATATCATAAATTAATCAAGATAATTGTACCGTTTCATATTTAACTTCAAATATCTCGAAAACTAATGACTTTATCGTTACCAATAAAGAGTATATTATTTACGTAGAAAGTATTGTAGAATCTAAAAATGGCACCAAAATAGTAATTCCTCCAGTGACGTAGAATTTGAAAAGGGTCAACCATTCACCATCCCCTGTCGTACGCCTCTGGTAGTAGCTAGAAACGTTTGTTTTATCATAATTTAGTAGAGTGTCTAGTAGTCGCACTTTCTGCCAAGTATGAAAAGCATACGTCGAATAGTTTTAAAATGCTGAGCAAAATTAATTTTTAAATTTTTAGATAAACACCCTATAACTCAGTAAGGAACCACATTTTATTTAAGTGTTTTAGGTTAAATCTTCGTATTTTGTAATAAGCTTTCTCCAGTTACCATATGGACAATTATTAATGAAACACCCTGTATATTTATAATTTTTCTGTAAAATCAATAGTATTCGCGTCCCAGCGTCACAAATTATTATTCATCTAAACAACCACGTGTTTTTCGTATAATTTTCTAAAATATTCTACTATTGCCGCCTTATTAAACCGAGTCATTTGCCATCGCGGTGAACCATTTTCATCTATTTTCAGTAACTACATCACATACCGAGGGGTTCGAGCGAAAACCCAATAAATACCAAAATTATGAAATCCGGTATTTTTATTTCTGCTGTAGTAAAACCACGTCTCCTACCACTGGTAAATTTTATTATTTGATATTAACATTTTTAAGCACAATAACTAATAAAAACCAAACATGGAAAAACCGTTAACTCATATTTTTAAATAACAGCAACCCGATATATTATAACTTTACTGATAAAAATACTTTGTTGTAAATATGAGAATCCGGTAGAATCATTTATCTTCTTTTTCCTGTGTAAAGTTACTAATTTTATTAGAAATATTTTTAAGTTAAGAACTGATAATTAATTTTATCGGAGATAAAGTTTACAAAATTGTTCATTTTGACAAAATATATTCATGCGAAATCCGAAAAAGAATTTTAGACTATGATAGTTTATTAAATTTCAGCACAATTTTTTCCTGCGAAAACCCAGTAAAAGATGGCGTAAATTGACAATTGAATATTACGAAAACAAAAAAATGAAAAACAAACTCAGAGCTTCCAAGTTACCACAGCAAATCAAAAGTTGTCTGAGGACTATTGAAACTCTGTAAAAATTACTGAAGTCTAGTAGTAGTAGTCTAGTCTAGAAAAAATTTTATTTTGTACAATATAACTGTCAAACTAATTAGGACTAGACTTGTCGCTAAAACTTTCCAAAGAAAGGAAGAACATTTAGTAAGAAATGTTTCTTTCCACTAGCTTACCATGAATGAATTCCAGTGTGTCAAAAGTTTTTTAAAAAACCCTGTGTATATTCTCAGATGAAATAATAAATGCTGTAGCTAACAGTGATTCTACTGGATGATATTCTAAAGAAGACAATAGCGGAAAACGGTAAACAGTTAATAAAAATATCAGAAGATATTGGTTTGAATTAAAAAAAAAAAACTCCTACTCTACGCCCTAAAAAGCTAAAACAAATTTCATCCCAAAAAGCAACCATAGACTTACCCACTCCGGGCAATTCCCCAAAGTTATATAAAAGTACCTTTCAAATAAGTTAAGCAATGAAAACGGATTTGATAAAGATGTGCCAAGAAAATATTTTCCAGAAGAGGTGCATGCTTGAATTCTTCTTCCTGATTTGCCTATCCGTGACGAATGTTGGCGATCATCATGGCAATCTTCACTTTATCTACGGCAACGCGGAAAAGCTGCACAGATGTTGTGTTGAACTATGTTATGAGGTTCTTTAACCAGGGTGTTCTTCTTCTTCCTGGATCTCGCCTTCCAATGAAAACCAATAAAGTCAAATGTTATACTCATTCAACGAGGTAAAACCCGATAAATATCACGTTTTACTTTTTTTTTGTAAATACGGTTTTATAAATTAAACTTAAAATAAATTATTCTAACTAAATATTCAATTCTCTGCCATTTGGCTATAACAAATATTTTATGAAACTTCCTATGACGATATTAAATCTTCTTCAAACTTCCTAAAATCTTTAATCGCGATTATCTCTAAACAATGGTTTTGTTAGTTATCGGGTTTTCGCTTGAACCCCTCGATACGTTTGATCGAAATATAAATCCAATGCCATGATCGTATACGACATAAAGATGTAGCAAACCGTAGTACCAAATAGGCGAAAATTTCATGTTCTCACAAGCCACGGAAGATGCGGATACGCTAATCATCAATACCGTAATAAATGGTTCACCAGCATTCGATAGCGTAATAGTGGTCGGCGAAGATATAGATCTTCGGTGAAGATGATCTCCGTGTACTTTCTCAAACCATGAAAATCAGAAATTTTCCGACAAACATATTCCACTGAAAGTATCATGATAAAACAGCTGCAGATCATATTTTATTTTTGCATGCCTTCAGTGGCTGCGATACGACATGTGCACTCTTTAACCAAGGAACAATTCTTCTTCTTCTTCTTTTTATATAGACATTACTCTGTCTGTTTTTCAATGTGCCTTCAGTAAGTTATCATTCCATCTTTTTCGTGGTCTTCCCACTGATCGTCTTTCTATTGGGGTACCGTCTCTCGCCGTCCTTACTACTCTATTTGTTGTCATTCGGCTTATGTGGTCGTTCCATTTTACTCTTCTACTTTTCACCCAGTTATTAATGTTGTCCACCTTGCATCTCCTTCGTATATCTGCACTTCTAGCTCTATCCCACATCGTCTTACCATAGATTTTTCACAATGTTTTCATCTCTGCTGTTATTGGTCTGATGACTATTTTATTAATTCTGCCTTTCACTTCTTTTCCGATGTTTTTATTTCTCCATATTGTTTCATTCAGGCAACCTGCGGCTCTGTTTGCTTTATTCACCTGAGCTTCCACTTATGTTTCGAGCTTTCCGTAGCTGCATAGTGTAATGCCTAGATATTTAAACTCCATGACTTGTTCTATTATTTGACCCTCCAGCTCTAATTTACACCTTATTAGATCTGCTGTTATAACCATGCATTTAGTCTTTTTTGGGGAAATAAACATGTTAAATTTTCTAGCGGTTATATTAAGTTCGTGCAGCATACGTTGTAAATTATCTTCACTTTGAGAGATTAGTATTGCGTCGTCTGCATAGCAGATTATTTTAAGTTGTTTTTCTCCCATTTGGAATCCTTTTTTGTTCTTACTTTTTTATTATTTCGTCCATGATCAGGTTGAACAACAGAGGACTCAGGGAATATCCCTGTCTTATCCCATTGCCAGCTTCAATTGGGTCAGTTAGTTCTTCATCTACTTTTACTTTTATTGTGTTGTTCTGGTAGATATTTTCGATCGTTTTAATTATTCCTATAGATACCTCTCTTGCGTACAATAAATGGATAACGTCCTTTAATTTGACCCTGTCAAATGCCTTCTTAAGGTCCACGAAACATAAGTATGCCGGTTTGTTGTATTCTAACGATTTTTCTTGAATCTACCTCATTATAAATATAGCGTCGGTGCATGATCTTCCCGACCTAAAACCTTGTTGTTCTTCTGCTAATGTTATAATTTTATTCAGTTTGTTATCACTTTGGTCGTTAATTTTAGTGTTGTGTTTAATAAATTAATTCCTCTGTAATTCTCCGGGTCCGATTTTTCTCCCTTTTTGAAGAGAGGTATTAGGATGCTTGATCTCCATTCTTGTGGTATTCTGTTTTGTTCTATTATTTTTTGGATTAGTTTTAATAATTGTTTGGTCAGGTCTTGTCCTCCATACTTTAGGAGTTCATTCGATACTCTGTCCTCTCCTGGTGATTTTCTATTTTTAATGTCCTAAATGCTTCCGTTACCTCTGCTTCTTCAATATTTGTTTCTTCGTTTGTTGTCACTTCAGGTGTTGGTGGTTCGTTATCGTTATCTTTAGCAAGCAGAGATCGAAAATAGCCTGCCCAAGTTTCCTTCAGAATGTGTTTCGTTTTTATTAGTTCGTTCATCTCTTTTCTTTGTCCCCTGATCATTTTCCCTATTTTCTTTTGTGTTCCGTAGAAGTCGTGTTCCATCTGTTTTGAGAAACTCTCCCAGTGTTCTCTCTTTATTTGTCTGACTAGAGTGTTTGTTTCGTTTCTAATTCTTTTATAGTGGTTGTATGCCTGTTGTGTTTGTTGTGTTCTGTATTGTAAAAGGCCTTCTTCTTTTCTTCACATTTTATCTTCACTTCCTCTCGAAACCATGGGGTTTTCTTTTTTGATATATTTTTATTCGTTACTTTTCTCTCTCCAAGTGATTCTGTTGCTGCGTTAATTATGTTACTTTTGAGTTTTTCCCAGCTTTCCTCGATGTTATCGTTTTCTAGTATTTCATTATCAGCAATCCTCTCTGATATTCTTTTTCTATATAAGTACTCCGTGGATTCCGTACTTAGTCCTTCGACTTTGATTTTTGTTTGTGTTGGTGCCACTCTCTTAGGTTTGAAACATTTCATGGTGATTCTAATTTTACATAATACTAGGCTGTGGTCACTACCTACATCTGCTCAGTTGAGGCATCTTACGTCAATTATTTTTGATAGATGTATATCTCTGTTAGTTACAACATAATCTATCATAGATCTTTGTCCACGAATATTATTGAATGTATATTTGTGTTGGTCTTTGTGGTCAAAAAAGGTGTTGTTTATTCGAAGTTCGTTATTCGTGTAGAAGTTTATCATCAGTTCTCCATTTTCGTTTTTGACATTCTCATTGTGTTTTTGTTTAATTCCAGGTATTACTTGGTTGTCTATTCGAGCGTTAAAATCCCCCAGTATTATCAACTTTCCTCTAACTTGATCTACTGCTTGTTGCAATTGATCATAGAATATTTCCCTTGTTATTTGGGGCTTACTATTTTCTGGGCCGTATACTCCGATGATGTTCAGGCCTTCTTTCTCCATTCTAATTTTTGCTGTGACAATCCTTTCTGATACATATTGACACTCTTTGATGTTACTTTGGTATCTTTGGTGTATTATTAAGGCTACACCCTCTTTGGCCCTGTTTTCTTTTGCTACTCCACTGTTGTAGACCAGTATATATTCGCCTAATTTTGACTGGCCTTTTCCTTTCTTTTTGGTCTCCTGTAGAGCACATATATCTATTTTTTTCTCTTTAGCTCTTGGGTTATTTCTTGATCTTTAGTGTTGAGCGATCTTATGTTCCAAGTGGTTATTCTCATCTGGGTTTTGGAGGTTTTTCTCGTGTCCTTATTTCTTGCCGTGGTCGTCTTCATATTATCAATCCGGTCCCGAGGCTTCACATTGTATCTTTGAGCAGTATTCGTTTTTACGATTGGTAGGTTGCTAACCTTGCCAATCAACCCTCCACATTTTATCCGGGCTTGGGACCGACTGTGGTAACCGCAGAGCTACTCGATCCACCCCGCAATTACCCCAGGCAGTGTTTTTAAGGAAAAATTTAATCCATTAATTTAATGTACGAAAAATCCTGATCGATTGAACGAGGTTATTGAGGTATTTAAAAATCTAAACATTGATCCAGAGATCATTGCTAAAGCAGAACGTTTCCTCCTTCAACTATTCGGTTACAAAGATGTCAAAAGTAAAAAACATGTCTTTAAACAAATAAAGTATGTATGTATGTATGCTTTACAAAATCAGCATATAAAAGTAAATAATTTAATATTGCGTCGCTACCACCAACAGAAGGAGCAGCACGACAAAATTCTTTCCGAACCAGGTTCAGCAGTGGTAAGAGAATGAAAAAATGCAGGACAATGAGGATGCAAAAGAATGGACCAATTCCTGTTACGATGCTCCAACCCCTTCAAAATCGCTATTGAAACTTGTTTCTTGTAAGTGTAAAAAATGAAAATCCACAAGGAAAAAGTTTTCCTGTAGTTGGCTGTATACCATGTAATACAAAAACAGTAAATCCTTTATATATTTAAAATCCCTAAAAAGGGCTACATCACAATCACATTACTAGTTTTCGACTGGTTTACCAGTCATCATCAGTGCTTACCTAAAATGAATATAACCTGATAAAATAATGCAAAGGTATTGAAATTTTGACTACGGTTAAAAAAGCTGTCGGTTATACTCACGTGAAGTTTACATGCTAACCACCAAGATATATAACTTAACAAAAATATGTGGGTCAAAGCCCTATATAAGTGGTCCGTTAAGGAAACATCGTTTGAAAATGCCAACTAAAGCATGGATGTTTAAAATATTTTAATATTATGCCAAAGCTAACATCTGAGCTATGGTTTGACTTGATTACATGGTGAAAGTCTGGCAGCAAGTGACAATGAAATAGTTAGAGTCCTCAGAACGATGGCAAGACAGAAATGATAGTTCCACAGGAAGTTAAAAAATTAGCCTGTCATATTTAAAGACTATGGTGTACAACTTGTTAAAATTAGAAATGATGTAGCAACACACTCCATTGTGAAAATTATCATTTGAAATTCAGTAAACTAGATGTAGTTAAAAATGTATTTGCGTATACGCTGTGAGCTCGTACATAGAGGGGATGTTTACAAATTCGCGAGCGCCAGTAGTGACAAGTCTGTAAACCTTTACCGGAAATTTGACATAAATGTCAAAGTGATTAATTTAAAATTAAAATTAAAAACATTAATTATATAAAATATTAGTTGGTGAAAGCTGTGGTATATATTTTTACCTTAAATATACTTACGTTTTAAATACTGAATTTAAGTTTTTTTACTGTTCCGTAATATGTAATTATAAATTATTCTAATAATCTTAGCGCCATCTACACGATAATTGTGAAAGTATCCGAAGTAAGAAATTCATATTTTATCAATAGAACGTCAAAATGATTAGCAAAATCTTAAAAAAATCGATTACAATTTAATTACTTTTTTGCGTTGTAAATATTAAGCGATAACAATTAAATAATAAATTTAAAAATTACCGGTGAAAGTTGAATTAGTAATCCGCTAGGAGCGCCACCAGCGAAGCTCAGAGCCATAGCCACCTTTACTTAACGTAAAGTAAAGGTGGCTATGTCAGAGCGTATACTGTTAGTGGAGGTGAATAGGCAAACCACATTACACAAATGTTTGTATTCGAGAACTGAAGTCAGTAATAAAAATTTTTCTCAAAAAAATCCAAGATTTAAAAAGAAATGTCTTAAATAATCTAGGGGGATGTATAATTAAGAAAGCATGTTTATTTTCGTCTGGCCACCCTCTATATTCTATTTTATCAAACTAATTGATGCTATATCCTTTGGAGTAAAAAAATTCTTCTATAAAACATTTATTTTGTTTTTTTTTCATCAATATCTACTAACGTCCTAAATGTACTAATGTCCCAAAAGTTTATTAGATGGAAAATTTTAGATTTAAGTATTATTGGTAGGAAGCATTGGATCAAGTTGCCATTGGAAACCAAAGTTAGTAAACAACTTAAACGATATAAACAATGTCAGTTTTGACAAATACGGTTCGTTAAGGTGTCGTACAAACTTAATATTCATCAAAGTATTTATAGTTTAGTTGGACATGTACCAAAACGCGATATTGTAAGTATTTTTAGTGCACAAAATATTTTTGTGTCAACGATTTACCAGACAATTAAAGAGTGCGAAAATGGGATACCATGCCTTAGTTTGCCCAAAAGTGGAAGACCAAGAGTTTTAACTCCTTCTCGGGAACAGAGATTAATTCAGAGTATGGAGAACTAATTAGGAAAGTCTTTGCCAGATGTTGGCCGAAGATACAATGTTTCACGAATGACTGTAAGTAGAAAAATTTGTAGAAATAATTTAAAACCATATAAAAGAAAAAAAGCTACTAAGTACACACCAGCCCAGTTAGAAAAAATTCCTAGATGTTGCCATGCATTGAGACGTGTTCATTTTCCTGGTAAAATTCTCATTATGAATGATGAAAAGTATTTTTCCACCCACCTCTACCGAAAGTATACTTTTTCGGACCTGATTGTAGGGAGCAAAGTTGTACTTTTCCTCCCTAGGGAGGAAAAGTAAAAGTGACGCCGTGGTATTTAATTCATGAAATATAACTTATTGACGCCCTGTACAATATCTATTTTCTATTACGTAAGTATTTATACATTTCAACGTTTATTTAAAAACACTCTGTATTTTGCAGAATGGTAAAAAACAGTAAATTGTTATTCTGATTTAACAATGTTTACATAATTTGACTTATATTTGACAGTTGACAGTTATATTGTACCTACTTATTAGTTTTAGTTCTAATAAATTTTGTTGGTTAGTTACATAAATAAAGTAAAAATGAAAAAATGACTTGTTATTTGAGGAAGGTGGAAAAACCATATGTATAACATGGGAGTAAAGTGCCTTTTCCTCCCTTGAATGATTACTGCCTTCCGCTACGCGTCGGGCAGTAAACTTCATTCTCGGGAGGAAAAGTAGCACTTTCCTCCCTTGTTATACAAATAGATATTACTTTATCCAATTCCGAAATGAAGGGCAACGACGGATTTTGTACACGCAATGTACAAGATGCACCGGACGAATTTAAGAGAAAAGTTAAATTTTCCGATACAATTTTGGTATGGTGTGCCATCTCAGAAGCTGGTGTTTCACAGCCGTGAAGCTCTCAATGCTGACATTTACATTGACAGGTGTCTTACAAAGCTTGTTCAATTTATAAATACTCATCGACTCAATGATGAAATCATATTTTGGCCCGACCTAACGTCAACGTCATGCCATTACGCCAGAAAAACGACAGATTGGTTAATTGCTCAAAATATAAATTTTGTTCCCAAACGCCACAACCCTTTAAATGTGCCCCAGGCGAGACCTATAGAAGAGTTTTGGGCTGTTTTGAGTCGAATGGTGTATAATAATGGCTGGGAAGTCCAAAATGAAGATCAGTTAAGACGAAGAATTTTGCAAAAATTTCGTGAGCTCGATTTAGAAACAGTCCAAAGGCTTATTGCACGTGCAAGACCAAATTTACGTGCCATCCAAGGTCACAGACCTCTTTCTGTTCTATAAAAATATATTATAAACCTTAAAAATGTAGACTTAATTTCCTGTATTCAGTTAATAAAGTAAACTTAATTTACAAGTAGAAAATACTTATTTATTTTTTCCGAAAACTTTAAAGACATACATTTACATAATCCATAGTGACAGCTACTTTGTAATGCATATCTAAGTTTATATTGTCTTTTTACGACAATATCTGAAATTCGATAGTCATCCTAAAAATATCTAAAGTTTAAAGCAACAAGACGGAAACCAAATACTCACAATCTTGTTCTCAATCCTAGAGGGAAATTATGTTAAAGTGGACCGGCGTCAACTTTAAGACGGTAAGTAGTTTGTCTGAAAGATGCGTCTTTTATAGACATGGACAAATCATTCTTAGCACATTCAAAAAGAACTTTAAATAAATTATTTTTTCTGCATTCACTTGATAAAGAAGACTTTTTTGCTTGTCAATGGCAACGAAAAGTTGACGTTTACTGAGTACCGTCACTTTATCGCGTAAAGTTTGATTTTACGCTCGTCGTCCGTAACAACCGTACAATCATACAATACAAACACATTGAACATTCAAACTGAAAGATATAAAAGTTAATGTTATGACATTATAATGACAGATATATGTGTGTGTGTTTATGTTTTATTGGCACTGGTTTAAGCAACCAACTGGCCAGTCAATGTGTTTTGAATTCTCTCTTTTACAAAATATATGCTTAGTATCTAAATTTAAAACTATTAGTACTACTGTTTTTTTTTACTCTGTTTTTTTTTATTATTTTTTTTATTATATTTTTTAACATTTTTTTTTATTACATTTTTTATTTTTTTTTTATTTTTTTTTTATTTTTTTTTTTTTTTATTTTTTTTTTAGTTTTTTTTTTTTTTTTTTTTTGTATATTTTTTTATCGCGCTAAGACCTAAACCCGATTCAACCTCGCGGAGGTTTAGATCTTAGTAACTTTTTATTTTATTTAATTATTTTTTTTTTATTATTTTTTTTTCTTTTTTTCTCAGAGCTTTAATTTTAAACAATTAACATGGTTGTACAAAATTTTATAAACATCTAGATTGTTTGATTGTAAAAGGTATATAAGATTAAAAGGAAATTGTACATTAACTTGAACTAGATTGGCAAAAAAGTTTGATATTTCAATAAAATGTAAAGGACATTCTAACAGCATATGTTGTAGATCAGCTAGCTCTCCACATAAACATTCATCATTATCTACAAGTCCTATTTCTCTTTTGTAGACTGGAGTCAGACAGTGATTACTTCTTATTCGACAAATAGTTTTGATAAAGCCTTTGTTGGAAACTTGATTAAACCATGTCTTGATGGGAAGTGTAGGCTGGATTTTTTTGTAATAATTTCCTTTGTCTGAATTATTGTATTGTTCCTGCCATTTCGTCCGTTTGATAGATCTCATAATAGAAATTATGTCTCCCATAGGAAGTTGATAAGTATGCAGAGTGGATTCCTTCGTTGTTGCTTTTTTAGCCAGATCATCTACTATTTCGTTGTTTTTTATACCAATGTGTGCTTTTATCCAACACAATATTATATTTTTGCCCGATTTCAAAGCTTCACTGTTCATTGCTATGATGTCACTGATGATATAATTTTCTGCAAAATTATGTACATTATATTTCAATGTCTTTACAATGCTTTGGCAGTCTGTAAATATAACATAATTGAGTTCTTTTTGATTAATACATATTTTGTATGCTTCTTTGATTGCAATGAGTTCAGCTGTGAAAATTGTCATTTTATCAGGTAATCTGTTGTTTATTTTTATACTTTTTTGTGGGTAATATATAGCATATCCAACTTTTCCTTCCATTTTTGAACCATCCGTATATAATTTCTGATAACTCCCCCAGTTTTTTTGTACACACTGAAGGTGGTCTATTTTAGTAAGGAAGTCTGTCGCACGAATATTACTTAAATGACAGTTAACTGGAGATAAATAATCTTCATAATTTAGCTTTCGAGACGAGCTTTGTTCAATTTGGTGTATGTCGCCAATGGAATTAGAAACGTTGAGGAAGCTTTCCACAACTAAAAGCAGTTTCTTTTTTTCCCAGTAATAATGAGTTAGGTATGAGGTGGTTAAATGAACAATTTTATTTAATAGCAGTTTATCGTTAACCGCTGTTTTAACTATAAATTTCTCACTTAGGTATTCCCTGCGTAATGAAAGTGGAGGTTCATTAAGCTCACATTCCATGACCAATATAGGTGTGCTACGAAGATAACCAGTGCATAACCTAAGTGCCTTATTTTTGATCCTCTCGATTTTTTGGAGTACAGAGTTTGATGCTGAGCCATAAAAAATAGATCCATAGTCTAAGATTGATCTTATCAAATTTCTGTATAGTAATATTGATATGTTTGGATCAGCTCCCCAGTTACTGACACTTACAGTCTTCATGATATTCATTGCATTTTCCATTCTTCGTAATATGTAATTTGTGTGTTCTTTCCAATTTAATTTGGAGTCTAAAAATACGCCAAGAAATTTTATTGAAGTTTTATAAGGAATACTAGTATTATCAAATTGTAGATGGCTTTGAGGAACATATCGTTTTTTAGTAAAGGTAACAATGGTTGATTTACTCTCTGATATTGTTAAGTTATTATCGGTAGCCCATTTTTTTATAATATTCAATGTCGATTTAAGGTAGTTATTACATCTATCTATTGACTTATTTTCTGCATATATCGCAACATCATCAGCGTACTGTAGGATTTTTATGTGTTGAGGAAGTTTAGTTTCTAAGTCAGCAGTATACAGTATATATAATATAGGACTTAGGATGCTACCCTGAGGTAGTCCCAAAGATGTGTATCGGGAGTTAGATTGATCTCCATTTAATCTAACGTGAACTGCTCGATTAATGTATAAGTTAATGATGTTCCATGTTACTATCTCGGGTATTCCTATTTCCAACATTTTCGCGTATAGTATGTGAAGATTAACGTTGTCGTAAGCCCCTGTTATATCTAAGAACAAAACACTAACTGCTTTCTTATAAGTAAAGGAACTATAAATGTCTATTAAAAAGTGGCAGAGGCTATCTTGTGTGGATTTACCTTTTCTAAAACCAAACTGACTTCTTGGTAATAGGTCGTTCTTTTCTAGCCAAAATTCCAGACGGTTTTTAATAAGTCTCTCATATGTTTTTAGTATACAGGAAGCCAGACCGATTGGACGGTAAGAATCCCAATTCTTTGATGATTTTCCTGGTTTTAAAACCGGGATAATAGTGTAAACGTGCCAATCGTCAGGAATCTTTATGCGGCGCATCCAAATTTCATTATATATATTTAGTAGTGTATATTTCATTATATATATATTTCATTATATCCAAATTATATAATGACAGATATAAAATAGTTACAATAAAGCTAATGATTTAAAAATAGATTCTTTTTATTAAGTGATTGTAGAAAAATGTTGTATATATTACAAGCGCAAAGTGACATTTTTGCTTTCGAGTAATTACCGCTCTCCGCTGCGCGTCGAGCGGTAACTCTTACTCTCAAGCAATAATGTATCACTTTTCGCTCTTAATACATAAATAACTATTCTTCTTCTTCTTAAGGTGCCTATCCGTTCCGGATGTTGGCGATCAGCATGGCTATCCTAACTTTGCTTGCTGCTATTCTGAACAGTCCGGTTGTCGATGTATTAAACCACTTTCTCAGGTTTTGAAGTTAAGATATTCTTCTTCTCCCTGGTCCTCTCTTTCCTAATACCTTGCCCTGAAGAATGAGTTGCAACAAGCCGTATTTCTGTTCATTCCTCATAACATGGCAAGATATTCCAATTTGCGCTCTGTAATTGTGTTAATAATCTCGCATTCCTTGCCTATTCTACGTAGAACCTCAACATTAGTCACAGGATCCACCCACGAAATTCTCAAAATGCACCTGTAACACCACATCTCGAATGCCTCGAGTTTTCTCAAAGAAGCCTCGGAAAGTGTCCAGGCCTCTACTCCGTACAACAACGTAGAAAATACATAGCATCTGATGATAGAGATTTTGGTAGCAAGAGGTAAATCGTGGCTTCTGAAAAGAGATTTCATCATTATGAACGCTGATCTCATTTTTCCTATGCGTTGTTTTATTTCACTTAAGTGGTCTCACTGGCTGTTTATGTTGGTACCAAGGTATGTGTAGCTGTCGGCCCTGTCAATTAGTTGTTGGTTAACCAAAAGCTGTGTATTTAATATTTGGCGCTTATTGACCAGCATGTACTTTGTTTTTTTCGTATTGAGATCAAGTCTGTATTCTCTACTTATATCTGATATGCGCGACATTATTCTTTGCAAACCATCTAGATTGTCTGCAAAAACTACAGCGTCGTCGGCATATCTAATGTTGTTCAGACGCACTCCATTGACTAATACGCCTTCCTGTAGTTCCCCCAGCGCTTGCTTGAAGATACATTCAGAGTATATATTAAACAGCACCGGGGACAGGATGCATCCTTGCCTCACTCCTCTATCTATGGATACTGCCTCTGTCAATTGGTCATCCACTTTAATATTGACAGTTTGGTTGTAATACAAATTATATATGATTCTCAAGTCTCTATCATCTACTCCCGCTTCTTTCAAGATGTTTATGAGTTTATCATGTTTTACTCTATCAAACGCCTTTTTGTAGTCGATAAAACAAATATACACGTTACAGTCAACATCCCTGCATCTTTGCATAAGCACTTGGACAGCGAATAGAGCCTCTCGGGTGCCTACGGCATCGCGGAATCCAAACTGCGTCCATGTTACCTGTTCTTCGCATTTTTTATACAGAGTGTCCCAAAAGTAGTGGAACGGTCGAATATTTCGCGAACTAAACATCGGATCGAAAAACTGAAAAATACGTGTTCAATCATTTTCAACAATCTATCCAATGACACCAAACACCAACCCCCACTACACCCCCTGGAGGTGGGGTGGAGGGTAACTTTAAAATCCAAAATGGAAACCCCTAGTTTTTCTTGCAGATTTGAATTCGTTACGTAAAAGTAAGCAACTTTTATTCAAGACATTTTTTCGAACTGTGGATAGATGGCGCTATAATTGAGAAAAACGATTTATCCTGATACCATAGGTAAATTATAGAAACGGTCTAATATCTCGAGAAATACACTTCCAAATGAGAAACCAAAAAAAGGTTCCTAATACTTTTCGAAAACCTATCGAATAACACTAAACATGACCCTCCAACCCACCCCCTGGAGGTGGGGTTGGGGGTAACTTTAAAAGATTAAATAGCAACCCCCTTTTTTTATTACAGATTCGGATTCATCATGAAAAATTAAGCAACATTTATTCGAAACATTTTTTAGAATTATTGATAGATGGCGCTTTAATTGGAAAAATACGATTTATTAGCGCCATCTATCAGCAATTTTAAAAAATGTTTTGAATAAATGTTGCTTAATTTTTCATGACGAATTCGAATCTGCAATAAAAAGTGGGGTTGCTATTTAAGATTTTAAATTTACCCCCCACCCCGTCTCCAGGGGGTGGGTTGGAGGGTCATTTTTGGTGTTTATCGATAGGTTTTTGAAAAGTATTAAGAACCTTTTTTTTGGTTTCTCATTTGGAAGTGTATTTCTCGAGATATTAGACCGTTTCTATAATTTACCTATGGTATCAGGATAAATCGTTTTTCCCAATTATAGCGCCATCTATCCACAGTTCGAAAAAATGTCTTGAATAAAAGTTGCTTACTTTTACGTAACGAATCCAGATCTGCAAGAAAAACTAGGGGTTTCCATTTGAGATTTTAAAGTTACCCCCCACCCCACCTCCAGGGGGTGTAGTGGGGGTTGGTGTTTAGTGTCATTGGATACATTTTTGAAAATAATTGAACACGTATTTTTCAGTTTTTCGATCCGATGTTTAGTTCGCGAAATATTCGACCGTTCCACTACTTTTGGGACACCCTATATATTCTGCCATGTATCACTTTCAGAAACGTTTTGAGTAAGTGGCTCGTCAGGCTAATTGTTCTGTAGTTTTCACATGTTTTGGCATTTACTTTTTTGGGTAAAGTTACGAAGGTCGACTTTAACCAGCTTTGGGGTATTTTTCCAGTTACGTATATTTTGTTGAATGCAGTTGTTATCCGTTGTATTCCTTGTTCATTCATAAGTTTTAGGAATTCTACATAAAACTGATCAGGCCCTACAGCTTTACCACCTTTAGTTGTTTTAATAGCTGACGTAACTTCTTCAATGGTAATCGGCAGAGCCGTGCGGTACATCTTTTCAATACGATGCAAGTCTTCGAAGTGCCGCCCCTTAAATGTTATTGAAACATAACTTTTATTTTTATTAAATGAAACTACACAAAATGAACGAAAACTTTTATTTTAAAAACAAAACATACTTTAAGTTAAATGAAATATGTACCCTTCTGACTTTAATTTCGACAAACTCGTCAATCAGATTGGTGTAGTCTAGTGGGGATAGAGGTGTAGCAGCTAGTGAGAATTCTATTGAAATAAGTGCTAATTTGTTTAGTTTTGTTTGTCTCATGGAGCTTTTTAAACAACTTTTAGTAATTTTTAATTTTGAATAACTTCTTTCTCTACTAGCTACCGAGACAGGGAGCGTTAATAAACGCTCTTAGTAATAATTCTTAGTGATACAACTGCATTAATGGGTATAAATAAATTAGCTCATTTTGGCACAAATATGTAGTTCAAAACCTCTAAAGGTATCATTTGGGATATATGTATCACGCAATTCTTCTA
Organism: Diabrotica virgifera virgifera; assembly: GCF_917563875.1. Classification (NCBI taxonomy): domain Eukaryota; kingdom Metazoa; phylum Arthropoda; class Insecta; order Coleoptera; family Chrysomelidae; genus Diabrotica; species Diabrotica virgifera. The sequence goes on along the minus strand of NC_065446.1, from coordinate 67,702,597 downwards.
GAAGATCATTTGCCGCTATATCAAATTCTTTTTCTATTGAAAGTATTGAATGAACATTCATACAATAATTTTTAGTACTTTATCATCTATTTCCTTCAATTTAAAAATATATAAAAATTTAAAAATTTTATTATGACTTTCTAGAAGCATCTGAGAGATGTGGTCTGGAATACGAATAACCCATATATGAGAGGACAACAGAGTTAGAATTTAAAAAACTTGCATCAGGACTGTTATAACCTATGGTATTGAATCAAGATACGATACCAATAAAACCAAAATCATGCTACGAACAGCCGAAATGAAGATACTAAGAGCAATAGTAGGGAAGACAAGAAGGGATAGAATAAGAAACAACATAATCAGGGAACAATGTGGCGTGCAAGATGTAGTAAGATGGGGTAGGCAAAGACGAAGAAAATGGTTCAGTCATGTAAAAAGAATGGAGGAGCACAGACTACCAAGAATTGTGCTAGAAGGAAATCCAGCAGGCAAGCGTCCACCGGGGAGACCACCCAAAAGATGGAGAGATAGTTGGCAACCTACCTCTCAAGAAATATTTCAACGTCGGAATTAACAGATCGACAGATCTACATCAAGTATAAGAAGTAGTTTCTAGAAGCAAAAATTGACCAATCAAAGAATTAACGTCAATGTCTAAAATATAGAAGAACAAAAATTATTTTAAATTTAGCTTCATCTAGCTCGTCCACAGATTTTTCGTAATCAAATTAGCTCTTTTTCTCCTGGCTCGAATTTCATTTTCAGCTGGAAATTCGGAACTTATATCAAGATTTTCCGCAATTTCTACCTAGTCATATTATCTGTAACTTTTTATTTTTTCTATAGGTTCTGACAACATTTTTACACAATCTGACAATTTTTTTTATTTTACTGATTATGCCGATGCCGCCTGATGCGACTGCCTCGCTGCATCATAGCACTGCACGGCCCTGGTAATGGGGGGTCCTGTTTGGCATTCAGTGTCTTCAATGGTATTCTGCCTTTCATCTGCAAAAGTTACTTCCACATATTTCTTCCACATTTAACAGTGGTTTGCCTTGGTTATCTGCCAAACATCCAACTCTTCTAGGTTTGTATAAGCCTGCAGCTTCTTTAAATAACTAATAATAAACGCATATACACTCACCGGCACAAAATTCCGCCACTAAAAATTGTTGATTAAGTTTGACAATTTGTAACTTTATTATTTGTAATTTGATTTTCAATGTTCTTGCATCAGTTTTTAGGTACAGGTATTGATATCACTTGCTATTATTCAGGTGACAAAAATTTTTTGCTTAGATGGCATTATACGGGGGTGAATGGAAGTGTTGTATTTTCTCCTAAATTTAAATAATTCTTTGGAAAACTTGAAACGATGATTTTGTCTCATACTCCTTTCGTATTATCTCGGAGACGTCCCTAAGATTTTGCTTTTTTAATTAATCGAATATCTATTTTCTTGTAAAAGCTATAAATAAAAACATTGCTTTGAAGGTTTATTTAATTAAAAATATCAAACGCACTAAAATTAACAACAAAAACAAAATTAACAACAAAACGAAATGATTCAATAGCGGGTATGTCCACCTCTCGCCGCAACGACTGCACGCAATCTGTTTGACATCGAATATAAGATGTGTTATCCTTGTCTGTCTGGGGAATAGCCCAATATTCCTCTACCAAGGTCATAATTGTACCATATATTCTGGAGGCCTAGGATGATGGCGAATAGCTATTTTCAATTCATCCCATAAATTATCGATAGGACTGAGATCTGGGCTTCATGCGGGCCACTCTAATCTTATCAATCCAGATATTTATGTTTATGAGTCAATCAGTTTTTTATCTACAAAGAATTGCGCAGCTCTAACAAGAAAAGATACTTCGGATAATTCTAAAAACAAAACCTTAGTGATGCCTCCGGGATAATACCAAAGGACTATGATACAAAATCAACTCTTCAATTTTTTCACAAAATTTTTTAAAGTTAGGCAAAAATAAACCGCTCTCATTCAGCCCCGTATAATGCCATTGGAGCAAATTTTTTTTGCTATCGATATAATAACAAACGATACCAATACATATGTACAGTTACAATCCCTGAATAGTTACACAATAGTTTACACCTTAATTCTTATATTGTAATACTGTAAAATTGCAGTGTCGTACGGATTTTATAAATGTCAAAGTCGAAAAATTTCAAAAAGTCATGGGTTGAAAAAAAAAGAAAACGATATCAAACTCCTCCAAAATGGTTAGAATGCATTTGAATGATGCGCAAAAAGCAAGAGAAATTACCAAACTCTAAGAAAGTTGCTGCAAGACAAGTTGCTGCAGATTCGAGCGTAAGCCATATACAGGGTGATTGATTAGTAGGGTAAAGCTCAATAGCTCCGCTATAGTAATAGATAGCAATAAAAGTTAATAACAAAAATTTTAGACACCTTTGAGCTTCACATTACAAAATTAGTTAGAATGTTACAGGGTGTTCGATAACACAGTGGCAGACCAAACTTATGTTTTTTAGCAATGGTCCATTAATGCCATATTTTTGTTTATTGTCAAAATTTTCAAGAATTATTGACATTGCTAATTTTCTTTATATCAAATACAGGGTGAGTCAAAACGCAAGTACATTATTTTCTCAGTAATTTTAAATAGAACACCCTGTATTTTATATTATTATTGAAAAGTACCATTACCGTACTTTAATTTTTAGATAACATTCCCTATGTCTAAGTTTATTAGTTTTCGAGATATTTTCATTTTTCAGAGTAAATTATTTTAGGTGTCTAAAATTATCTAAATTTTAAGTAAACCATGACTGAATTGACAATTGACGATTACTGATTATCAATCCGGTAATCAATATAACAATGTAGCAGATAAAGAAATAAAAATAATTAATTGATGGATTCGACCGTTACTTGAAGGAAGTTCATTTTATCTCACAATAAAACACTGAAAACTAAGCCCATTACTATCAGATATATTTATGAACCAACTTAAAACAACAATTTCTAAACATCCCGTATTTAAACAGTTCTTATATTGGTGGAGATACGTGGATGATATACTAGTATGCTTTACAGGAACTAACAGACAACTTGACCAATTTCTATCATACATTAATTCACTTCATAGTAATATTGAGTTTACAATAGAAACAGAACAGAATAATTCCATGCTTTCTAGATGTAACGATTACCAGACTACACAACAAACATGAGTTCTCCGTATATCATAAACCTACCCATACTGACACAACTATACACAATTTATCATCCCATCCTACACAACACAAATTAGCAGCCTACCATAGCATGATACATAGACTGACAGAAATTCCCATGACAAAAAATAACTTCGAGACAGAACTAAACATCATTAAACAAATAGCAGTAAACAACGGCTATAACGAACAAACAGTTAACAAAATTTTAAATCAAAAACTCCATAAGAAAGCCCTAAAATTAGTGTATCCACCAGCACAGAAAGAACCCAGTACCTTCTGCTCTCTCACATATACTGGCAAGATAACAACAAAAATAGCCAGATACATAAAAAAGAAAGGAATAATACCAGCTTTCGGAACTAACAACAACTTAAGCAAATATATTAAGAACAATAAAAGCCGAAAGAGAAAGCAACTACAGAGTGGTGTGTACAAACTAACTTGTGGTGACTATCCGAAAACGTACATCGGTCAAACTGGCAGAACTTTTGACAAACGGATAGCAGAACACAAAAGGGCTTTCAACAATAGAAAAACAGACACTTCTACATACGCACTTCACCTTCTAGATCATAATCATTCTTTCAATGAAGAGTTTCAAATTCTGCATATCCAAAATAAAGGCCTTAAGCTATCTTTTTTAGAATCTATGGAAATTAATAAACTGAAAAATACAGATATAATTCTGAATGACCAACTCGAGACAAACAGCTCCCCACTCCTCAACCTCTTCAGTTAGAGACTTAAAAAGGCAAACACACTGTAAATTATATCACTTGAGAAAGGCACTCTGCCGAAACAGCTATAGTCACATAGTTGTAACTAATAAATTTTGTGGAAGTATAGAAAACAAAAGTTTTCAGTGTTTTATTGTGAGATAAAAATAATTAATTAGTAATCCATTTTACAAAAAAAAACACAACATGCAATATTTTTGGAACAATTAAAAACTACTTTTTTATATAAATGTAACAAATAAAGAAACAAAATTAGTAATAAATTTTACACAAAAACAAACAAACACAAAATACAAAATTTGTGAAGACAATTAAACACTAATTTTGTATGTAAATGTAACAATGTAACAAATAAAGAACGAAAAATAATTTATCAGTAATACATTTTGCAAAAAAACATGTTTGAAAAAATTAGAAGTTACTTTTAATAAAATATGTTTAATATTAATATTTAATTACATAAGGTGTTTAAAATTACTTCCTAACACTTATGCACGCCTAAAAACGATCATTGAATGAGCTACTTACTTACTCTACGAAGCATTTGTAAATTAACACATCGAAATACACTTTGTATTCTATTTTTCATCTCATCCCTTGTTGTTGGAGGTATTTCATAAACTTCATTATTAACGTAACCCCAAAAAATCAGTCCAGTTTATTAAATACTGGTGATTTGGTTGGCCACGCTACTGGCCCATTGAAAAATGAAAATATCTCGAAAACTAATAAACTTAGACATAGGGAATGTTATCTAAAAATTAAAGTACGGTAATGGTATTTTTCAATGACGATATAAAATAAAGGGTGTTCTATTTAAAATTACTGAGAAAATAATGTACTTGCGTTTTGACTCACCCTGTATTTGATATATAGAAAATTAGCAATATCAGTCATTCTTGAAAACTTTGACAATACGTAAAGAATATGGCATTAATAAACAATTGCTGTTTTGCTTATTTTTATTTATACAGGGAGTTGAACTTGTTACGATTTTCATACAAAATTGGTTATAACTTTGTAAATACCCTGTATAACATAACAAACCTTTATATTTTTATGATGGAGAAGTTAACAGAATTTCGAATTTAAAATAAAATATAGGGTGTTCCATTTAAACAAACATAAGTTTGGTCTGCCACTGTGTTATCGAACACCCTGTAACATTCTAATTAATTTTAAAATGTGAAGCTCAAAGTTGGCTACAATTTTTGTTATTAACTTTTATTGCTATCTATTACTATAGCGGATGTATTGAGCTTTACCCCACTAATCAACTACCCTGTATTGTTAATTTTGTATTCACATTCACATTGCGAGTTTTTTGCCAATGATTTTTCTCTTCTATATATTTATAGTTGTACTAGCTTACTCAACATTCTTATTTCATAAGGTTTTGGCTTTTCTTTTCTCAGGTAGCTTTACCTCCGTGACTCTGTGTTGGTCGTCGCCCTGAAAGGCAGGGTCTTCTGACATTGTTGTCACAAATGGTAGCATTGCTCTTGTAGTGATCCGTCACAAGTTAAACTGCTCCTTCCTCTAACTTGGCTATACCGTACTGATGACGACTAATGAGTCAGAAACACGTGTCTGCAGTTTCATTCCATGTATTTTTTATATATATATTGTTAATTTTGTATTATTCACATTGCGAGTTATTTGTGTATATATAATATACAGAGAGAGTCTGTAAAGTGGAATAAATTCAATATCTCAAATACTAATTGTTTTTTTGGAAAATGCTCAGACCCGTCGATTAGTATTTCAAATTGTCCTTTTTGACATTCAATAATAATGTATACAGGGTGTCCCAATTTAGAGATATGACGTCATCGTCGATTTTCTTAAATGGCAACACTGTCATTTTGATAGCTAATTTGATAGGGTTTGTAAAGTTATACATAACTGCAAAATATCAAATTTTTATTCTCTACCATTTACAAGATAATAGAAAATAACAAAGTTATATCTGTAATTTGGAATATATTCAATAATTAAAATACTAACTGTTTTTTTGAAAAATGCTCAGACCCGTCGATTAGTATATCAAATTGTCCTTTTTGACATATAATAATAATGTATACAGGGTGTCCCAATTTAGAGATATGACGTCATCGTTGATTTTCTTAAATGGCAACACTGTCATTTTGATAGCTATTTTGATAGGGTGTGTAAAGTTATACACAACTGCAAAATTTCAAATTTGTATTCTCTACCATTTAGATGATAATAAAAAATAACAAAGTTATGAAAAAGAACTAATCAACTAATAATTGAATTTAATTATTTCAATAAATTAAGCAAAAACTCATAATGCTGCCCTCAATTATTGTCAAATTGTCAATGGGCAACGTTATGAGCATTTGCTTAATTGAAATAAATAAATTCAATTATTATTTGATTACTTCTTGTTCTTCATAACTTTGTTATTTTTTATTATCTTGTAAATGGTAGGGAATAAAATTTTGAAATTTTTCAGATGTGTATAACTTTACACACGCTATCAAAATAGCTATCAAAATGATAGTGTTGCCATTTAAGAAAATCAACGATGACGTCATATCTCTAAATTAGGACACCCTGTATACATTATTATTATATGTCAAAAATGACAATTTGATATACTAATCGACGGGTCTGAGCATTTTTTAAAAAAACAGTTAGTATTTTAATTATTGAATATATTCCAAATTACAGATATAACTTTGTTATTTTCTATTATCTTGTAAATGGTAGAGAATAAAAATTTGATATTTTGCAGTTATGTATAACTTTACAAACCCTATCAAATTAGCTATCAAAATGACAGTGTTTCCATTTAAGAAAATCGACGATGACGTCATATCTCTAAATTGGGACACCCTGTATACATTTTTATTGAATGTCAAAAAGGACAATTTGAAATACTAATCGACGGGTCTGAGCATTTTCCAAAAAAACAATTAGTATTTGAGATATTGAATTTATTCCACTTTACAGACTCTCTCTGTATATACATATGTACATAAGCAAAATTTATTTAATGAATCCAATTTTTGTACATAATATAACAGAAATTTTTATCAATATTCCTCACAATTGGTTTTTCTAAAATAAAAAGACAACGAATAGAGTCTTCGTCGAGAAAAGATTGAGATGTAAGAGCTGAAAGGGGCTAGAAAATCAAGTATTACACGGGCCGAAGAGTTTCTTTTGTAGAAGGAAAGACTACCCACCCTATCGATTGGTGAATTTTCCGCACAAATATACTATACCGCTTTGCACATATCCCGAGGAATTCTTTGGTATTTTCCTTTATCTGAAAAGTTGTCCTTATTTGAATGCGAGTGAGCAATATCTTTAAAGATTATGTTTCACTAAAAATGACAAAATTATTAACAATGATAGAACCTTTAAAATAGAGTTTTATATATTTCTTCTATATATTTATGTCTTTTACATCCGACAGCAGAAAGTTTTAAAGGAAGGGGTGAAAGAAAAAATTTTCTTTTATCTTTAAAAAACAGTAGGGGCGCTAAATACCAAACTATATTAAAATAATTTTAGTATTCGAAATGATAGAGCACTGAATCTGAAAACATTTTTTATTATTTACTCTATAATAAATAAATCCTTCATAAAAGCGATTTTTGCTTCCTGAAGTACTTTTTTCTCAGATATATCTAATCGTATTAAAATCTGTTGCTTTTTTACACTGTATTTGGCTATTCAATAGACACATATATTAAAAATGTCTAATGCCTGGTTGCACCAACAGATCTTAAGCTTAAGACGTGCCTTAAGCTCAGCTTATGAAACATACAAGTTGCACTATCGAATCTTAAGGCGAAGATAGATATCCGCGCCGCAAACTCCGCGCCGTGTGAGCGCCGCGCGTTCGTGCCACGGTTAATGTTCGTTAAGATTTTTCATTTTGACGAACCTTCCGCAATCCAGAGGAAACTTACGAACCTTTAGTAATTGTAGATAATTAGTATTAAATGTGGGTGCCTACAATAGCTTCTCCTATTCTCATCGAAAAGTGTTTGGTTTCATTCCGATTGGTTGCAAGTTAAGTTGCAAGTTGGTTGCAAGTTGGTTGCAAGTTGGGGGTTGCAAGCTAACATGTTTAAATATATTCAATGTCATCATCTCCTTAACACATCTTCATCGGAACTCATTGTCGGTGGTCGGTGGTCGCAAGTTAACGGAACCAATGTAGGCACCCTCGCCGGAAAATCGGTCTATATCAGAAATGATCTGATCGGAGAAATACGGATCCAATAGGGCTTTTCCTTCATAGTCATTTGTTTCGAACTTCTGTCATATTTCATATAATCCGTGTATATTAATAGTATACACGAATTATACAACATATAATCATCATTATACATGTTGTATAATCTGTGTATAATATTAATATACACGGAAGGTACGACATATGACAGAAGCTCGAAAAAAATGACTGTGAATGAAAAGCCCTATGTAGGTGCCGCCTATCGGATCTGATCTGATCTGATCTGATCGGATCGGAGAATAACGGATCCAATGTAGGTGCGGCCTAAGACCAAATGTTTACCTTGTCAAAATCGTAAAAATTATCGAATTTTGAGGGATTGTTTCAGTCCTGAAAATTTTAGGGACTAACTTTTTCGCTTTCCGGTGACACAATTATAATATATCTGCTTGTTCCAACTGCGTTGCTTCGCCAGAAACAAAGTTAAATTTTTAATTTATGAATGTTTTTCTTATATTGATAACGATTTCCAAAGTGAAAGTCGAAACGTCAAGTAAGTTTGATTTCAAACTCGAATTGTGGCTTATGCCCAAATAAAATAGTAAATCTAATTTTGTATTTCTCACGCCGATAAGAAGACAACAATGAAATGGCCTTTTTTTACATTGGTCCTCATGTATATTTTCTATTTCAGCTTCTATTTCCCTTCAGATATCGGCTTTAAGTGGTTTTTCTAAATGGCCATTTGTTGAGGATCCCACAATAATGATTTTCCACGGTAAACATCAATAAGTTTGATATTTCCTTTCGATCACTCCATTACTAACAAATATTCAACTCAGGCGCCCCAAAACCAACAAACCACTCGCAAACCCGTCCAAATACGTATTGCGAACCATCAAAGCATTTATTGAAAAGCCGACAGAAGTTAGATCGTGGTGCTCCGTGTGCGAGCCGTTTGTGTGCCACTTGAAAACACGTACTAATCTAATAAACATGCTGCGCGCGAGCGGCTCTCACACCGAGCGGAGCGCATATGTATACCCGCCTTTAGATCAATTTTCAGCTGACCACAATGGGTTGCTTAAAGAATCGAAAATTATGGTACAATGTAAGTGAGACTTAAAGCGGCCATATCTATAAGCTGAGCTGGGTTAAGCTGGAGCTTAAGATTTATTGGTGCAACCAGACATAAGTCTTTGATCAATTTTCAGCTTGTCACAATGGATAATAAGGACAAGGTACAAGTGTGAGTGCACATCCATCGTATTGTTCTCTTATGTTTCTTGAATGTCCCTCAGACTTTAGAAACAAAGAAAATAGACGGTTTTATTATTTAATATGAGATGTTTTTTACCGAAACAAGTAGTTGGATTTCGTAAGTCCTAGGTTTTTACCCAAAGTAATCGAAAGTAAAACTAAATAAAAGTCAATATTTGAACTCTTCGTGTAACTATGCATCGATTTATATCCGATTTTACTAATTTTGAGTCATTTTTACTAAACTTTGAGTCATCATTGTTTAAACAGAAATGACTTCAAAACCAGAACTAAAGATTCAAACTCAACTTTTCAATACGCTTTGATTGATGTGTTACATGTAATATTTTTTTGACTTAATGGCACTTCTGATTAGAACTTTTTAACCGGAAATAATATAAAAACCAAAGTTTTACATTTGTTCTCATCTTGCTAAGGCACGTCGAATGATATACCGCTTATACTATTTCGGTGACTTTAAAACAGTACTTACGGCTGTAACTCTAAAACCGGAAGTTTAATGTCAAATTTCTCCTCTTTAATACCATCCTTTGGTTATAAGCCTTCATTCGACACCTTATTTGTCATTCTGGCGTCTGTATTAATAACGGAGGAGTTGTATTCGCGGATGGACAGACAGACGGACAGACAGTCATGAAACCGAAAGTATATATTTGTTCTCGTCTTGCGAAGGCGCGTCGAATAATATATCACTTGTACTATTCCGGTGATTTTAAAACAGTATTTCTGGTCGCATTTCTAAAACCAGAAGTCCTAGGTCAAATTTCTCACCTTTAGTACCATCCTTGGATTATAAGCTTTCATTTGACACCTCATTTGTCATTCTACCTGGTATAATGACGGAGGAGTTGTTTCATGGACAGACAGACAGACGGACGTACGGACAGACGGACGTGGATAATTCAAAGTTTTCACATTTTTTCAAACTTGGGTGAAAACAACAAAACTAAATTAAAAATAAAAAAAAACAGTTAACAAAAGTTTAAAAACAAAAAGGCACATAACGTTAAAAATTTTGGTCGACACCTTAAGAGTTATTTGTCAACTAAGGGCCAATTTCTCATATCGAGTTCAACTCCAGTTTAACCTGAACTTCTAGTAAACGTTAGTTTAAAGTCAAAATCGTCTTTCTTAATTCGCACGTTCAACCGATGGCAGTTTAAACTTGAACGATGCTTGAACGGTGGAATTCGGCCGTTCAAAGGTGTCAGAACTCAGTTCAGATGATTTCATGGACTACGCATGCGTTGTATTAACACGAAACGCTGTCATATATAAATATATCCTATTTTATTATATTAAGCCTAACGATAAACGATAACATTATTTTTGTTTTTATAATATTTATTTATAATTATTAAAATAACTATTTGACTATAAATACTTAAATTTAACTTTATTCAAAAACAGCATAAAAAAGGTAATTCAAAATGGCGACAGTTTTTTACCTTTTGCCATCTATTGGCATTTCTCGAAAGCTGTAGAACGAGCGCTGACATGAACGAGCAATGAGAAATGCAATCCCAACAAAACCGTAGATCACCGGTGAAACTGGTTCAACTGAACCATAGATTACCGCAGGTATGAGAAATCTACCCTAAGTGATCGGTATGCACAGCGTAACATAAGAGAGACGAGATTGTTTAATGAAGGTTCTGTGTTGGTTTGGGGTGGAATTCCCTTGAGAGTAAGTACAGATTTGGTGTCTACGTGGAGGCTTTTTATAAATATATAAATATATTTTATAAAATATACATAGCTAGAGGTACATTGCTCAGATTTTCTTTCTTTGAACACTTGGTTCCTTTCGCACTATATATAGAAAATAATTTTATCTTAGTGTATGATAAGACATGACCTACTCACGTGTGGCATGTCGTCGGTTAAAACACATATTAAAGATTAAAACCGTCTAATTTCTTTGTTATTAAAGATATCAGAGAAACTAAAAAAATAAAAGGTTCACAATAGGGCTTTTCATCGATTGTCATTTGTTTCGAGCTTCTGTCATGTGTCACATAATATTAATATATCTACGTCATACGTCTTTGGTTTGTATCAATTGGTATATACTGGTATATACCAATAACGTATGACGTAGATATATTAATATTATGTGACAGATGACAGAGAAACAAATGACTGTGAATGAAAAGCCCTATATATGAGACTACAACCCAATTTTAATGAATACCCACGTTCCACCTTTGCACCGTTTCCCCCTGCAGGGTGTCTCAAATTTTTGTTTCAGTTAAAACACATGTTAAATATTAAAACCGTCTATTTTCTCTGTTTCTAAAGATATCAGGGATATTCAAAAAAATCAATGTTGAAAAAATATATTATTACAATATGATTTCGATGTATACTCACATTTGTACCTTTTCCTCCTTAAAGGTGTCTTAAACTTCACATTAGAAAAACGTTTTAACTATTTATAATGGGAAATAAGCCACAATATTATTAAAAAATGATTTTTATTAACGTTTCGACGCCCAAATCGGGTGCCGTTGTCAAAATACAAAATACTACCAACATGAACAAAAATGTTGTTGCTTAGTAAAAAAATTCTTCTAATAATTTATTTAATTTGACTCATTTATATCGGCAATTCAGATACATGTGATACATTTTAAAGTAGAAGACTTTAAAATGATGATTGCCAATATTTATGAGTTGCGTTCCTGGTACGACTTTACTGAAAGATAGTTCATTCGATTACATGAAATCAACCCCAGCTCAAGAATATCCGTCACAAAAAAATTATAGCATGTGATCTGTCTTTAAAAAGACAACCACATGCAACGGTGACATTAAAATTCTCGCGTTAGAGATCTCATAGTAAATCACGAGGGAAAACCAGGAAAAACCTCGTGATACTATCCCGACATCGTAAGTATTTGGTCTTACATTTAATTTACTCTCAAAATTAATACCAAATTCTGACTTTACTATAATTTTGTTTAAATTAGTAATAATATCAATAATACATGGATATATAAGTAATACTAAAATATAAAATATGTACTAACTCGACTATTGACTTACTAATTGTGGTATTTTCTTTCTATTAACTTCCTCTTTCAGTATGGGTATCCACATCCTACTGCATTCCACCGAGGAGTTTGCGACACAATTGGTTTCGTTTAGCATAATTAGAGCCGTTTCTTTGATTTTTCTCTTTTTACTTTCTGTTTCTTTCAGGACTATACTTGAATCTCTCCACTGAACTCTATGTTCATTATCCCATGCGTGTTGACATATTTGAGATCTATCAAATTCTCTATTTTTAATATAAGATTGATGTTCACTTATTCTAACACGATTGATGTTCTCAAATATGTCAACACGCATGGGATAATGAACATAGAGTTCAGTGGAGAGATTCAAGTATAGTCCTGAAAGAAACAGATAATAAAAAGCGAAAAATCAAAGAAATGGCTCTAATTATGATAAACGAAACCAATTGTGTCGCAAACTCCTCGGTGGAATGCAGTAGGATGTGGATACCCATACTGAAAGAGGAAGTCAATAGAAAGAATATACCACAATTAGTAAGTCAATAGTCGAGTTAGTACATATTTTATATTTTAGTATTACTTATATATCCATGTATTATTGATATTATTACTAATTTAAACAAAATTATAGTAAAGTCAGAATGTGGTATTAATTTTGAGAGTAAATTAAATGTAAGACCAAGTACTTACGATGTCGGGATAGTATCACAAGGTTTTTCCTGGTTTTCCCTCGTGATTTACTATGAGATCTCTAACGCGAGAATTTTAATGTCACCGTTGCATGTGGTTGTCTTTTTAAAGACAGATCACATGCTATGATTTTTTTGTGACGGATATTCTTGAGTTGGGGTTGATTTCATGTAATCGAATGAACTATCTTTCAGTAAAGTCGTCCCAGGAACGCAACTTATTGGCAATATCATTTTAAAGTCTTCTACTTTAAAATGTATCATATGTATCTGAATTGCCGATATAAATGAGTCAAATTAAATAAATTATTAGAAGAACTTTTTTTACTAAGCAACAACATTTTTGTTTATGTTAGTAGTATTTTGTATTTTGACAACGGCACTCGATTTGGGCGTCGAAACGTTAATAAAAATCATTTTTTAATAATATTGTGGCTTATTTCCCATTATAAATAGTTAAAATTGTAAAAATGCCACAAGAAAATAGCTTCAGAACAACATTAAGAAAAACGTTACTTTTCTTTTATCCAGTATAAGTACAAAAAATAAGTTTGATTAAACCTTTGCCAAAGTTTGTAAATACCAACGAAAAATCTAAAATAATAATAAAAAATTTAGCGAAATCCGTTAATCTGTTCATGAAAACATCAACTATGAAAATAAGCGTAATTTTAGGTGATGCATAACTTTTGAAACTATAATTATAAAACGGGATAATACCCATTTCAACGTCCTTCTAAATCATTGACAGACTAAACGTAGTTCAATGTAGACCTATTCATAATAAAAAAATCTCTTAATTAATGGAGTAGAGCATCATGTACCTATTACTAATCCGTTGGCATCCAATGTAAGCCAAATTGTTTAACAAATTTTACCATGTAGTTAGAGCATACATCTTGACTAGTGTTTGGCATTGTGGCTATTTAGCAAGGACAAAGAGTTCACTGATGATGGACTGATAAGTCCGAAAACGTTTTGAACGTAATCCGTGTGGATTTTTAAAATTTTTTAGAATTTTTATTAAATATACCAACTACACTAGGGAGTTCTACTTCATGTTAATTTTATTTTGAAATTATGTTTATTTATTCTCGTCTTGCTAAGGCGCTTCGAGCAATATATCGCTTGTACTATTTCGCGACTTTAAAACAGTACTTCCAGTTACAACTCTGCAAACGGAAGTTAGAGGTTAAATTTCTGACCTCTAATACCATCTTTGGGTTATAAGCTCTCATTCGACAGCCCATTTGCCATTCTATCTGTTTTAATAACGGAGGAGTTAAATTCGCGGGCAGACAGACGGAGGGACAGAGATTCATGAAATTGGAAGTATATATTTTTCCCCGTCTTGCTAAGGCGCGTCGAATAATATAACGCTTGTACTATTTCGGTGACTCTAAAACAATACTTCCGGTAGTAACTATAAAACAGGTCAAATTTCTCACCTTTAATACCATCCTTGGGTTATAAGATTTCATTATATATCTGATTTGTCTTCTATCTAGTCTGATGACGAAAGAGTTGTGTTTACAAAGTTTCTTGGACAAGCAGACATGGACAATTCAATGTTTTCATATTTTTTCAAAATTGGCGAAAACATTAGCGGCCAGTAATTTTTCAATTTTTAAATGCTTCTTTTCCTGGGGTAAAATAGAGAAAACCACAACTTATAACGACACGTCTTTTCTGTTAACAAAGAAACTTATCAATCAAGAAAATCTTATAGAATACCAGCTTATGGTCCAAGAGCTGTGAGACATTTTTGAGTAGGTATTTTAAGCAACCTGAAAATTTTTCAGGTGACTCTTCCATGATAGCCTAATACAAAAATGCCGATCTGGCTGGAGGGTAGCGGTTATTTTCCCCAAAAATCCCCCCCAAAGTTAAAAAAAGGGTAAAAATTGTTATTACAAAAAATATCATTGACGTGACTTTAAAGTAAATTTAAATATTCAAATATAAAGAAAATAAACAGGCCAGGCGATTTGACGGCGATTTTAACTCTGCAAGATACTTGCATGGGCGCCCCAGGATTATTTTCAGGGGATGCATCTGAACTTCAGAAGATTTCATCTGAATCTGTACATACTATTAACGAGTATAAAATATACAACTATACATGCAAACCTATGCACATTCCTTCCGGACAGGGAAGTACAATTATTATTTTGACAGGGTATTTTTTAATATCAAAAATAAATATTCTAAAAAAGACAGAATTTCTTTTGGTGAAATTTTCCAACTGCCATGTGATCAAACAAATTACGCGTACATATAAATGAAAAGCGCTATAGGTAAGCCGCAGTGTGAGAAAGAGCGTATACCGATAGCTGTTTGCGTTCTCTGTTGTACCTGAGCGAGTCCGTTCGCTCTAGAAAAATCACGTGACCTGGCGATCCCATGTTGTTGTGTCTCGAAACGTTAGAGTAATTATTATATATTATAGTTTTTTAAGTAACTTTTTTTTAATTAAAGGAAAATAATACGTACTATACAATAGATTTTGCAAATATGATAGAAAAAGACAGATTTATTATTATAAATATACAGGGTCCAGAAACTCTACCGACAAACGAAGACAGGAGATTCCTCAGATATTTTTAAGATAATTTAACCTAATTCACTTAGTCCGAAAATGCTTCCTAAGGGAGCTAGAGCTCTTTGAAGATGGCGTCTTGTAATTAGTTTTTCTTAAATACCTCCAGAACGCTTCTAGTTAGAAAAACGAAAATTGGTACACTTATTTACCTTCCAGAGATAAATCGATTCCATCCAGTGTCAATTTCTAGTACCAGTCATAGGCGTCCGTTTTGGGTAGGGCAACAGTTATTTTATCGCATAACTTTTTTAGCTTTAACTTGTATGCATTTCTGTCACTGGATTATGAAATTTTAAAGTATTCTAGTACTAAAAGGTACTCTTGTTTTAAATCGGTAGGACACACCGTTTTCTAGAAAAATCGATTTGAAAACTTTTCGCTTTTTGAATTAAAAAAATAATTAAAAAAAAAAACAGTTGCCATTAAGTCATTGAAATGTGATCAACTCAATTTGGATCCCACGTGTTGGGAAACCTGTATACCTTACCTTAGGGCATTATCCTGTTTGCCATGTGACCATCACAGGCCTTTTTATCGAAGTATGCACTTTTAAGGCATCTATATTATATGTAAAGGGTTTTTACCCAGATATTTTTCTTTTGTGGCTCAGCTAGCATCCAGTTTATCGAACACTGATGATGATTTTTTATAAAAATCGAAAACGTTTTGTTGTGATGTAGCCCTTTTAAGGGATTTTTAATAAAAAAAATTTATACCTTTTACAAAGGATTTCTTTATAATTTAAAAAAAAAATAAAACTGTTTAGAAAGACGAAAACTGGTTCATTTATTTATATTCCAGAGATAAATCGATTTCATTAATTGCGAATTTTGAGTACTGGTCATAGGCGTCCGTTTTGGGTAGGTCAACAGTTATTTTATAGCATAACTTTTTTATCTTGAATTTTTGAGCATTTTTGACACTAGATTATTAAATTATGAGGTATTCGAGTACTAAAAGTTACTCTTACTTTATGTTGGTAAAATACTTCGTTTTTTGTTGAAAAGTTCTTTCAATTTTTTTTTTCAAATTCAAGAATGAAAAACTTTCAAATCGATTTTCCTAGAAAACGGTGTGTCGTACCGACTTAAAGCAAGAGTACCTTTTAGTACTAGAATACCTCACAATTTAATAATCCGGTGTCAAAAATGCATAAAAGTAAAGGACAAAAAAGTTATGCGATAAAATACCCGTTGCTCTACCCAAAACGGACGCCTATGACCGGTACTAGAAATTTGCAATGGATGGAATCGATTCATCTCTGAAAAGGTAATATGCATACCAATTTTCGTTTTTCTAAATAGAAGCGTTCTGGAGGTATTTAAGAAAAACTAATTTCATGACGCCATCTTCAAAGAGCTCTAGCTCCCTTAAGAAGCATTTTCGGACTAGGTGAATTGGGTTAAATTGTCTTAAAATTATCTGAGGAATCTCTTGTCTTCGTTTGTCGGTAAAGTTTCTGGACACCCTGTATAGGTAGAAAAGTATAAAAGTATAAACTAAATTAATTCTGTGTCCGAATCTTGTACTTCTTCAAACTCCTCATCTGAGCTTAAATATTCACTGTCTTCTTCTTCGTCAGACTCCCCTCGAGACTCAGATTCCTCTTCTACATGATCTGTAAATAGTCGTATTATGTATTTAGAATTAATTAAAAATTAATTAGCGATAATTTAGTTGAATTACTACGTATTCTCTGTCCTTTTATACGGAGTCGAAGCCTGGACAATCACGGGCGCATCTGAAGAAAGATTTGCCATTTTTGAGATGTGCTGTCATTGAATAATGTAAAAAATATCATGAACACAACACGTAACAAACACGGAAACATTAAGAAAGATGAAAAAGGCAAAAGAAATACTCAACACTATAAAGGAAAGAAAAATGAGCCAAAATAAATATTCATTCTCTTCTTCTTCATCAGACTCCCCTCGAGACTCAGATTCCTCTTCTACCTGATCTGTAAATAGTTGTAAATATGTATTTAGAATTAATTAAAAATTGATGTATAACTAATACTTAATACTTTTCCTTATATTATAAATTACATCACGTTTTTTATTTCTTAGTATGTATATGACCAAAGTAGCTCATTTTTCCTTCCTTCATAGTGTTGAGTATTTTTTTGACTTTTTATCTTTATTAATGTTTCCGTGTTTGTTACGTGTTGCGTCCATGATATTTTTTACATTATTCGATAACACCACATCTCAACACAACAATGGCAAGTCTATCTTCAGATGCGCCCGTGATTCTCCAGGCTTCGACTCCGTATAAAAGGACAGAAAATACGTAGCAACTCAATTAATTAATCACTAATTAATTTCTAATTAATTCTAAATACATATTACAACTATTTGCAAATCATGTAGAAGAGGAATCTGAGTCTCAAGGGGAGTCTGACGAAGAAGAAGACAGTGGATATTTAAGCTCAGAGAAGGAGTTTGAAGAAGAAGTACAAGATTCGGACACAGAATCAATTTAGTTTATACTTTTATACTTTTCTACCTATATCTTTATAATAATAAATTTGTCTTTTTCTATTATATTTGCAAAATCTATTGTATAGTACGTATTATTTTCCTTTAATTAAGAAAAGTTACTTAAAAAACTATAATATATAATAATTACTCTGACGTTTCGAGGCACAACAACATGGGATCGCCAGGTCACGTGATTTTTCTCGAGCGAACGGACTCGCTCAGGTACAACAGAGGACGCAAACAGCTATCGGTATACGCTCTTTCTCACACTCCTGTTTACCTATAGCGCTTTTCATTTATATGCACGCGTAATTTGTTCGATCACATGGCAGTTGGAAAATTTCACCAAAAAAAACCTGTCTTTGTAGAATATTTATTTTTAATATTAAAAAATACCCTGTCAAAATAATAATTGTACTTCCTTGTCCTGAAGGAATGTACATAGCTTTGCATGTATAGTTGTATATTTTATACTCGTTAATAGTATGTACAGATTCAGATGAAATCTTCTGAAGTTCAGATGCATCCCCTGAAAATAATCCTGGGGCGCCCATGCAAGTATCTTGCAGAGTTAAAATCGCCGTCAAATCGCCTGGCCTGTTTATTTTCTTTATATTTGAATATTTAAATTTATTTTGAAGTCACGTCAATTATATTTTTTTGTAATAACAATTTTTACCCTTTTTTAACTTTGGGGGGGATTTTTGGGGAAAATAACCGCTACCCTCCAGCCAGACCGGCATTTTTGTATTAGGCTATCATGGAAGAGTCACCTGAAAAATTTTCATTTTTTTTATTAGTTATATGAATCACCGCAAAGGTTTTTAAAATGGTTCATCTCTACACCATTTAAGATTACCAAACTTATTTACATACGGAAATTGTGTAAATTTAATAAAGTTTTGTTTTAATTAAAAAGCGGAACAACAAACACAAGCAAACGTTTAACCAACAAAACTTTAGATATCAGTACTTAAAAAGGAAGAGGGAACTTCGAGTAACAGAGAAAAGGGCTTATTAAAAGCGATAACTGTAAAATTTCGCTCCATACTCTGAACGTACATACCCTGGCAATTTAGTGTAGAATTGAATGCATCGTGTAAAGTCACGTAGATCTTGATGGAAATTCTATTAAAGCAAGTGTGTGGTAATAGACATTTTGTCCGATATCAGGCCAGGATTAAGTACATGCGGAGTTGTCGACTTTGGATTTGGATATCTTAGAACCTGTTAATGGTTAGGTACGTTTTGTATAATTGATACAAACATGTTACAATTAATACAATATCTAAATACCCAAATATCTAGGCGTCACACTTGATAGAACACTCACCTTCAAAAGTCATCTTACAAACGCAGCCAGTAAACTGAGAACAAGAAACAATATAATAATAAAACTTGCTGGAATAACTTGGGGTGCTTCTGCAGATAAACTTCGGACCTCTGCTCTAGCTTTGGTTTTTTCAGTGGCAGAATATTGTGCACCAGTATGGCTAAATAGTGCACATACGAACAAAATCGATGTCCAACTTAATCAAACCTTGAGAATAGCCACTGAAACAATAAAATCAACCCCAGTGAAATGGCTGCCTACTTTGAGCAATATTGCTCCACCAGATCTACGCTGTAGAGCAGCATTAGTGAGAGAGTACTAGAAAATTGTAGCCAACGTACAATTACCAATCCATCAAGACAAACCAGTCATCACAAAAGAGCACCAGCGACTGAGATCTAGAAATCCTCCAATCATATCTGCCCGAAAAATTGGTGATTCCTATGATAGACATATAGTATAGTATAGTTGATCCAAAAGATGGCATAACTCGGATATCCAAAGTGAAAGTTATCCTTCAACACCAAATTGTTCTATATGGTCCACACATGTCCAGAAAAAAGTCACACCATTTTGAGCGTCGAGTTTGGGGGAGAGAGGGGGAGAAATCGGTAAATTCGTAGCTTTTTAAGTTTTTCGCCAATATTTCTAAAACTATGCAGTTTAGCATGAACAACCCTCTATACAAAATTATTCTACATTAAATTTGAAATAAAAAAGGCCCAATGCATAATCTTTCTAAAATGAATGGTTCCAAAGTTGCGGAGGTAGTATAGTATAACTGGTCCAAAAAAAGGCCTAACCCAAACATCCAAAGTAAAAGTTTTCCTCCAACACCAAAATGTTCTATATGGTCCACATATTGCTCAGTAAAAAGTTACACCATTTTGAGCGTCCGGTTTGGGAGGGAGATGGGAGAGAAGCCGGTAAATTAGTACTTTTTTACGTTTTTCGTCAATATTTTTAAAACTTTGCTTTAACGTAAACAATTTTATATACAAAAATGTTCTACATGAAATTTAAAACAAAAAATGTTCTATACATAATTGTTATAAAATCAACGGTTCCAGAGTTACGGAGGGTGAAAAGTCGAGGTTTTCGATACTTTTTATATTTTTTGGGCAATATTTATGATATAACTATACCAAAAACCCAGACATCCAAAGTGAAAGTTATCCTCCAACACCAAATTGTTCTATATGGTCCACATAATGTTCAGAAAAAAGTCACACCATTTTGAGCGTCGGGTTTGAGGGGGAGAGGGAGGAGAAATCGGTAAATATAAAAAGTATCGAAAACCTCCACTTTTCACCCTCCGTAACTCTGGAACCGTTGATTTTGTAACAATTATGTATAGAACCTTTCTTGTTTTAAATTTTATATAGAACATTTTTCTATAGAATATTCCTTATGCTAAAGCATAGTGTTAGAAATATTGACGAAAAACGTAAAAAAACTACTAATTTACCGACTTCTCCCCCATCTCCCCCCCCCCCCCCCCCAAACCGGACGCTCAAAATGGTGTGACTTTTTACTGAACAATATGTGGACCATATAGAACAATTTGGTGTTGAAGGAAAACTTTTAGTTTGGATGTCTGGGTTAGGCCTTTTTTTGGACCAATTATACTATACTACCTCCGTAATTTTGGAACCGTTCATTTTAGAAGCGGCCTTTTAGAATTATGCATAGGGCCTTTTTTATTTCAAATTTAATGTAGAACAATTTTGTGTAGAAGGTTGTTCATGCTAAACCGCTTAGTTTTAGAAATATTGACGAAAAACGTAAAAAACTACGAATTTGCAGATTTCTCCCCCCTCTATCCTCCAAACCCGACGCTCAAAATGGTGTGACTTTTTTCTGAACATTATGTGGACCATTTAGAACAATTTGGTGTTGGAGGAAAACTTTCACTTTGGATGTCTGGGTTTGGGTCTAACTATACCCTACTAATAGGCAATGGTCAACAAGATGGATGCCAACAATAGCAGCAGACTATATTCAGATATCCACCCCAACTCAGGGTCTCATCGGATCGGGTCTGACCCGGCCTACCTGGGCGAGGCTTAATCGCATACGTACCGGACATGGTAAATGTGCTGATTCTCTGTTCAAATGGGATCGTACGGAAAGTCCACAGTGCGATTGCGGATAACCTAGACCAGTGGCGGCGCCTGATGTAAAATATTGGGGGTGCACACATAATATTAAGATATAAGAAAACCTTGAGGCCCTATTTCCGTAGGTAAAATTTTTTGTGTCGTCAAATTGTAAAAATCAAAAGCCCTTATTAAAAATTACAATAAATAATGTATTTTTTCTACAACCGTGTTAAAAATGCAATTTTATCTACTGTATGTCATAATATGTATAAATTTTTAGTTTGTAAAAACTGTCATTATAGATTATAGATAGCAGTTTGTGAAGGATTTAAAGTGTGCGTGAAGTAACAATGTATTTTAAATGGGATTTACTTTTTCGCACTGTTTTAACCTTCGCGTTGTCATGGTGACAATCCTTAACTTTCGCGTTGTCATGGTGATGACAATATGAGCAATGAATTACAACAAAAGTTTTGACAGTTTTGTGGTTTGAAAGTAGTTAGAATTTTTAAATGTCAAAGTTCTAAAAATTGTAGAATAGAAATGAATTCCAGTGACGAAGAGTTACAGCTTTTTTATTTGTTTATCATAGATAAAATATTGTATGAAACTGTGCGTGAAGTAATTTTTGCGAACTTACGCGATTTATAGCTGTCGCTCGTGCTCTAAAAATCGCGTGCGTTCGCCAAAAGCATACTTCACGAACTGTTTCATAAATAACTATTTAGCACTCCATAGGAGCGTTAAAAATGCTATTTTAAGGCACGGGACCTCGATTTTTGACCCTTCGCTTCGTTATAGATCATTCGCTAAGTATCGAAAGTATTGAAATCCCAATTTTTGACTATTCGCTTAAATGCGAATGCGCTAAATAACGACGTATACGATTCGAGTTATAGCGAGCACACAATCAGTTGACGTTATCGATAAAGTGACGTTAAAAGCATTGTGTTTGATATTTATTAGCGGTAATGGATGAACTAATTAATATATTTTTTATTGAAAATTTGGAGGCAGCGGAAAATCAGCAGCACATAAATGCTCAACGACAACCTCAAGATCCGTTTTTATTATCGGATGCTAAATTTATCAAAATGTTTCGATTAACTAAAAATCTGACTAGATTTCTCATTGAAGTTCTAACACCACTGTTGAATGCACCCAAACGAAAGTCAGATTTAGATATTTCCACGAAAGTAAGTTAATAAGTTAATAATATGCTTTGCATTCAATATTCTATTATATTTTTTATTCAAGGTTTTGATAGCTTTGCATTTTTATGCATATGGAAACTACCAAACTAGCGTTGGACTTAATCGGTACTTAGATGTGAGTCAATCAACAGTCAGCACATGTTTAAGGGAAGTTACAACAGCCTTAAATCACTTCCCAAACAATCCTGAAATTCATTTCCAAATTTTTGGGTGTCATTCCCAAACAATTTTGAAAGCCTCAATAAGATTATAGACCTGGATCCCGCGTAAGAAAGAAAAGTTGATTAATAGCAAGCTGAAAATTTGTTAATAGCTTAACGGTGTCTAGTCGGACAAACTTTAATGCACGGGAACACTGCAACAGGGGAAGTTTTAACGGTGGAGCATGATAAAGGTGTCGTCCTGACAAGTTTATGATGGTGAAAAATAGCAAGTTGTTTTTAAGTTTATTCAATAGCCAACGTTATATAATATATGAAAAAATGTTTGTCCGACAAAAAGGTTGGGCATTTTAATGAGTCCGACACGTAGAACATGTCACATCACAGGAAACATGTTGGTGATGAATAGCAGCCTGATTTTTGCATGAGAGTTTAATGAAAGGTTAAAAAAGCAATTGGAAGTTCTGTCCGACAAAATTAATGGGAAGTTTTCGTAGTCGGACATTCTAAACAGGTAAGATATAGACAAAAATGCTGGTGATAAATAGCTTTCCGACAAAGACGAAATTTAATTAAGTAAATTATTCCTTACCAAGAATGACTGTTGTCGGAAAAAAATAAGGGGTAGATTTTGTAGTCGGACAATTTAAAAAAATAATTTTTGAAATTTCAATAATTTGGGGTGATTATTCTATGTCAAAAGTACCTGCAATCAATTACAATCGATATCTTTCGATTTATCTCAACATTATTTAGATACCTCACTGTAGTAGATCAGGCAAATTTTATTATGGATTGAGTGGTCTAGCTATCTTTGTCTGCCACATGAGCGGGATCGCTTGGTTAAAAGAGATAGATAGACCACCTATCGACTTTTTGCACTGTATTCCCTGTCTACTCTTATGTCTATGAATACATTTCCATTTAAGAAAAACTCCCACTTTTGACAATAATTCATAATAAATTGCAATCGTAACTTCAAATTTAAACTAATCGATTTATTTTGGCAGCAAATTATTTCTTGCCATGTGACATATTAATTACATTATTATTTCATTTGTAAAAAGTTGATAAAAATTACGTTATACAATTTTAGTAATAATTTATTTAGGTACCCTTTTTCAATCAAGCAAAGCATTATAGCACGAAGAATGATATTCAATAGAACTTTCACAATTATCTGGCAACTGAACCTCATTGAATTGATGACCAAGTATTTTACTAACTTTGTAAAATGTTCGAAAATTACTCAAAACTGTTCCGTTGAATGGTTTCACTTTTGATTTGGCGACTTAAAATTTAAACTGTTGACACTCAAAAATAGACACAAAAACACTCCATAGTTAATATAAATTTTAATTTCCAACACACGTGGCAAACAGAAACTCAGAGACCATGTACTTTCAAATATGTACTACTTTGTATAGCACAAAGTGTCACACTGACAAATGCAGCCTTCTAATACATACTTCTAAGCATAATGTGTCATATTTACGTCTATTCTTATAAGCACCGAAGTTTTAGACTCTTCACATTTTTCAATGTCGTTTACAGGGTTAAGATTTGAATATGGAAAAAAATGTATACAACGTTTTTTGTAGGAAATTTTCCGTACTTTCTGATGCGTCTAATTAGAAAACCCTAAGAGATTGACTTCATATGTTCTTTGACATTTTTTATTGTCATTTTGAGAATATCTAGAACAAACTCCACCCAAAAAAATAAATGTTTTGCAATATATACATGCATTGATACTTACCTCACTGTTTTTGGAGTGTGCATGTATATATATATATATATATATATATATATATATATATATATATATATATATGCACATGCAAATATGTGAATATAAATAATAATATACAACTAAAATAGCTTTATCAATATGTGACTAAGTCATTCTGAAAAAATGTTTTTTATTTATTTCCTTCGATTTGCCCAAACTTTTTGTCCGACATATAACTTTTTGCGTTACAAAATATAATTTGTACATAAACAAATCAAAATTAGCTTGCTATTTATCACCAACATTTTTGTCTATATCTTACATGTTTAGAATATCCGACTAGGAAAATTTCCCATTCATTTTGTCCGACAGAACTTCCAATTGCTTTTTTAACCTTTCATTAAACTCTCATGCAAAAATCAGGCTGCTATTCATCACCAACATAGTTCCTGTGATGTGACATGTTCTACGTGTCGGACTCGTTAAAATGCCCAACCTTTTTGTCGGACAAACATTTTTTCATATATTATATGACGTTGGCTATTGAATAAACTTAAAAACAACTTGCTATTTTTCACCATCATAAACTTGTCAGGACGACACGTTTATCATGCTCCGCCGTTAAAACTTCCCCTGTTTCAGTGTTCCCGTGCATCAATGTTTGTCCGACTAGACACCGTTAAGCTATTAACAAATTTTCAGCTTGCTATTAATCAACTTTTTTTTCTTACGCGGGATCCAGGTCTATTAGGCATGAGTAGGTATATGGATTCTAAATATCTTTCATAAGACTAAAAATGTTTCTTTCAGCTTATACATGAAACATAATTTTCCGGGTGTGATAGGATGCATAGATTGTACTCATATTGCCATTCATTCTCCCCTTATAAATGATCCAGAATATCCTGAGCACCTTTATGTCAATAGAAAAAATTATCATTCAATTAATGTCCAATTAGTAAGTAAACATTTCATATCATTTAGTATTGAAAGTATATTTGGAGTATTTTTTAGATATGTGATGCAGACTTGAAAATACTAAATGTAGTTTGCCAAATTCCCAGGAAGCACAAATGATTCCTACATATGGAATCAATCAAATGTTCAAGAATTCCTGAGAAATTTGCACGCCAGAGGTCACACTGATTACTTTTTATTGGATAATTCAGGGTACCCACTTAGAACGTGGTTACTTACACCATTAGAGTACAATCCTGCAGAAAATTCTCCAGAAAAACGTTACAATGATGCACACAAAAGAACCCGTGTAAGGATTGAATGCTGTAATGGTGTTCGTAAATCACGTTTTAGGTGCTTACTAAAACACAGAGTATTGCACTATAACCCTCTATATTCCTGTAAAATTATAATTGCTTGTGTGGTTTTACACAATATGTGTATTGAACATAATTTACCAGATGTAGAGGAATAATGGGAAAATAACGAGGAAGATTTTGGTATGCCTCAAAACAATCCTGTTGGAGAAATTGACGTTCATGCTAGGATTAACCCCGAATTAGCAGAAGGTAGAAGAATTCGGGCAAATGTCATTAGGAGTTTTAGAAGATAATCAATTATTATTTTGTTACTTGTTATAACACTGCTGACGTGCTATTTTTGACCTGAGACAAGCTTTTGCATGGTGATTCTTCATGATTTCAGAAGTCTATTTTTAAAGGATCACAAATATCTAAGTCCCGTGGAAGTACCAGGGTTTCAAAATGGTTACATATTCAATTATAATGTAATACAGTAAAGCTACTCGCGTAAATTCTTTGCTGTATTTTCTTGATATCGTTGACATTTGATGAAAATTGTTTAGCATAGATTCTGTTTATTATAAATTATCATCTATATTATTAGTTTTCAGTTTTATTTTGACATAACAAATATGGGATTCCTTAGATTTTAGAGATAGATATTCTGAAATCATAAAGAATCATCAGGCAAAAGCTTGTCCCATATCAAAAATTTTTACTTGTGTCATATCAGTAATACTCTTCTTTCTTCTTCTCCTTTTACCCCTTAATTCGTCCAATTTTGAACATAGGCTTCCCCCAGTTTCCTCCATTCGCTTCTGTTTTGTGTTTTCTCTTTCCAGTGTGTATCTTTCTAATGTCATCTCCCCATCTCATCTAAGGTCGTCCTCTTACCCTCTTTCCTGTGCATGGTCTCCATAGTTGTATCGTGGTATTCCGCCTATTGTCTGTTTGTTTGGCGGTGTTATAACCTGCGCAACTCCATTGAAGCCTGGTTATATATTGGCCGGCGTCTTTGACTTTTGTTTTATTTCTTTTCCAGTTGTTTTGCTTTTTATCTTTTAATTTTACTCCTAACATTGCTCTCTCCATGGCTCTTTGTGTTTTCATTATTTTATCTATATTGGCTTTGGTCAAGGTCCATGTTTGGCATACGTATGTGAGAATTGGGAGTATGCACTGGTCAAACACTCTTGTTTTTAAGTATTGTATCTTGTATTCTTTAGACCCATTTTAGTTTCCCAAATCCGGCCCAGGCTAATCTTACCCTTCTTTTTACCTCCGCTGTTTGGTTTCCTTCTTTATTTTTATTATGTGTCCCAAATATATATAATCATTAACCGCTTCTTTTGTGGTTTCGTTTAGTATTATGTTTCTATTTTCTTGTGTGTTTGTCACTGTTTTTGTTTTGGTAAAATTCATTTTTAGACCTATTTGTTCGGATTTCGTTTCTAGTTCGGTTTGGTTCATACCAGTAATATAATAAACTTTATTTAAGCAAGAACGAGTTTTATTGGAAATATATAATGTATATAATTATAATTTTTTATGGATTTTTATTAGTGTACCAGTGGCTACACTCCTTATAGAAGTATCCTGAGTAATACGAAAATAACAATTTTGATTATGAACATGATAACTAATTGTTGGGATACTAAAAGATATAAACAATTGATCTTAAGAAAGCATATGATAGAGTTCCTCGAGAGATTATGTGGTGGGCACTCAATAAGAAAGGAGTCCCTGGTGAATATGTTAAGATTGTGAGAGATATGTATGAGGGAGTAACGAATATGTTGATGACAGGTGTGGGAGAGACTGATAAATCTCATGTGAAAGTAGGATTGCACCAAGGATCGGTGCTTAATGTATGATCATGTAGTGTTAGTAAAAAATAATGAAAGATACTTAGAAGAAAACCTGGAACAGTGGAGACAAGCTCTGGAGGAAAAAGGTTTAAAACTTAGTAGGACAAAAAGAGAGTATTTGAAATGTTCATTTAAAGATGGAGTTACTACAAATAAAATGGTAACTTTGGATAGTGAAATGATTGCGAAAAGCAATAGTTTTGAGTATCTAGGATCGGTCTTACAGAATAATGGATAAACAGATGAAGATGCATGCAGTAGAATTAGGGTTGGATGGATGAAGTGGAAGGAAACGAGTTGTGTGTTGTGTGACAGAAAAATTCCAATGAAGCTAAGGGGAAAATTTTATAAAACTGCCATAAGAGCGACTATAATATACGGAACTGAATTTTGAGCAGCGAAAAAGAAAGGGGAACAACAACTGCATGTGGCCGAAATGAGAATGCTTAGATGGATGAGTGGAATGACAAGTGATAAAATTAAAAATGAGTATATTAGGGGAAGTCTAGGTGTGGCACCAATGGGGAACTTGCACATTTTTTTATTACATAATAATGTTCAGTTTTGTATAAAAATGAGATTTCCAAAATTTCCCGCTTCAAAAACTCATAATAACTTAGAAATACAAATTTAAAGTCTTCTTTATTTTAAAGTAGTTCAGACGGCCCGTGACGTCACATAGTTTTACATTAGTTTTTTATATGGTTATATCAGTGATGTGGGAGGGTTATATGCTATATGTAAGTATATTCTTCTTCTTCTTCTTTAGTGTATTGGCCTCCACCTACTTGGGTATTTGGCCACAGCATCGTCGCGAAATATGGGAAAATATTTATATTGTAATGACATTTTTTTATCACTATACTTAATAGGAAGTGTGTACCTACTAAGTTTTATCGTTAAATACTTATGAGAATAATAATCAGAATAAAATCACAGTATAAAATTAGTAGGTATAATGGGAGTATAATATACATAATATATGTACTTACTTATCTGCTTTAACTCCCCGAACTTCTCCGACGGAAAAATTTTCACTCTTTTGAAAATATGTAGCCACCATACACATATCAACTATAGGTAAGTTATCAGACTGCCCTTTACAAAAACCCTCTCCGGTCATTTTAAAAAATATATCTTAAAAACACTCAAATATATCAGAAATAGAAATTATCAAATATATTTATAAAACTTAGTGTCAGTGTCAAAACGAATGCCAAACCTATGAGGGAACTTCGGGAACTTACACATTTTTTTATTACGTAATATTATTCAGTTTCCTTTAAAAATAATATTTCCAAACTTTCACGCGGTAAAACCTCATAATAACTTAGAAGATAATTTAAAATCTATATATTTTTTTCTGTTTTCTGGCCTTGGTTTAGAAGAACCCTTAGCCAATGTAAAATAGTTCAAACGATCAAAAACGCTTGTGACGTTACATAACTGTATTTTCTACTGACGTTTATAGTGTCTAATTTAAAATTATATACAATTTTGTTTACTTTGTTGGTGCAGAATGTACATGCACAACTATATGACGTCACTATGCGTTTTGGACCACCTGTTTTAATTTGAATTTTTAATCGTCTTTAGGGGCCAAACGAAAGACAAACAAAACTTTTTTTATCTTTGATACATGTTTTAAATTATGTTCTGTTGTGATTTATAACATTTTTTCGAATTTAAAAATTTATGCAAGTTCCCTATTGATGCCAAAATGAGAGAGCAGAGGTTAAGATGGTTTGGTCATGTTCAACGTCGAGACGTTAGTCACCCAATACGGAGAATTATTGAAGTGCAGATTCCTGGAAGGAGTGGGAGAGGATGACCAAAGGAGACCCGGGTGGAGACGATTAGACAGGACATGTTGGTAAAGGGGATTAATATTGGGATAACCCAAGATAGAATTGTGTGGACAAATGAAATTAGGGAAGCCGACCCCGCATAGGTGTAAGGTAAAGAGAATGATGACTAAAAGATATAAACAATTAATACTACAAAGCTTTTACTGAATAAACTAAAATTAAAAAAATACAGAAATACATAAGTAAATATTCCAAATTAACATCATAAACATATTGCCATAATACAAATCAGATCAACTCTTTAGCTAATGTTGACAATTTCTCCAGTATATTTTGAAGGATTATATTTTTCCTTCTTTTTATATTAAGGTTCGTTTTCATTATATTAATTTTTTCTCGGTAGTAAGCTTTTTTTATATTATTATTTTTATTTAAATAATCCTTATACGTCGTTGCAGCAGCAGATGCATTCATAAAATTTTCTCTTTTTTTGGGAATTCTTTTCTTTTTGGACCTCATTGTTGATCGATGATTTCTATTTTCATTTTTTTATGGTGTTTGTAATTTTATGTCTTGGGGATCTTCGTTTGTAATCTCCAGATTTGGCTCAGTGTCCAGGCTTTGGTTGTTTTCATTACTACCATCTTGTACGTCAATCTGGGAATTCAGAGTCTCCGACAACATATTTGTTGTATATGAATTAAAATCGAAGGAAACCATTGATTCCTCAACTGTATGTCCTTCCACCGAAACTTCTTTGATAATGCTATATACATCTTCTTCTGTCGATGTTAAATTATCCTCGGGAGGTATTGGAGGGCCTCCACCTGTTTTAGTCTGGTGTTTTTTAATGTTCCCCATTTTGACTTTCGTTCTTGAACTAATGTCTTGCCAACACTAAAAAAGGTAGATTAAAAGATTATGGTTACCTTTCTCCAGCTCTGCCAGGGTTTAATTGCCCCACCCATACTATTTAGGGTATTGGTAAGGTCTTCCCATAATTGTTCAGAATCTTTCTGAGAAAAATCTTGAGTAAACCTTCCACTATTTAACTGAGGTTTTGTTTTAATGTATTCCACTAAAACTTTCTTTTGCTTTTCGGTAGCTTTTGGCAGCCTTTTTTTCTGGTCCATTTTCTGGATCGTACATAAAGTAAACTTATTTGAACTGATTTACAAAAATCAAGATTTATAGTGTATTTTTATAAATCTTAAATAAAAATACGGTTAGACAGACGTTATACTGACATACAACACATTTGTTTGAGTTTATCAATGTTGCCAAATCACACAATCGCTATTTTTAGCGAATTCGATAAAGGCGTAACGAATTCCGTCAAAAATATAAATTTTGTATAGTACTCGTTATCAAGTAATATACTCGTTTACATATTGACAGTATAGGCAATTTTGATGTAATGTCAAGAAAAATATAAAAATGGAATGTCAGTCAAGTTCAAGTAAAAGTTTTTGTAGATATTGTCCTGTAATTGAGAATGAATAAATTATAATTGTTGATATATAAGACGTTTGTAGAAAAAATATTGTATGATATACGTGTTAAAAAGTACATTTTTAAGGCACTCATGTGAATTGCAGAATTCGCTTCGCTCATTCTGCTTACTGCGTTCTGCATTCTGCTCGCAACTTTCACATGCGTGACTTTTAACACTTATATCATAAATAACTATTATTGACTTAAAATTATAATTTATTGTTTATATGTTGCAAGCAAGTTTTGTAACGAACGTCAGTCGCCTGTTTCTTTTTTTGGATAAATTATTCACAAACCAATTCAGTAAAATTTTAAATTTCTTGAATCATTTTTTTATTGAAAACATTGCGAGTGAAGTTAGTCGATCTTGGCCCATTGCCATTCTAAGGAATGTTTTGATACGTTTCAATGCAGGGAGACATCTTTCTGTTTCTGAAGTTGTCACTGGCATCGTAACAAGTAATTGAAGAATTCAAATTATTTCAGAAAAATCATCTTGTAAATTATTTTTAATCAAAAATTTACTTAAGTGGACTGCCCCGGATAGTTAAAATCGTATCTTCTATTTTATTCATTATGCTTCCTCTTCTCCAAATATGTAGGAGACACGGAAATCGGTAAAAAGTATTGCTAGTAGCACAGCTACACAATTTGTAAGTTTTTCCACAAATCTCCATTTTAAATAATCATTTATAATCCTGACCTTTGCACTTTGGTACATTCTTAATTAACAAATTTGGTTTCGGCATTTTTAATTTTTCTTCTAAATATAGTGAAGAAAATTTAATTGATTTTAAATATTCCACGCTAACATTCACATCCACAAATCCCTCCATTCTTAATATTGTTCCGAAATGCGAACTTCATGAAAGCAAAATATAAATGTACGTGTGCCGTGCACGTTAAAAACACCATAAGATCACAACCAAGTTGTGCACTTGTGGCTATCTAAACTTGTGGGCTAGAACGGGTAGCGGGGCAGGTGGTGAGTTGTATTTTGCCATGTGAAAAGTCATTGGAATAGGAACCACCGTAAGAGCGTTGAACGAGGGGTTATGTCTAAGGCCTCGCATCCGTGAAGTTTCTCCTTTGAAATAGAATAAAAATATGTTACCTATTAGAGACTTTATAGAATGATACATTTTACATAATATAAATGTGTGTGTGAAAATAATTTTGGGAGTTCACGTGCACGTGTGCACTTATGGAGAAACCGCCACTGACCTAGACAGATCATAAGCCATTGTGGTTTAGACTGCCTAAATCGTGCCTACCGTGGATACCTCCTGTAGTGGGAGCACGCAAAATAGAATTCTATTTTAGTGACGTCACGTTGCCTAGCAACCGTCGATTCTTCCATTGTGAAATTTGATTTTGTGACGTCAGCAAAATAGAATTCTATTTGGCGTGCTCTCACCCCTGGACTTTGTGGAATGCAAAGAAGCAATTGAATGGCTATGTAAATTTGACATTAATATTTAGGTTCATTCATTGTATTTTAGTGTTTGAATAATATATTATATTTGTGTATTTATCGTACTGTAAAAGTCCATACGCTAAATAAAATAAATAACAATTATTACAAAAATAAAAATGTATACCATTTTGGTATACCAAGGATTGAAAACTTTACCTTACCTTACCTAACAATTATTACATATAATCGCCATTGTTATCTATCGTAACACACGTCTTCGTTCAAGCCTCTTTCTTTAATTCCCCTATGAATACCCTATATCCAGCTTTTCCTAGGTCTTCCTCTTTTCCGCCGTCCTTTTGGTGCCCACCGTGGTACTTGCTTGGGTAATTTTTCGTCTTCCATATGTCCTACGTGGCCAAACCATCTTAGTTGCTTTGATTTTATATAGTCAATTGAGGCGCTCAGAGCAACAGTGGCCTAACCCCAAAAACGAAGTTTTGAGATAAACGCAATCTTTGTATTCATACTTCCATTGTGCTTATGGGATGGCGATTATACAAATTAGGTAGCGCCATTTAGCCAAATATAGAGGTAGAAAAAAGTTGCAAAACAATGTTGGCGAAATAATGGGGAAAATGGTCCAAAAATGCTGTGAGCGGCGAACTTTGAAAAATCATATTATTTCGGAAACTATAAATTCTAGAGACTTCCGCCAAACATCATTTTAAAGAGGAACGATGGTTTTTTTTTCTGTGAAGCAATGCCTATACCTATATTCCCGTGGAAAAAAGTTATGGGGCAAAAAACAAAATCGGTTTCTTTCGTGTTTTTTTTGCTTTTTTTTTAATATATTTTTGTAAAAAAATATTTTTGAAAAATGAATAACCATTTTCAATTTCGTTGCAACACGAAACTACAGCAGCATCATTATTCCAGTCCAATCAGAGAGTGCAGCAAGCACCTCTACGGGTTTCGAAACTTATTAGTCTCTCATCGGGAGGCACATATGCTGCTCTCTCTGACCCAACTAGGACAAACCCCGGCGTGCAGTCACGGATTGCAACGAACGAAATGCAACGAAATTGAAAATGGTTAATCATTTTTGATTTATGTTTACTCCCATTGGAGTACGAAGGGAACCTTTCTCGTTGGAACTTTACCGCGCTGAACAGATGAGACGTGAAATATAAATTGTAAAATTCCCTCATCTTCCTTAGTCTCATCATCCGTTATGGCTTGCAAATTGTAGAAGCTTCGGAGGTGTTACCAGAGAAGGTTCCCATTGTTTTCAATCTGGTAGGATGTAGAATGACATTTTTTGATATTGTTTTATGTGCTATTAGATTGAAAACTTAGTTTTTTTTTAATATTTTTGACTTTAAAAGGCGATATTTCGATAGTAAATTTATTCTGGAACAATTTTTCTGTGGAAATGTTTTTACCAAAAGTGTATAGAACTCACCCTATTGCACCCTGGGCCTAGGGACTAATTTATCCCTTTCTCAAAATTGCACCAATTTAGATGGTAGCACTGAGCGGTTTTTTCATATTTAGAGGTCCATTGACCATATGAAATAATAAAACCCCGTTAACGTTGCAGTTCCTTTCTAAATGTTTCTTACATAATCAATAGCCTATTTGCTTAATTAACATACAAAAAAAATACAAAAGAAAAATAAATTGACAGTAATAGTTTGATTAAAGTTATTATTTTGTGAAATACACTCGAATATATGAAAAAAATATTTTTAAGAAACGCTTTTCTTTAGTTAGGAATGACTAAAATTAAAGATATTATTAAAAAACTCAACTAAAAAGCAAAAAATAAAAATTTTAAAATTTAAAATTGAAAAAATTTAACACATTCGTCAAAGAAAAGCGTGGCGCGTCTTCATCGAATAAACGGTTTTCGCACCACGCTTTTCTTTAACGAATGTATTAGATTTTTTCAATTTCTTTTATTTTTTTGCTTTTTAGTTGACTTTTTTATAATATGTTTAATTTTAGTCACCCTTAACTACAGAGAAGCATTTCTTAAAAATATTTTTTTTATATTTTTTATTTTTTACTTTTTATTCTTACACTTTTCAAACATTAAAATATATTGTCATGTTTATTAAAATATGTATAAAACATATGATGTACAAACATGAAAAGTAGTCGGAATCGGCAAAAAATTTGAAACTTTATTGTTTATTTATGAAGCATAACGTAAACGATTAATGTAAAAAGTGAAATTATGTATAGTTCATATAATTAGCTACAATCTGTAAAAGTTTCAAGTTTCTTCATTGTAAAAAGCAAGAGAATTTAAGCATTTTCCATTGAAATTGTTTTTTATTTAAACAATTAATAAACAAAAATTTTTTTATTGACTATTCGTGTATTGTTCCCGCGAATGCATATGTCTGCAAATTTTTAGTCATTCCCATTGAAGAAAAGGCAGTCAAATTAACGTCCAAGTATTTGACTTAAACGATTGAACTAAAGAAAAGCGTTTAATTAATTAACACGACAAAACGAATTCTAATGTTAATTGTAGCACAAAACGTCTCTACCGGTGGTTTTTCTAAGACTACGATAAAAACACGATTTTTTGAATTCGAGTTTTGGTTGAAGTTTTGTTTCGTATCGTATTGAAATTTGACATAAATAGACGCCGACTTACATAAACAAATATATGAGCGTTCAAAATTTGAAACTTTATTGTTTATTTATGAAGCATAACGTAAACAATTAACGTAAAAAGTGAAATTATGTATAGTTCATATCATTAGCTACAATCCGTAAAAGTTTCAAGTTTCTACATTGTAAAAAACAAAAGAATTTAAGCAATTTCCATTAAAATCGTTTTTTTATTTAAACAATTAATAAACATAAAAAAAAATTTATTGACTATTCGTGTGTTGTTCCCACGAATGCATATGTCTGCAAATTTTCATTAATTTGCATTGAAGAAAAGTTAGTCAAATTAACGTCTAAAGATTTGATGCAAACTATTGAAGTAAAGAAAAGCGTTTAAAAAATAAATTGAAAGTAATAGTTTGATTAAAGTTATTATTTTGTGAAATACAATCGAATAAAAATTTAGTTTCTGTAATTACTCGTTTATACCTACAACAAACTCTAAAACAAGAAGCGACAGGAAAATCGCAGCAAATATCGAACAGTCTATGTCGGAAAATTAATTCTACCTGCATTAGTGAAAACAGTACAAAGATCAAAGGTCAGAGGGTCACCTGATTGCATACATATCTGGCAGCCAACACTGATCTGCATTACGTCTGGTGTAGAGGTACAGCGCGAGGTTGATGCGCTCTATTGCGTCATTCCCGATGAAACGAGTGCAACTTATTCAACCGAAAAATATCGCATTAGGAGTTGAAAAAAGTGCACACTGAACCGGAAGAGTGAACTAACTATTCGTTTATTTGAAAATTTTTCGATAAGTGAAATTTTTAACGAATGTACAATTTTTACCTACCGTAATCAGTTTTTTAATACAGTGCCGTATAAATCATCCGATCAGAATTTCTATTTTAATTTAACAGCATGTCAATAATTAATTGATCTAACCAACAATAAAAATAATTTATATAAAAATCTATTAATTACTTACTTACTAACTACAAACGCGATTTTGTTAAAAAAATGTTCTTTCTGTTTCATCTGACAAAGTTTTGTCTTGTTGAAATAGGGCTTTTCATTCACAGTCATTTGTTTCGAGCTTCTGTCATGTGTCACATAATATTAATCAGTGGCGGCTCGTCAGAGGAGGCAAGGGAGGCTCAGCCTCCCCATAAATTTTTTACACACTCTATACTGTTTTGTTTATCATGAATCGCGAAAACAACAATAATTACTCTCACTATTATACAACGTGTAAATTCCATATTATCACTAATTATCCATACGTACGGAGCATTAGCATTAGAACGCATGATCGCGTCTCGCGTCTCAGTTTTATTACATATTATTGTAGGCAGGACCCTGGGTTATCCCGAGATGCACGAACGGAGCCGAGAAGCCCAGCATTCTCCATTGCTAATGCTCCGTGCAGCGCAGCAGGCGTTTAAGAAGACCCGGTCTCCTAACAGTGGCATCTACGGCGCCATCACACGCTGCCCGGAGATATACCAAGAGAGGCAGAGTACCTTCTCAGCTCCGTTGGGTGGTTGGGTGCGTCTCGGAACAACGAATTTTAGGGTCCTGACTAAAAATAATGAAAAATAATAATGATAAAAGTGCGAATTTTGTTATGAAATTTGGTATGTGGGGTTATAATAATATTTGGAACAACTTGCTCAAATAACTTTTTCCGATATCTCTAACTCAAAGCAAAATATCGGTAATTTATCGTGTTTTTGAATTCGCAGTAGGCCCAGTGGTGTCATCGTGTGGGAACGCGTGGGAACGCCGTTCCCGCACTGGTTAAGAAAAGAAAAAAAATAATAGAGAATTTAGGTTTTGTAAACAAAAATTAGCAGTGCGTTCCCGCACTGCTAATTTTGCCATGACACCACTGAGTAGGCCGCGTTTAG
Source organism: Diabrotica virgifera virgifera (assembly GCF_917563875.1). Lineage (NCBI taxonomy): Eukaryota > Metazoa > Arthropoda > Insecta > Coleoptera > Chrysomelidae > Diabrotica > Diabrotica virgifera. Next base: position 67,665,396 of record NC_065446.1, on the reverse strand, counting down.
AATTAAAAAAATTCAGTTGAGTATCTTAAAAAATTTGAAGCTTCATTATGTATGGACTGCAAAACTTCAAATCTGTATTTATTTTGATATGCATAGGTATCTATTTACAAATGGATGGAATTGTTAACAAATAAACGACACAAACTTTGGTATTAAACTTTTACTATTAGACTAACTATTTTTAAAATGATAATATCATGAAATTATGAATTAGGATGATATTATGAAATGTAAATAAAAAATGGTCAAAAGATGGGGCCTTAAATTACATTTTTTGACGCATTTTTGCTAGTGCAAATTTGTCTAGATATTTTACAGTTAGCTAGGGGAAGGCGGGGCGGAATGGGGTAGCGGGGCGGAATGAAGATTGGTATTTTTAAGTATCAATGACGTGCTGCAGACTAGCAGCGATAAGTAAAAGTACATCAGTGTAGTGTGACTGAAGACCGGTAGGCATGTTTGTCTAATTCTCTTGACGTTAACAACGTGAATCTATCGTTGCGTGGTTTTTCGCTTATAATTTGTAACTGTTTGTGATTTTATGACCAAGGTAAGTTGCACACGCTTGTTTTTTTTTACAACGTCAGTTGGTAATACTTGTAGGGTATTTATTTAGCTTTCGTTTAGTCTAGGCAAACGTTTTCTACCAATCGTTTTCGAGTGACCATAGCTTGATGAAATAAATCATGTGCTTGGGGCGGAATGGGGAAGTCCACTTGGGGCGGAATGGGGAAGTACCCCGTACCGCCCCACACTATTTTTATTAAACAGGAACCCTATATTTAACTATTTTTCTTCTATTTCAGATGGTTCTAGTATACAAAAGGAAGACGAATAGACAGCCATGGTCTACTAAAAGTATGAATAATGCTGCCGAAGCGGTTATTTCTGGTCAAGTAGGTTATTTGAAGGCTCCAAAGCAATTTAATGTTCTCCAAAGGACCTGGAGATATCCTGCAGAGAAAAGGAAAGATCCGCAGTACCATATTGACCAAACGGCAGGGAAATAATTTTAAGCTGTTTTTACCGAAAGGCAAGAATATGAGATCATGAGTTATTTGAAAATTATGGAGTATCGATTATTTGGTCTAACGATGATAGATTTGCGTATCTTAGCTTATCAGTTAGCTGTAATAAATGGCCTAGCCCACATATTTATGAGTGAAGTCGCCGGCCAAGATTGGGTCAATGGATTTTTAAAAAGAAATCCTACTTTATCACATCGGGAACCTGAGTCAACATATGGCGCCAGAGTTATGGGCTTTAATAAAGTGGCAGTGATGAACTTAGCTTAACATAACTTAACATAAAATGACTTTTCAACGGTACTTAATATTTGGACTTAATAATTACAATTATTAAGTTATTTTTTTATTAATTTCACTAATCTTGTAATGACTACCCCGTTGTGCCCCGGTGCAGGGGCAGAACGGGGCAATTGACATTGTTTAATATTTTAGTAACAAACTTACTGTTCTTGTTCTTATAAAAAAATAATATTGTAATATAATGTCAACAACATTACAATGAGTTTATATAATGATATGCAGCTTAAATAATTAATCCTAACTTATTTTTAAAAATCAATTTCAACTTAGTACCCCATTCCGCCCCTCCTTCCCCTATAGCCTCCCCTATTGTAAAAATCACGAGCCGCCACTGATATTAATATATCTACGTCATACGTTGTCGGTATATACCAATGATACAAACCACAGACGTATGACGTAGATATATTAATATTATGTGACACATGACAGAAGCTCGAAACAAATGACAATCGATGAAAAGTCCTATACTTATGTTTTCATGACGACAAATATGCTATGATGTATGTACAGTATGGTGCAAATGAAAGTTATAAATTCGTTATTTCGTAAGCCAGCGACTTTAAAGAAAAATCCCGAAGCAGGTCGATTTTTATTTTTAAATTATGTTTTTTGGCATATAGTGACGTCATTCATCTGGGCGTGATGATGTTGTGGATGATTTTTTAAGCGAATAGGGGTCGTGTGCTATCTCATTTGAAAGTTATTCAATTCTCTATTCAATAATATAATCATTAACATAATTATTTATAGTGGGTGTCTAAAAAAAATTTTTATTTAAATTAATTGATAACATTAAGAATTTATGTTATGTTTAATTCAAAATATATTTTACTGCTTCAGAAAATAGTTTATTTCATAAATAAACATTGCTTGTCACTTAAATTCAATGTTGAAGCTACCAAAGACCTGCCTCTTGGCAGTTTGAACATTTAATTTACGCGAAAAGCAATGTTTATCTATTTATTAAATAAATATTTTTATCTACTCTATGTCATATTATGTATAAATTTTTAGTTTGTGAAAACTGCCATTATAGATAGCAGTGCGTGAAGTGTTTAAAGTGTGCTTGAAGTAACAATGTATTTTAAATGGGACTTACTTTTCGCACTGTTTTTGACACACTTTCATATAATCAAATATCCTTAACTTTCGCGTTGTCATGGTGATGACATAATGAGCAATAAATTACGACAAAAGTTTTGACAGTTTTGTGGTTTTAAAGAAGTTAGAATTTTTAAATGTCAAAGTTCTAAAAATTGTAGAATAGAAATGAATTCCAGTGACGAAGAACTAAAGTTTTTTATTTGTTTATGGTAGAGTAGATAAAATATTGTATGAAACTGTGCGTGAAGTAGTTTTTGCGAAGTTACGCGATGTATAGCACTCGCCCCGTTGTCGCTCGGGCTCTAAATATCGCGTGCGTTCGCAAAAAGCATACTTCACGAACTGTTTCATAAATAACTATTTTCTGTTTTTTGACAGCAATAAATTGTATTTTCAATTAAATAAATTACATACATTCTTCTTTTTGTGTCAATGAATTTAATTCCAAAAAAATTTTTGGGACCCCTTGCATACTTGATTTTATTAACGTTTCGGCGTCCACATCGGATGTCGTTGTCAAAATACAAAATATTAATAAATTAAACAAAAATGTTGTTGCTTAGTAAAATATTATTACGGAATCTCTAACGCGACAATGTTACTGTCACCGTTACATGTGGTTGTCTTTTTAAAGACAGATCACATGCTATAATTTTTTTTGTGACGGATATTCTTGGATTGGGGTTGATTTCATGTAATCGAATGAACTATATTTCAGTAAAATCGTCCCAGGAACGGAACTCATAAATATTGGCAATATCATTTTAAGGTCTTCTAGTTTAAAATGTATAATATATATGTCTGAATTGCCGATATAAATGAGTCAGATCAAATTAAATTATTAGAAGAATTTTTTACTAAGCAACAACATTTTTGTTTAATTTATTAATATTTTGTATTTTGACAATGACATCCGATGTGGACGTCGAAACGTTAACAAAATATTTTTTTAGTTAAATTGTGGCTTATTTACCATTTAGAATGGTTGATTACAAACATGTCACATAGAAATAGCTTCAGAACAACATATATATTTATGTTACATGGTATATTAATTACAGTATTGCAACATTACTTTGCAAAAGTCTAACTAAAACATATTAGTAGGGGAGGAAAGTATGCTAAATTTGCAGTTACTCGAGCGTTATGGAGACCTATTGGCTTGTGAAGAGTCGGTCCTAAAACCAAAAAAATTTAAGTTAGGTTTTCCATAAAGTGGGGGACTTTCCATTTTTTAATTTAATTTTCCATTTTCAACAATTGTTTTTTCCGATTATAGCGCCATCTATCCATAATTCGAAAAAATTTCTCGAATAATTGGGGATCCTGTTTAATATTTTAAAGTAACCCCTCACTTTCAAAACTTTGATTGAGTTTTTTTGATTTTTCAAAAATATTGAATACGTGTATTTTGCAGTTTTTGGATCTGATGTTCATTTCGCAAAATATCGCGGATTTTTGAAAAATATTGAACACGAATTTTTAGTTTTTCGATCTAACGTTTATTTCGCGAAATATTCGCTTTTTTGTGAAACTTTGTGACTCGCCCATTTCCTTACGCCCCGCTCAAATCGTCAGGTTTTTTAAATATACACTCTTTTGCATGGTCTTAACTTCTCTTATCTTAATCTAACCAATTCTAACTTATCTTTTTTCGGACCACCCTTAACGGACTCCCCTGTATTAAGAGCCATTATATGGTAGAGGTACATTTACAGGGTACAAGGTTTCTCCCCATGTGATAATCTGACTCGCTCGAGTAACTGCAAAAATTCCCGTTTCGGCTCCCCGACCATTATTAATCTATATTCTTATGTTTATTGTTAATAATTTTCCTTTTATTTTTTTGTAATTGTTTATTCTAATTTTTTTGAAGTGAATCCTTCTTATTTTTCGGTATGGAATTTTGGCAGGTGTCCCCACCCCCTCATCTATGGCAGGTGTAAAGTCATATTGGGCGTCATTCAAAATCGGGACGCGAGAGAGTCTCGTAACGCTAGAGGTTAGCTTGCGGTATAAATATCATAATATACGTATCTATACACTTAATTAAATTAAATAAATACGTATCTACGCAAATACTTGTGTTAAAGATTTAAACTGAAATATTAGAAAACACAAGCAAAAACTAGACAATTAGATACAAAAAAACCGAACACATTAAACGACACAACAAATAAATTTTCATTATTTAATCTCAGATGTTTGTCTGATTGGCTATTAATCTCTATTGGCAGTGGTCGTATAAATCAGTAATTTTCATTCTATTTGACAGTCAACAAAATTGTCAGTCATATTTAGTTACACAATTTTTTCTTTCAAATAATATTATATTAATAAAATTTGGTGATAATCTTCGATCCTTAAACAACAATTTGAATTAACTGTATGATTTATACGTCTATATCAATAACGATCAGTTGATTCCTCCATTTCCGCCGAGTGCTCGATGCCATATTGACAATTTGTAAAACCGAAAAGAGCAAATATTTAGGTAAAAAGTATTTAATTTTTTTAGTAAACAATAATTAAAAAGTGCTTATAGTATGACTTCAACAAGTGTGAATATTGGTATAACTGGAAATAAAAATTCGAGTAGGGTCCTAAAACCACCAGGCGGTGGACATACCGATATTTTTGGGATTAAAGCTGCGTCTGAAATAAAAATCCATGACAAACAACCAAATGTTCAGGAGAAGAGCAACGAACCTATTCTTGATGAAAACACAATAATACCTCTTCAAGACTCTAAAAATAAGGATAAGAAAGATATACCAGAACCCCCAAGAAGAGTAAGAGTTCCTCCAGGTGGTTTTTCGTCTGGATTGTGGTAAAATTTCCCAATATGCAGTGTCATTTAACGTAACGTTATATATGTTGAAAGTTGTAGTTCTTCTTCGAATTAGTTAACAATAGATTCAAGTTAACAAGCTTTGTCAAAAATGTTGAAATTTTAATTCTGTGAATAATAATTTTTCGGAACAAACCGTCTTTTTTATTAAAAACTGCGTATTATTAATATCTCATAGGATTAATTACTTTTTTTCGTAGGTGCAACATTTGAAGTTATAGTATTTTTTATTAGATCTCTTTAAGCAATGGGACTCTTAAATATTTGTTACAATAATTATATCTTGACAGCTAATTCTAGGATAGTACGTTCTTTAACGGTAAAATATTGCAAACCCTCTAAATTTTAAAGAACCGCTTGGATTGACTTGAAATTTGGCATACACATAGCTAACAAGTCTAAGAAAAAAAAGTGATATTGTGCCGATATGTGCTTTTGCCCCGGGAGTGGTTTTCACCCCCTCTTGGGGGTGAAAAAGTATTCGTCCAAAGTAAGTCCGGAAATTGATAAACTGACTAATTTTAAGTAACTTTTGTTCTATAGAGTTTTTTCACTAAGTCAATACTTTTCGAGTTATTTGCCAGTGAAGATGTTCATTTTTTCAACAAAATACCCACGCTTTTAGAATTGTGTAAAGAAATGCAATTAGGGAAGCCGACCCCGCATAGGGATAAGGCAAAGAGAATGATGATGAACCACGCTTTTAAACGGTTTTTTGCAAATAACTCAAATAGTAAGTATTTTGTCGAAAAAACGTTTATAGCAGAAATATAGCCTGTAAAAAATTAAATCTAGACTATCTGCAAAAACTACAGCGTCGTCAGCATATCTGATATTGTTCAGACGCACTCCATTGACTAATACGCCTTCCTGTAGTTCCCCCAGAGCTTGCTCGAAGATACATTCAGAGTATATATTAAACAGCACCGGGGGCAGGATGCATCCTTGCCTCACTCCTCTATCTATGGAGACTGCCTCTGTCAATTGGTCATCCACTTTAATATTGGCAGTTTGGTTGTAATACAAATTATATATGATTCTCAAGTCTCTATCATCTACTCCCGCTTCTTTTAAGATGTTTATGAGTTTATCATGTTTTACTCTATCAAACGCCTTTTTGTAGTCAATAAACAAATATACACGTCACAATCAACATCCCTGCATCTTTGCATAAGCACTTGGACAGCGAATAGAGCCTCTCGGGTGCCTAAGGCATCGCGGAATCCAAATCGCGTCTTTTCTGCCGTGTATCACTTTCAGAAACGTTTTGAGCAAGTGGCTCATTAGGCTAATTATTCTGTAGTCCCCACATGTTTTGACATTTACTTTTTTAGGTAAAGTTACGAAGGTCGACTTTAACCAGCTTTGGAGTACTTTTCCAGTTACGTATATTTTGTTGAATACAGTTGTTATCCATTTTATTCTTTGTTCATCCATAAATTTTAGGAATTCTACATAAAACTGGTAAGGCCATCTTTACCATCTTTAGTTGTTTTAATAGCTGACGTGACTTCTTCAATGGTAATCGGGGGTCCTGTTTGGCATTCAGTGTCTTCAATGGTATTCTGCCTTTCATCTGAAAAAGTTACTTCAACATATTTCTTCCACGTGTGTAGTTTTTCTTCCACACTTAACAGTGGTTTGCCTTGGTTATCTGCCAAACACTAACACCCAACTCTTCTAGGTTTGTATAAGCCTGCAGCTTCTTTAACTTTTTGGTGCATATTGAATGAGTCGTGTTTATGTTGCAATGGCTGGATTTCCGCACACTGTTCTCTTAGTTCTGTTAGTCGTGTATCCTTAGCTATTCTAATTGCTTTTTGATCTCTTTATCTATTCTTTTGTATAATGACATGTCCTGATCTTTGGACTTTCGCCTCTCTTCTATCATATCTAAAATCTCGTTTGTCATCCACGATTTCTTCTTTATTTTTGGTGGTTTGAGGAATTTCTCACGTATGTCTTGTGAAACTGTATGCAACTTTTCTATCTCCTGGTCCATTACATCTGATTGAATGACGGTATTCAAGTTGTTCTGTATATACCGTTTTACACTACGTTCTGTGTTTTGGTCTTTTAATAGCCTGATGTCGAATTTTGGATTGACACTACGTCTAAACTTCTTTAGCCTGAGCTTAATTTTGCCAATCAGTGGATTATGGTCTGACTTGATATCAGCTCCTGGGTATGTCTTGACTGATGTAATGCTGTTACGGAATTGGATACCTGGGCCATATCCTGAGAGGGGAAGAATACGCAATCCCTTAACTAGTCATCCAAGGAAATATTACCCGTGTTGAGCTGCCCCCCCCCACTTCCAAAAATTAAAAAACAAATAGCCCTGATTTATGAGCTATTTATGAGCTTTCATATTCCGCAAACTAAAAATTTTGAACTCGTTCCACTGAGCAGGAATTTAATACTTTATTGGGGGGGCTGACTCACTACTTAAAAATAGGAATATTGAATCGGTTTTTGCGGCAGAATTACGAGTTATTTATGAGCTCTTGAAATTATATAGTTTCGATTTTTGAGCTCATCCCCTTCACCCCCAAACAACCCTTTAATTGATTTAACTTAAGAGAAAAATGCTGAGAAAACTTAAAATATATCGTATTGCGGATATAATTCCTATAGCTTATATACTCTAAGAATAAACTATTAAATCACGTGCATTTCGATTATTGAGCTACAACCCCTTCGCAAGAAAACCACCCTATCTTCCCGGCTTAAGAAAAAGTTGTATTTAAAATGCATTAAATTAATTATTTGGCGACTACATACCATTTAATAATGTATAAGCTACCAAATTAAGCGCATTTAGATCAGTAAATTGCAATTTATTTTGTATAGTGCAGTCACTGAAGGTAAAAATCAACGATTACCTTCAATTTCGGTGAACCTTCATCGATTTTCACGAAAATTGGTCAGTGGTTAGAGAATACCTCAAGAAACAAAGGTGACATGGTACCACCTTGCGCCTTTACCCTGAGGGTGGATACCGCCGCCTTCTCAGGGGTGAAAATTACTTTATAAAAAATAACTTCACAAATCTATAAAAGAATAAATTATAAGCAAAATTTATTATATAAAGTTATTAAAATAAGTCAATACTTTTAAGTTATTAAAGACCAAAAATTTTAATTATTCGTGAAAAAAATGCATGTTTTGAAGCGGTTTTTCGTAAATCACTGAAAAACTGTAAGTTTTTACAAAAAAGTTAATAGTAGTTTAATTCGTATAGAATATAATATATAATATAATTATTATAAGAATAAACTCTTAAATCACGCGCCTTTCGATTATTGAGCTACAACCCCTTCGCAAGAAAACCATCCCATATTCCCGGCTTAAGAGAGAGTTGTACTTAAAATAATTTAAATTAATTATTTGGCGACTAGATATCGTTTAATAATTTATGAGCTCGCAAAATATACGCATCTCAATTATTAAATTGCCATTTTCTTTCTATAGTGCAGTCACTGAAGGTAAAAATCAACTATGACCTTCGATTTCGGTAAATCTCCATTCATTTTCACGATAATTGGTGAGCGGATAGAGGATACTTCAAGAAAGAAAATTAACAATAATAACTTAGCCGGAGGTATATGTCACCCCTTCTCGGGGGTGAAAATTACTTTATTAAAAATAACCCCACAAATCAAGAGAGGGACAAATTCTAAGGAAAATTTGTTATATAATGTTATTAAAATAAATCAATACTATTTGAGATATTAAAGATCAAATATTTTAATTTTTGTGTTGGTCTGTGCCCATTGAATTGGCAAGTACCTAGCATCTTCGAGTAGGGAAACATGGTGCCCTTTTAGCATGTGTTCCATTATATCTATCAACATCGACTTGTAGTCATAAAATTTTACCAAATTATATTACGTAAACCATATATTATGGGGTTACCACTATATACAGTGTGCTAGTTTCAAACTACTCGGCAGAATGCACTGAAGATGTTCTGTATTAGAACGAAAACGTTTTGCAATCCATGACATTTTAGATAGTTTTTAAATAAACGATTTTATACCAGAATATATCTCGAAGTTTTTTACTTCTCTATGAGTTTTTTTCAAAAAGTATTGATTTATTTTAATAACATTATATAACAAATTTTGCTTACAATTTGTCCCTCTCTCGATTTGTGGGGTTATTTTTAATAAAGTAATTTTCACCCCCAAGAAGGGGTGACATATACCACAGGCTAAAACCGCAAGTTGTTATTGTCAATTCGTGAAAATGAATGGAGATTTACCTAAATCGAAGGTCATAGTTGATTTTTACCTTCAGTGACTGCACTATAGAAAGAAAATGGCAATTCAATAATTGAGATGCGTATATTTTGCGAGCTCATAAGTTATTAAACGATATGTAGTCGCCAAATAATTAATTTAAATTATTGTAAGTACAACTCTCTCTTAAGTCGTGAATATGGGATGGTTTTCTTGCGAAGGGGTTGTAGCTCTATAATCGAAAGGCGCGTGATTTAAGAGTTTATTCTTAGAATATAAGCTATACCAATTAAACTACTATTAACTGTTTTGTAAAAACTTACAGTTTTTCAATGATTTACGAAAAACCGCTTCAAAACATGCATTTTTTTTCACGAATAATTAAAATCTTTGATCTTTAATAACTTAAAAGTATTGACTTATTTTAATAACTTTATATAATACATTTTGCTCTTAATTTGTTCTTTTATTGATTTGTGCAGTTATTTTTTATAAAATAATTTTCACCCCCGGGAAGGGACGGTATCCACCCTCAGGGTAAAGGTGCAAGGTGGTACCATGTCACCTTTGTTTCTTGACGTATCCTCTAACCACTGACCAATTTTCGTGAAAATCGATGAAGGTTCACCGAAATTGAAGGTAATCGTTGATTTTTACCTTCAGTGACTGCACTATACAAAATAAATTGCAATTTACTGATCTAAATGCGCGTAATTTGGAAGCTTATAAATTATTAAATGATATGTAGTCGCCAAATAATTAATTTAATGCATTTTAAGTACAAATTTCTCTTTAGCCGGGAAGATAGGGTGGTTTTCTTGCAAAGGGGTTGTAGCTCAATAATCGAAATGCACGTGATTAATTAGTTTATTCTTAGAGTATATAAGCTATAGGAATTATATCCGCAATACGATATATTTTAAGTGTTCTCAGCATTTTTCTCTTAAGTTAAATCAATTAAAGGGTTGTTTGGGGGTGAAGGGGATGAGCTCAAAAATCGAAACTATATAATTTCAAGAGCTCATAAATAGCTCGTAATTCTGCCGCAAAACCGATTCAATATTCCTATTTTTAAGTAGTGGGGGGGCTGACTCATCCCCCCCACTAAAGTATTAAATTCCTGCTCACTGGAACGAGCTCAAAATTTTTAGTTTGCGGAATATGAAAGCTCATAAATAGCTCATAAATCAGGGCTATTTGTTTTTTAATTTTTGCAAGTGGGGGGGGGGGGCAGCTCAACACGGGTGGAAATATTGAGGGCAAGAGAGGAGTAGGTCTCAAACAAATGTCATGGCTACGAAATATAAAAAACTGGACAGACATTAATAACACTGGCAAGCTTTTGCATACCACAAAAGACAGACGTCTGACTTTAAGATAATTCGTCAACGCACTATTAGTGGCGCACCACTATAGCGGCGCACCACTATAGGGTGCACGGCACGATAAGAAGAAGAGGAAGTTCTAAAGACCATAATATATTATCCAATATCTGCGCCACGTGTATAATTATTGTTTTGTTTTGTTGATATATAATTTTATTTACCAAAAATAACATCCAATACCTTTGATTCAAATTTCATATTTTGTTATTTTTTCTATTTGTCTAAATACTACAAAATAAAATATTTGCCCTGCTATTTCCTTTTAAAATTTCTACTATTAGATGTCTAAAACGTAATATTATTCTGACCCTTATCAGTTTCCGAGAAATAAAATTTATTGAAAATGTTAAACTCAATTTCAGAAATTCCTTAATGCTGAAGTAGGTATCGGATTATGTTTGATAGACTCGGCTCCCACGCATAAGTCTGGATTTGATGTACAAAACAGGGATGAAAATACGTATGTATTTCGAAAATATATGTTTTAGGTATGTGGGTTGTAACAAAAATAGCTCGAAAATGTTATTGATAAAGAACTTGTAAAGAACAGACAGTATATTGTTTATCAAACATATACAATGATTGTAATTTATACATCAAATTTAATATTCTAAATAAAATACACTCATAGACAAAAATATGGAATATTTTGAAATTATGTGATGTGAAATTCTTTGTGCTGCAATCCTTAGTCCTCCAGGGTCATATAAATAGAAATAGGATTTCTTTTCCGAATGCGATATTTTAACGTACCCATGAATGACCTATCGGATTTAAATCTTATAATATATACTCTGGGCTAATTAGCAAAATACAAGGAAAAGTTATATACCAGCAATTTTATTGCTGGAATCGAATCTTATGATTGTACATATTAATAGTATAGATATGCAAAGTCCGCAGATAGTGTGCTACTTTTTTTATAAACAAAATAGCGCCCGAAAATCGTTTTTTTTTCAATTTTTGCTCTATAACTCCAAAGATTTTAACTTTACACCAAAAACACTCAAATAAAAATTCACCGTAATTAAATTCTGCATAGAGACGTATTTTTCCCGATTTGCTTTGACGAAAAATTTTCCCCGGAAAATGCGGGTTTTTCCAACAAAATATTTAATTTTCAACTAAAATTTTAGATAAGTAATTGTTTATCAAAATGAAAAAGATGAGTGAAAAATTAGATTGTATGGATAATAGAGGCATAAGAATAGAACAAAAACTAAATGAAGTGCAAAATGATTTACAGCTCATGAAACTGGAAATCGCAGAATTAAAAGCTGAAAATATAGCATTAAAATCAGAAAATAAAGTACACGAAAAAAGAATAGAAGATCTAGAAAGAGAGGTAAGAAAGAAAAATATTATAGTATACGGTAAAAGAGAGAAAGAAGGTGAACAAGAAAATGATATGATAAAAAGTATACAAAATATGGCAATTAAAATCCAAGTTCCACTAAATGAACACACAGACATAATAGACATAAAACGCGTTCGTATACAAAGAGATCCCCTAAGACAGTTACCGAGACCTATACTACTGGAACTTAAAAGCGGTTCCAAAAGAACTGAAATATTGAACCAATCGAAAAGACTAAAAGGAACAGACATTTACCTAAGTGAAGATTATTCCAAGGAGATACAAGACCAGAGAAAAATATTGAAACAACACTTAAAGGAAGCAAGAGAAAGGGGTCAGAAGACATCGCTAAATTATAATAAGCTAAAAATAAACGACAAAACATATACTGTGGAAAGCTTAGGATACAAGAGGACACAAAGCGAAATGATGAATACTAAAACACCTCAAGGAAAACCCAGAGGAAGAACATATACGGAAAGATCACCAGGAGATGACGAAAATGAATCACAAAATATGGCGAAAATAACCAAGACTGCACATAATTCCGGCACAAAGCCAAAAAACTGAGATTGTATGTAAAAGTAGCACATAGTAAAGAACAAACGACTAGTATCACTAAAACATACCGGCAAACGAATATGGAAAACGCATTTATGGAATGTAAAGAGACTGTAAAGAAAATGAATGAAAACCTGAAAACGAAACTAGCACGGAAAAAGAACAACGAATCAAACATAAGAAAAAGAGATAGAAAAAGAAAAACCAAGAAGAAAAATAGAGTAAAAGTAGGAACCTGGAACGTTCAAACATTATTGAGACCAGGAAAAATGGAAGAGGTAGCAAGAGAAATGCAAAGATACAGAATAGACATACTAGCACTACAAGAAATACGATGGAAGGGAGAAGGAAATATCAAAAAGAAAAACTACACAATATACTACTCGGGAGAAAACAAGCAAGGAAAAAACGGTACAGCATTCATGGTTAACAGTAAGATTAGGGACAAAGTTATAGAATTTAAAGCGATAAATGGACGAATGTCGTATATAAAAGTAGAAAACAAACAAGCCAATATAACAATCATAAACATATATGCACCCACCGAAAATGCACCAGAAAATGATAAAATTGAATTGTATGAACAACTGGAAGAATTATATGAAAGATTACCCAGAAATGATATAGTACTAATGGTTGGTGACTTCAATGCAAAAGTAGGCAAAGAAAACCAGTATAAAGAAGTAGCAGGGAAAGAAACTATTCATGACGAGACAAACGATATCGGAAGAAAATTATGCCAACTAGCAGCAATAACAAACAGTTACATTATAAGTACAAACTTCATGCACAGAAGAGAGCATAAAGTAACATGGTTGATACCTGGCACAACAGATGGCAATCAGATAGATCACATACTAATATCCAAAAAATGGAAAGCAATAATGCACGATGTCAGATCATATAGAGGAGCAAACGCGGACACAGACCATTTTCTAGTAATAGGAGAAATCAAAATGAAGATAATTAAAGCAGAGAGAACAAGACAAAACAAAAGAAGATGGAATCTGGAGAAGTTAAAAGTACAGGAACTAAGAGAACAATATGAGGCAACCCTAAAGGAAAACCTAACACAAGCAAATAACACAGAGGACATATGGAAAAATATAAAAGAATCCATTTTGAATTCAGCTGAAGAGGTGCTAGGACAGAGGGAAATAAAAAGAAGGAAAGAGTGGTTTGATGCAGAATGCGAAAACAAAATCAAACAGAAAAACCAAGCAAGAGATAAATGGATATCATCTCAAGAAGTGCATCATCGAAACGAATATAAAGAAAAAAAGAAAGCAGCCGATAATTGTTGCAAGAACAAAAAAAAACTATGGATCGAAGAGCTGTTAAAGGAACTAGAAATGAATAGTAAAGACAGCGCCAAACTATTTGGATACCTAAAAGCTCAACAAAGGAAAGGCAGACCAGTAGTTAAAATTGACAATAGATCATGGGAAACACACTTCACAGAACTATATAGATGCAAAGAAAGCCCGGAAGAGGAGGTAGGCGCAATGGAAGATATTAGAGATAATGCAATAGGGATGCCAACACATGATGAATATTTAGCCATCATTCAAAAAATGAAACAGAAAAGAACACCAGGCCCAGATGAAATTCCCAATGAACTAATTAAAAACGGAGGGGAAAAGTTATTAACAAGCATCTATAACCTAATAGTTAGAATATGGGACGCAGAAGAAATGCCCGAGGATTGGAAAGAAGGCAGAATTATACCAATATTTAAGAAAGGAGAAGTAACAAACTGTAACAATTATAGAGCAATATCTCTACTGAGTACAACATATAAAATTCTAACAGCCCTCATCAAACAAAAACTTAATCAATTCACAGAGAAAAAAATTGGGGACTACCAGCAAGGATTCAGAGAAGGCAGATCCACTACAGATGCGATCCACATAGTTACACAAACAATAGAAAAATGCCACGAACACAACATAGAACTCCACATCCTCTTCGTAGACTTCAGACAAGCCTTTGACTGTATTGGAAGAAACAAATTATTTATTGAAATGAAAAATCAAGATATACCAGCAAAATTAATCAGATTAACAAAAATGACCATGGATGGAGCTCGAGCCAAAGTAACAACAGAAGAAGGTAGCACAAAATCAATTGCAATAGAAACAGGAGTGCGACAAGGCGACTCCCTGTCGACCACATTATTCAACATAGCACTAGAAGGAACAGTCAAGGCCAGCAAAATTAAAGGAACTATAGCCCACTCCTCAACACAAATAGTTGCATATG
Source organism: Diabrotica virgifera virgifera (assembly GCF_917563875.1). Classification (NCBI taxonomy): domain Eukaryota; kingdom Metazoa; phylum Arthropoda; class Insecta; order Coleoptera; family Chrysomelidae; genus Diabrotica; species Diabrotica virgifera. The sequence goes on along the minus strand of NC_065446.1, from coordinate 67,650,301 downwards.
CAGATGATTTAGTTCTTATGGGAAGAGACAAGGAAAGATTAAAAGAAGCAGTAACAATCCTGGCAAAAGAAGCACGGAAAAGAGGTCTAGAAATTAACGAAGGAAAAACAAAATATCTACTCTGCTCTAGAAGAGAAGATAACAGGATGAGAGAAACCAAAATAGAAAACTACATTTTTGAAAGAGTCCAAAAATTTAAATATTTGGGAGTAATAGTGAATGGCCAAAACAAGAGAAGTGAAGAAGTAAAGGGAACGAATACTAACAGGCAACAAAACATACTGGAGATATCATAGGCTTATGAAGGACAAGAACTTATCCAGAAATACAAAACTGAAAATATACAGAGTTGCAATCAGACCAGTAGTTACGTACGCAGCTGAGACAATGTGCCTCACGGAAAAAGATGAAGAAAAATTGAGAATATTCGAAAGGAAAATCCTCAGACGCATTATGGGCCCGATAAGAATGGACAACGGAGAAATGAGAAGAAGAATGAACCATGAACTAAGAGACATAATGAAGGGAGAAGATATAGTTAGATTTATTAAATCACAGAGGCTGAGATGGCTGGGACACATAGAAAGAAGGAAAAACGACCGACTGATTAAGAAGATCACCAAATGGAAACCGGCAACTGAAAGACCAAGAGGAAGACCCAGAGAGAGATGGGAGGACCAGGTCATGAGAGATATCAAAATTCTGGAAGTGAGAAACTGGAGGGAACTATGCACTTATCGAAATGAGTGGAAGAAAATAGTAACGAAAGCCAAGTCATATAACAAACTTTGACAACATACAAGTGGAATGCGGAGTGATTCACCGCAATAAGCGAATCTGAGAGCTCTAAGTAAGAGCGGCAAACATTCCACCTGGAATGAAAAGCCCTGATGATGATGATGAATTGTTTATCAATAATTAAATAATTGGTAATATAAAAGTTTTTTTCGTATAGATTACAATTCCACAAGCCGATGGAAATTGAATGAACAGTTTAGCAACAATTGAATTGTTAATTAAAAATTTACGGTCGCTATAATAACTACAATAATTATGATACATAAGAATAACTATGATTTTTGTATAAAAAGATACTGTACCCATCTAATGTACTTTACATAATTGAAATTGGACTATTTAAGCGGCCTCAGGAATATTTTAAAATTATAAACAATTTTTTGGCTTATAATTAAATAGAATATCTGGGGAAATATTAAATTAAATTAAATCATGAAAACGGTATTGGAATAAAAGCGGCAGGACGCTTCTTTTAAAAGAAAAAACTTTTAATTGTGATCAGTGTCTCCTGAGATACAACCGGTCAAACTTGACCGGCATTTACGACAAAGATAAAAACAACAGCATCATAATTTTCGAAACGTCACCTTTTAATTTTTGTCTTCTTTCTCCACACCAATTTTCATATCTTTAAAATACTCATAACATATATTATTATAATAAAAACTATCGATATTACGTGTGAAACTTGCCAAAAATAGCAAAATTTCAATCAAAAATTAGGTTGGAGAAAATGTAATCTCAAAGTTTAAAATACGTTAAAAAAACGCATTTTCTCAGCTTCCCATGGAGCAATTTTCTTCATTATTTTTTTGTTCCCAAGTAACTCGAGGAGAGTCATCTAACTAACGCATTATTAAATGTTAAGCTTGCTTTTGTTTTGTTATAATAGATTAATTTATTTATAAGAAAAGAAAACTAGGTACATATTTTTTCCAGTTGTATACTTTTAGATAAACTTACTACAAGTGTACCTTTTAACGTTAAAAACACAAATATTCTCATTTGAAAGCTGTATTATTATTTAAACAATCTTTATTAAAACAAATTAAAAAATTTTGTTATAATAAATAAATTAATTTATTATAACAAAACAAAAGCAACTTTGACATTTAATAATGCGTTAGTTAGATGGCTCTACTCGAGTTACTTGGGAACAAAAAAAGAATGAAGAGGATTGCTCCATGGGAAGCCGAGAAAATGCATTTTTTTAACGTATACCGATTTTGAACTTTGAGATTACATTTTCCCCAACCTAATTCTTGATTGGAATTTTGCTATTTTTGGCAATTTTCACTCGTAATATCGATAGTTTTTTTTATAATAATATATGTTATGAGTATTTTAATGATATGAAAATTGGTGTGGAGGAAGAAGACAAAAATTAGAAGGTGATAGTTTGAAAATTATGATCTTTTTTTTATATCTTGGCCGTAAATGACGGTCAATTTTGGCCGGTTGTATCTCAGGAACCACTCATCACAATTAAACGTTTTTTCTTTTAAAAGAAGAGTCCTGCCGCTTTTTTTCCAATACCGTTTTCATTATTTAATTTAATTTAATATTTCCCGAGATATTCTATTTGTTTATAAACTAAAAAATTGTTTATAATTTTAAAATATTCCTGAGGCCGCTTAAATATTCCAATTTCAATTATGTAAAGTACATTAGATAGGTACAGTGGCTTTTTATACAAAAATCATAGTTATTCTTATGTATCGTAATTATTGTGGTTATTATAGCGACCGTAAATTTTTAATTAACAATTCAATTGTTGCTAAACTGTTTATTCAATTACCATCGGCTTCTGTAACTATAATCTATACGAAATGAACTTTTATATTACCAAGTTATTTAATTATTGATAAACAATCACTCATCTAAAATTTTAGTTGAAAATTATAGATTTTGTTGGAAAAACCCGCATTTTCCGGGGAAAATTTTCGTCAAATTAAATCGGGAAAAACACGACTCTAAGCAGAATTTAATCACGGTGAATTCTTATTTGAGTGTTTTTGGTGTAAAGTTAAAATCTTTGGAGTTATAGAGCAAAAATTGAAAAAAACACGATTTTCGGGCGCTATTTTGTTTATAAAAAAAGTAGCACACTATCTGTGGACTTTGCATACCTATATTATTAATATTTACAATCACAAGATTCAATTTTAGCAATAAAATTGCTGGTAAATAACTTTTCCCAAAAATGGCCTATTCTTCGATAATCTGTCCAAACTAATAGGCTATATTATGGTCGTCAATATAATCTTTTAAAGTGAATGTCGCCAAGATAAGTATTTACTATTCTAGCGATATGAGGACGTGTGTTATCATGCATTAGCACGAATCTGTCATATCCAATATAGCTAACAAATGGCAAAACATGATCTAAAATGTTTACAATGTACATGTCAGCTGTTATTGTTCTGAAGCTGTTTCTTTGTGGCATCTTATGCAATTTACTATTTTATTGGGAAATAAGCCACAATTTAAGTTAAAAATGAAATTTATTGTCGTTTCGACTTCCACTTCGGAAGTTTTCAATAATGTTGTTTGTGGTGCTTAGTAAAAAAAAATATTCTAGTAATTTAATTTAATCTGACTAATTCATATCGGCAATTCAGACATATATTATACATTTGAAAGAAGATAATTTAAAACGATATTGCCATTATTAATGAGTTGCGTTCCTGGGACGACTTTATTAAAAGATAGTTCATTCGATTCCATGAGACCAACTTTAACTTCAGAATATCCATCACAAAAAATCATAACATGTGATTTGTCTTTAAAAAGGAAACCACATGCAATGTTGAGAGTAAAATTCTCGTGTTATTGATTCCATAGTAAATCACGAGGGAAAACCAGGGAAAAACCTCATGATACTATCCCATGGTAAGTATTTGGTCTTACATTCGGTTTAATCTCAACATTAACACCAAATTCTGATTTTATAATACGTACAGTCGGAAAAATAAAAGAATACCGATGAACGATCACATCAATCACTTATCTTGTATTTGCTGTCTTTTTCTATAAATAACAAACGTTTGTTATAGAAAAAGACAGCAAATACAAAATAAGTGATTGATGTGACCGTTCATGGGTATTCTTTCATTTTTCCGACTGTATGTTATTTTAAAATATACCTAAATAATATTAATAATACATATACCTAAATATAATATAATATTAATATATTAATTTGTTGGTAATTCGTTGTAAAGTTTTTCTAATAATTTTGTTGCCACCAGAAGTTTAATATTAAATAATTAAAGCAAACACAAATACTGATGATTTAAAAACGAAAATTCAGTAGATACTGTTGAATAAAAACTTTCTATTTGTAAATAATAGTAGGGGAGGAAAGTATGCTAAATGTGCAGTCACTCGAGCGCTTTGAGGACCTATTGGGTTGTGATTATTAGGTCCTAAAACCAAAAAAGTTAAGTAAAATTTTCCATTTTACTGGGGACTTTCCATTTTTTAATTTAATTTTTCATTTCCAACAGTCGTTTTTTCGATTATAGCGCCATCTATCCATAATTCGAAAAAATGATTCGAATAAAAGTTGCTTATTTTTACGCAAATACATAATCCAAATCTGCAATTAAAAATGGGGGCTCCTATTTAAGATTTTAAAGTAACCCCCCACCCACCTATGTGGGGGTCGTGTTTGGTACTATTCGATAGATTTTTCAAAAATATGGAATAAGTGTATTTTGCAGTTTTTCGATCTGATGTTTATTTTGCGAAATATCGCGGGATTTGTATTTAAAATTTTAAATTTACCCCCCCCCCTCTCCCTGGGGGTCATGTTTGGTATCTTCCGATAGATCTTTGAAAAATATTGAACACGTAGTTTCTAGTTTTTCGATCTGACGTTCATTTCGCGAAATATTCGCTTTTTTGTGAAATTTTGGACTCACCCATTTCCGTACGCCCCGCTCAAATCGTCAGATTTTTTAAATATACACTCTTTTGCATGTACTTAACTTACCTTATCTTAATTTGACAATTTCGAGTATTTTTAAGGATAGATTTTTTTTCGGGCCCCTCTGAACGAACGCCTCTGTGTTAAGAGCCAATATATAGTAGAGGTGCATCTGCAGAGTACCACGTTTCTCCGCATATGATAATCTGACGCGCTCGAGTAACTGCAAAAATTCCGCTGTGGCTCCCCTACCATAATAATATTTAATCAACTATCAAATTTCAAAAAAATTACATTTTGTTTTATTTTTTCAACATACTGCATGTTAATTGTTTTTCTACTTTTAAGTAGCAATTAATATTGCCTATGAACACGTAAGCCCGGTTGTATTTGAGTACTAACTCCATCCACTTCCAGCCACGTCAAAATTTGACCAACTTAACACAAATTAATTATTAAATTTACTTGTCAGTTGGGAATGAACAGAGAAACAACTTGGGAACAGTTCAGTTAACATAGTATAACCATGTATTACTTAGAAACAAGCGATCTTAGACCCATTTTTACTATTATTTTTTTAACATGCAATTCACATTTATCAGGAGGTTTGGTGTCATCTGAGATTCAATTAGAATATACTTCACCATCAACGGGAAAGGACAGTTTCTACAGATTGGCTAAAATTCTTTTTTGATTCAGAATTTATGGTTTACTGCAATACGTCCAATTCTCGGTCTGTTAATTATTATTGGGTATTTCTTCTTTGTATGGATTTTAAGATCATGTTCACATGAAGAGGGATTTCATTTTGGTTCCTGCGTTTATCAGTGGTTTCGCCACATATTCATACAGTGAGCTTTATAAGGTTTTTAAGATCGGTTAAAATTTTGTGTTATATTGTAAGTTTATTCGACTTGTGTTTTCTAGGTTAAGTTAAGTTAGGTTTTTTCTCATTTCTATCTATTTCGATCAGATAAATACTATTCCTTTTCGAGATTGTACCAGTATATTTAAGTCATTTTTTGTTGCCCGAAAAATAGGATTTGTAGGGTATATTTGTTTTACACCTATTAGGGCATTTTTTCCACACTACTTGTTTTGAAGAAAGTTAAGGCTTCCAAAATGACTATGGTTTCGCCTCCTGTGAGAATACAGTAATTTTTAGACATGGTTATAATATGAGTAGCATATTTACAGTAGTACGTCCGTCATGAGTTTCCCAGGCATGACTGAAGATCAGGGCCCGGATTACGTACACTCGATACGCATCGTATCCGCCATGTTTTCCCATAAGGCGCTACAGTAAAACATGGCGGATACGATGCGTATCGAGTGTACGTAATCCGGGCCCTGGTGAGAACTAGAATAATGAGGTATAACTTTGAAGTAGAAGTTGATCGGGTCACAAATGAGGAGGTCCTTAGAAGAATGGGGAAGAACCGAGAGGTACTAACCACCATTAAATCTCGAAAGTTGGAATATTTTGGACACATTTTGCAAAATGAATTGAGATATGCCCTCCTACAAGCCATCCTAGAAGGAAAAATATTTGGAAAGCGAGGTTAAGGAAGAAGAGGAAAACCGTGGTTGAACAACCAAAAATCTAGTTCAACACACATTTGTGCAGCTTTTCCGCATTGCTGTAGATAAAGTGAACATTGTCACGGTCAAAGTGAGCCAAGAAGGTCAATAATAAATGGTTGAATTGTCCATGGAGGAAAATTTTCACTTAGGGTACTTGTAAAGATCGACTATAGTTTGCTCAATCGCCACGGAGTAATAACATTGTACAAGCAGGCAGTTTCAGATGTAAATGTCTATATTATTATTTATAAGGAACATAAAATGAGCATTTAAAAATAGTTGTTTGGAATAAGTAATTGTATTATCTTGGTATCTCACCTAAATTATTGAGGGTGGTCACTCAAAGGAGTCTATCCTGATATTTGGCAATATTAATTAGATTTTTTGAAAATGTTAAAACACATCGATTTTTATTCCAAGGGGGACATCTTTTAACGTAATAGATCCCCCTCCCTTCCAGTATAACAAACCTATAATTTTTAATATGAAATATACCATGTGTGGCACATCATTAGACAGATAATATTTCGTTGGAGAATTCAGACATCTTCGATTTTTTTCATATTAATTCTATTCTTGTGAAAAACTATCAGATTAAAAAGTGTTGGGTCTGTGTCTCATAGAAAATTCTAAAATTTTCTATGTCGTTTAATCCCATATATTTAACAATAATTTAAGTAATTTAGTAAAATAGTTTTTGTTTGCATGTTTGTAAAACATTTTGTTAAATAATATTACGGAAGAATCATGAAATTTATATACATTGTTGGGCATTAGTGTGACAAAGTCCAATTACTCGTTTGTCGTAAGAGATACGAAAAAAAGTTATTTAAGTAAAAGTTGTGGCACAGATAGGACCATAATCTAAAAATATTTTTAAATATACAGGGGCGTGATTATTGACAGGGTGACACAAACTTATGTTTTTTTAAATGGAACACCCTGTATATTCTTACATTTTTGGATTCTCCTCAATATTTTCTTTCTTAAAATATAGGGTGTTGTAATATTATACGAGGTAATTTAAAAGGTAATTACGGTTTTTTGTTAATTTCGTAGCAATATTTACACCCTGTAGAATTGTAGTCATTTGACATCAAATTTTATTTTATGTTTAGACGATTTTTAATATAGTCCACTATTGTTAAACATTAACAGTATAGCGAAATGTTTAATTTTAGTATACAGGGTTGGTCGAAACTCGGAATGAGTATTTTCTGAGTTTTTTAAATGGAACACCCTGTATTTTAGTATTGTATTAAAATTATATTTTATGGTACTTTTTTATTTTTTAAGCATTCCCTATACCTAAGTGCTTTAATTTGTAAATTATTCGTGATTTTTAAGCCAAACATTAATTGCAAAAAAATTACGTGAAATTTTATTAGGTGGCCGTGAAAATATTCAATCAAAAATAATTTTTCAAAAAAAAATTAATGATAATCCAGCCTGATCCTTAATTTATTATTATTGGATGAGATATCCAAATAAATTCGTAGTTAAGTTTGTTGGTGCGCAAAATATTAATAAAAACATACAATATTCTACCTAGTCGGCTATGACACTAAATTTGCTTAAGAATTGGATATTATACTATTTTTTAAGTTCCAGTTGCTTTGTTACCATTACTAATATGAATTTTTCTAATGAGAAACTGATTAATATGAGTTTTGTCCTAGTGGAGGAGTATACCAAAAATGTGCTACTAGCAATAAGAATTTTTCATCAGAAATTCCCTGATAGACGACAACCAAGAAGAGAAACGTTTGAAAATATACTAGAACGGTTTCAACGGACTGGACACTTTTTTTGAGAGGTGAGAATCTTCAAAAGACCCTCTGGGAAGGTGTCCCACGTGTGTCGGATTCAGTCCGGCATGCTTCACCGCGGGCCGAGGCCGCCTACCGACTAAACTCACCCCCTCTTTCTCCAGTCGACGGGTCTGGAACCGCAGTTAGCATCTGACCACGGACTGGACACTTAGATTATGATAAATCTGATAAAACAAAAACTATTGTAAATGAAGAAAACCGGAATTAAATGTAATCCTTAGTGTCACCGAGGATCTACATATTAGTAAAACCGTTCTTACAATCTAAGCATCTAGCCTGTTGAGACCGCTTTAGTATACTTTCAAAGTTTATCTCCTTGGTTGTCGTCTATCAGGGAATTGCTGATGGCAAATTTTTATCGCAAGTAGCTCATTTTTGTTATACTCTCCTAACACAACGCCATTTTAATTAGTTCCTCATTAGAAAAATTTATATTAGTAATGGTAACAAATCAACTAAAACTATCTAATCCAATATTAATAAATTAAGGATCAGGCTAGATTATTAATTATATTTTTTTTTTTTGAAAAATTATTTTTCATTGGATATTTTCATGGCTACCTAATAAAATTTCACGTAATTTTTGTTGCAATTACTGCTTGGCTTAAAGATTCACGAATAACTTAAAAATTAAAACACTTAGGTATAGGGAATGCTTAAGAAATAAAAAAGTACCATAAAATATAATTTCATTACAATACTTAAATACCATTAAATTCCATTTAAGAAAACTCAGAAAATACTCATTCTGAGTTTCGACCCACCCTATATACTAAAATTAAACATTTCGCTATACTGTTAATGTTTAACAATAGTAGACTATATAAAAAAATGTTTGAACATAAAATAAAAGGTTTATGTCGAATCACTACAATTCTACAGGGTGTAAATTTTGCTACGAAATTAACAAAAAAAACGTAATTATCTTTTAAACCACTTCGTATAATATTACAAAGCCCTATGTTTTAAGAAATCAAACATTGAGGAGAATCCAAAAATGTAAAAATATATAGGGTGTTCCATTTAAAAAAAACATAAGTTTGTGTCACCCTGTCAATACGGACCTCCCTGTATATTTTAAATTATTTTTAGATTATGGTACTACGTGTGCCCCAACTTTTACCTAAATAACTTTTTTTCGTATCTCTTACGACAAACGAGTAATTGGACTTTGTCACACTAATGCCCCACCCTGTACCTATACTTTGCGTTATATAAATAATGTCCCTGTAAATCATATGGTTTGTATGTACTTTGATTCCAGTCGCTTCAAATAAATCCTGAGTACGTGAGGTCAAGTCTGATAGCTAACCTTGAATAATTTAGGGCAACCGTCATTTATTCCGTATATCCCAGTCCCTTTTAGTATTTTCTTTTTATGTTTCTACTCAAAATCTATCATTGTTTAAAACGCTTTAAATATTTCGCATTTTATTCTTAAACACGAAAGCACATGAAATATTTTGTCGTCTTGCTAGTCTAGAATTTTAAGTACATAGACTGTTCGATTAGTCTAAAGGTACGTATAGATACGCACTTTGCGCCGTGTGTGCGCCGGGCGTTCGTGGCGCCGACAGAAGTTGGATCGTGGTCCATCGTTTGCGCGCCGTTGGCGTTGGTGCACCACTTGAAAACACGTAATAATCTAACCAACGCCCACGAACGCGCAGCACACATACGGCGCAAAGTGCGCGGCCCATATCTATGCGTACCTTAAGATACGATATAAGGTCGACCTTCACCTATCTGTTTAATGGATAAAAATTATTGAATATATAATTTAGCATGTTAACAATTGAAGACCTTGGGACCAGAAGGGGACAAGCCACAATTTCGTCAAAAATGAGTTAAAGTAGAAATCGCACACTTTAAGACCATAATAATGTCCCAAACAGAAAATTTCAGCAGTTTTCTCATAGATGGCGCAGCTGTAGTTAAGTCCCGTTGTGTCACCATTACTTTATATTGCAACAGAAGGAGACAAGCCACAGTAGTAATCAACTTGGCGGCGGAACATTCCCGTGCATGTAAACGGAAAATAGACTTTTCTGAGTTTAATTCTGAACACAGTGACCAAGATTCGTTTTTAAATAAAAGCGAAGATGACAAAGACTATACAGTATCCGGAAGTAGCAGCGATTGGGAAAATATAAACTCAGGACCAGTAAGTTTATTAAACGTGTGGCTTGTCCCCTTATGTTATATTTTTCGAACCTAAAAATATTAGGATTGTTCTAAATGTTTTTTGTGGCTTATCCCTTTTTAGTAAAATACCTACTTTATTATAGGAAAATGAATAGGTTTATACCCCACAAACTTCTCGAGTTCTCTTGCCAACTCCAGAAAAAAAGGCGCCTTCTAGATGGAGACACAAGGATACCCAGCGGCATAAAAAATTAAGCGCAAGACTAAAAAAAATCTAGTTTACGAATATGTATATAAATACAAAAGGGAAGAAAATAGAACCAAAAAAATTCGGTGCACCTTGCGGTTGCAAAAAACAGTGTAGGCAGAAATTGGTGCTTGCCAACAGATTCTACCAGATATTGAGAATAATGAACCACTGGAAGACATTAAATATTTGGACGACTTTTCAGATATTGAAAATTTTGACAACTGAATTATTTTATTGTTGCATATTATGTCAATATTTTAGAATATAATTTTTTATACAAAAGGGGTAAGCCTCATATTTTTTCAAAAAATGTTCAAAAACTCAAAAACCGTTAAATAAACATTTGTGTTACTTTTATTGTGTATTTATTATCATATTACCAAACGATTATTGGCCTTACTACCAAGAAAAATTTAAAAATTGGATTTCAGGATTTGAAAATAAGTTTAAAATGATGTTTCCTCCAAAATATTGTTTGGTGGCATGCCCCCTTCTGGTCCCAAGGTCTTCAATTACAAAAACAAGGGTTGCCCGATCTAATCTTATTCTAACTATAATTAATTAATAATTAAAAAATTACATTTTTTTTTATAAATAAAAAAAATCGACCCTGGCAGATATTATTTCAGATTTTTTAGATCATTCTAAACTAAAGTTGGTCGTTTTCTAGTTATAAACAATTTAAAACTGAAAAAAGAACAAAAGATGACGAATTTCATGGCTCAAAAACATAAGTATAAAATATCGTTTTTGAAATTAAGAAGTACAGTAAAACCTCTGTTAACCGAAATAATTGGGGGGCAGACAGTTTCGAATAACAAGAATTTCGGTTAAAAATGACATTGTTTTTTGTATTCTTCTTGTATCAAATTACATGGCATTGGAGATATATAGCTGCAAAACATCTTTGTCAAAGGAAAATACAACAGAAAATAGAAGATTTCTTAAAAAACACTCTATACATGTAGATTTTCCTTAATTTTATTGCTTTTTTGAAATTTACATTTTATTGACAAAATTATTGAAACTGTCAGCCATTTCGGTTAAACGATGTTTCGGTTAAAAAGGTTTCAGTTGACGGAGGTTTTACTATACCTAAGTTCAAATTCAACCCTATTCTATCACTTCTTGATAAGTCTTTTGCTTTTATTTCATTCTGAAACATTGTTTTTTGTTGTTAATGCCCTCTCCCCATAAGAAACCTTCCTCATTAACAATTAAAAAATATATTTTAGAATAAAACATGGCTAAAATTCTTATCGAAACCTCATAGAAAAAGGTTTGAACTTGAATAATTTATGTACTTGATGATTACAAAAATGATATTTTTTACTTGTTTTTGAGCCGTGAAAATTGTCATCTTTCGTTCTTTTTTCAGTTTTAAATTGTTTATAACTCGAAAACGGTCAACTTTAGAAAAAAATTACACAAGACCTTTTTTGTTTAGAATGATCCAAAAAATCTGAAATAATATCTGCCCGGGTCGATTTTTTTTTTTAATTTATAAAAAAATGTTATTTTTTAATTATTAATTAATTATAGTTAGAACAAGATTATATCGGGCAACCCTTGTTTTTTGTAATTGTTGCTTACTTACTTAGTCCGAAGCCTTTCTACCTTTAGGTGTAAGACTGGTGGATTTGAGTTTGGCATTGTAGTCTCCATGCTTTCCGATCTTGCGTTAGGTTTCTTGCACTTTCCAATGTCAATCCCTTCTTTTCGACTTCTTTCCTGATTTCATCTACCCACATAACTCTTGGTCTTCCTCTTTTGTTTTTCCCCTGCACTCTTGTTTCGAATACTCGTTTTGTTAGCCTCTCGTTTGACATTCTACACACGTGCCCGAACCGTCTAAGTTGTCCCTCTACTATTTTTTCATTGATTGGTTATAGTTTCAGGTTTTGTCTAATTGTTTCGTTTCGTATTTTGTCTGTCCTCTTTCTGTTTGCTATTTTCCTCAGGAACACCATTTCCATAGCACTGACTCTGGATTTTTGTCTCCCCGTCAATGTCCATGTCTCGCTGCTATACATGATTGTTGGTCTAGCTACTGATTTAACGACTGCTGTTTTTACTTTATCCGGTATCTTTTTTTTCCCCAAAAATGTTGTTTTCATAGTGTTAAATAAGCTTCCTGTTCGTCCCATTCTCTCGATTATTTCCATGTCTTGTTTACCATTTGATTCGATTATTACTCCTAGGTATTTAAAATATTCCACTTGCTCTAGTTGTTTCCCGTCTAATTCTATTGCGTGTGTCTTCCTCGTATTTGAGATTATCATTGTTTTTGTTTTGTCTGTATTAATTTTCAGGTTTATATTTGATAGTTCTTCCTCTAGAATTTCAAGATTGTTCTGTAAGTCTTCTCTGTTTTCTGCTATCAATACCATGTCGTCTGCAAATAGTAGCTCCGATAGTTGAGTACGTTTCATTTGCCAGTATCCTAATGTTAGTTTTCTCATTCTTCTCTTGGCTTTCTTTATCGCTTCATCCAGTACCACTGAGAATAGCAGTGGACTCAGCACGCATACCTGTTTGACGCCTTGACTTGTAGTAAATTCTCTGGATTCCTCGTTATTGGTTCTTACTGTATTTGTATTATTTTTGTACATATCTTTTATTACTTCTGTTTTGTGTCTGACGACTCCCCTTTCTTTTAGTGTCTTCCATACGTCCTTTCTTCGGATTCTGTCAAACGCCTTTTCCAGGTCAATGAAGCACATATGCATCTCTCTATTTTTCTTGATTACCTTCTCACTTACTTATCTTAATGTGAATATTAGGTCTTACGTGCTTCTGTCCTTCCTGAATCCACACTGTGTGTCTTCCATAGTTGTTTCCATGTATTTGGGTTTTTATTCTTGTCTCTATTATTCTTGCGAATACCTTCCCAGGGATATTTGATATGGTGATACCTCAGTAATTATTACAGTTTCTCTTGTCTCCCTTTTTGTGTATTGGTAATATAATGTCTTTCTTCCAGTCCTTTGGTAATTCTGCTCTATTTATGATATCAATCATTAGTTCTTTCATGCTATCCATTTTGTAATTGTTAAGATGCTAAATTACATATCCAATAATTTTTATCCATTAAACAGTTAGGTGACGGTCGACCTTATATCGGATCCTCTACTAGATGAAAATACATTTGATGAGAGTTGTGGTAAACTTATTATCATGTAGTAAGCTCACAAACAAGATAGCACATTTTTTTCTGCAATGTCTTATACAGTGTGGAAACTAATTACACATACAATAAAATTATTTGTGTCCTTATTTTTAAAAATTATATAAATTAAAAAAATAGCAAAATAAAAATTATCAATTATCTAATTCTAATTAAAATCTAAAGGAGATAAATTTAATCTTCCAGCACAATATTATTATTTGTCTCTGTCCAATACCAAATATTCAGAATTAATATCCGATATTGAACAGTATATTTTTATCACCCCGTACATCACACGAACCAATTTGTTATCATATTTTAACATGTGCGGGATATTTCATTTGTTTAATTTTTGCAATTTATAAACAATATTTTGGCAATGGACATTTAATTTAGCTCACTAAGTAAAACCTTTGTTCTTTTGTCGTGTGGGCTATGACCCAATTCATGTTGCCAACAAGAGATAATACATTTTAGAATCATTCTCAAGAATCACTTCAACCAGGCCAGAAGTGCCTTTAACTTCATTCACTAGAATCAATATGTAGCATCAAATAGAGTCTTCAACTAATTCGCGTACAAGCAACATACCAGTACATCAAACGGTCTCTCGGGGTTGTAGGGTTTACTACTCTGGTGTCAGTCGATATAAATAAAATTGCTAAGTGCTATTGGTCTTTCAATAAACTGAAGATCATCCTCCACTGAGCCCGAAGATTAGACAGTCTCTTTATGTTTTTTGTCTCAATTTTTTTTATGTTAATATTTTCTACATTTGCTTCTTCTTTTACATCTTCTTCTTCTTTCTAGCATGATTGATTATGCTTGTAGGCTACTGCCTGTTCATTGCAAATCAAGTCTTCCCCCGACGATGAGGTCCAGCATCCTCGCCATCGTTTTGGTGGTCTACCCTGTGGTCTTTTTTCTATTGGGTTATTCAATTTTGCGCTTTTAACGAGTCTGCTGTCCTCCATTATCTTTATATGTTTGTTCCAACATCTTCATCTCTGTCTGACCCACCCTCCTAGGCCTTGTATTCCACAGTTTTGTCTGATGTCTTCACTTCTTATTCTTTCACATAGAGTTTTGCCTTGTATACTTCTTAGTGTTATCATTTCAACTGTTCTCTCATCATTTGTAACGTTCTATTGGTGTCTGGTCTTGTTTTTGCCGCATATGTTATAATAGGTCTTATTGTTGTTTTATATATTTTGACTTTGCATTCAGTATTTAGATATTTGTTCTTTCATACGATTTCTTTCAGACATCCTGAGATTCTAGCTGCTTTCAAGGTTTGTTCTCTGACCTCTTTTGAGAGATTTCCATAGCTTGTTATTTCCGCTCCAAGATATTTGAAGTGATTCACCTGTTCCACAGTTTTGGAATCAATTTCTAATTTGCATCTTATCGGTTCTTTGAAAATTACTAGCCTTTGGAGATTGTCTTCAATAGCGGGACTCCGTGCAAAATAGTATTCTACATGTAGAAAAGTTTCTACCGCTTTGGCCAAGAATAGACGTAAGTAGAAGAGTACTGCCCTGTAACTTTTCAGCATAGGATTGGTGTTCCCACTGAGTAGAAGCTATGGCGGAATAACATAACCACGTAACAACGACTACGGAGCTTGTCCGATCTCCTCTCTACCCTTGTGGTCGTGCGCGTACAATACTTGCCTTAAATCCGTTAAATTTTTGCATTTTATAAAATTATATATAAAAAACTACTGATGCAGCTAATTTTTTTGTAAAAAATAAAATATTATTATTTTTATATTTTTAATAACTGAATTTTTTAGAACTACATAAACAATATTGTGATTCAAATTTTCAATTTAAATGTGTACAAATCTTCAAATAATAATATAATTAAAACTAAAGGTTCCAAACCAATAGGACAGGGCAATAAGACAAAAATATACCCTGTTCGTGACACTTCAGCAGCCAGGGTACTGAAGCGTTTTTTCGACAGGTAATACCTATAAGAGCAAATTGTAACTATTTCCTGCGTAGGATCTGACGGCCATTTTCATTTATAAACAATTATTTAAATTTATTTCAATATAAACAAATCCTAAAAGTGTCAAAAATGGCATTTTTCATTTTTTTTTCAAATCAATGGAAAACAGGGAAACTTGTGGTTTTTTTAGTACAAATATCTTCGAGATTATGGAAAAAGCTTTGAAATGACGTATCACAAAGTTTGATATACTAATTTATTGTTAATATAATTGCGAAAAAAGGTCGCAATTGCAAAAAAAAATATTTTCGCAATAACTGTTGTAAAAATTAGTGTACAGCTTTGAAATTTTTGTCAACTGAGGGTTCTTTGGTGCTTAATATGTGAT
Source organism: Diabrotica virgifera virgifera (assembly GCF_917563875.1). Classification (NCBI taxonomy): domain Eukaryota; kingdom Metazoa; phylum Arthropoda; class Insecta; order Coleoptera; family Chrysomelidae; genus Diabrotica; species Diabrotica virgifera. The sequence continues at coordinate 67,634,248 of NC_065446.1, read as the reverse complement.
AAAAATTCAAAGCGATTCATTCAATTGTTTAAATTTTATTCAAATTGTTTATCCCAGAGAGCATTTATTTTGCAATAACATAACTCAGAAAAAAATGACATTAGAGCCATTCCACAGGTATCAAATGAAAGAGCATGAGCTACATTTTCAACATGGTTTAAAAAAGTGAATAAAAAATGCATTTATTAGTCATAAATAATTATGCAAAAGTATCGTCAATTTTTCTTTATAAACTTTTTGAATAACTTTTTCCAAAAAATTTTACTTTTTTATCCTGTTTTAAGTGCACAACTACCAAGTAATGTTATCTATATCATAATTGATAAAAAATTGTAATAAATATGTATAATTTCTTATATAACAAAATAAAAAGTTTATAAGGAAAGATTTACGATACGTTTCATAATTATTTATTACTAATAAATGCATTTTTTATTCACTTTTTTTAAACCAAGTTGAAAATATAGCTCATGCTCTTTCATTTGACACCTATGGAATGGTTCTAACGTCATTTTCTTCTGACTTATGTTAATGCAAAAAAAATGCTCTCTGGGATAAACAATTTGAATAAAATTTAAATAATCGAATGAATCGGTTTGAAATTTTTATCACATACTAAGCACCAAAGAACTTTTATTTGAAAATAATTTTAAAGCTGTACACTAATTTTTACAACAGTTATTGCGAAAATATTTTTTTGCAATTCCGACCTTTTTTCGCAATATACTAACAATAAATGAGTATATCAAACTTTGTAATACGTCATTTTAAAGCTTTTTCCATAATGTCGAAGATATTTGTACTAAAAAAACCATAAGTTTCCCTGTTTTCCATTGATTTGAAAAAAAAGTGAAAAAGCCATTTTTTGACACTTAATTGTTTATAAATAAAAATGGCCGCCAGATCCTACGCAAGAAATAGTTACAATTTGCTCTTATAGGTATTACCTGTCGAAAAAACGCTTCAGTACCCTGGCTGTTCAAGTGTCATGAAAAAAACCTTATTACCCTGGACTTCAAGGCCAGAAAACAAACCAAAAGAACTCTCCTCTTATAAAATATTCATAAAATTAATTAAAAGACAGTCACTGGTAGAGAAGTTCCAAAAAAGTTCTAAGGTGATTCGATGAAAAAACAATTCTCGATCTCGTTATAATGGTAGAAATGCTTTTTAGCACATATACTATAGAATTGTCTTTTACAATTTGAAAATTCGAAATTATAAAGTATTATTTTGAATTTTCAAATTTTAAAAATTAATAAGTATAAACACTTACTAAAATTAAAACTTAGAGCCCATCAGTTCAGTTTCTGACTGTAGAGACGATGAGAACAAATAATAATTAATTTGGTTCTTGCTAATTGAAACCTGCACTTATTAGACCGTACGTCGATGTTAATTAAAATTTTCCATTTTAGTAGAGACCTCCCATTTTTTAATTTAATTTTCTATTTCCAACAATCGTTTTCTCCGATTATAGCGCCATCTATCCATAATTCGAAAAAATGTTTCGAATAAAAGTTGCTTAATTTTATGCAAGGAATTACAAATCTGCAATAAAAAAATGGGTGCTCCCATTTAAGATTTTAAAGTAACCCCCCACCCACCTCCGTGGGGGGGTCGTGTTTGGTACCATTCGATAGAGTTTTCAAAAATATTGAATAAGTGTATTTTATAGTTTTTCGATCTGATGTTTATTTTGCGAAATATCGCAACATTTGTATTTTAAATTTTAAATTTACCCCCCACCCCTCTCCGTAGGGGGTCATGTTTGGTATCTTTCGATAGATTTTTGAAAAATATCGAACACGTAGTTTTTATTTTTTCGATCTGACGTTCATTTCGCGAAATATTCGCTTTTTTGTGAAAATTTTGACTCGCCCATTTCCGTACGCCCCGCTCAAATCGTCAGATTTTTGAAATATACACTCTTTTGCATATAGTTAACTTAACTTATCTTAATCTGACAATTTCAAGTAATTTTAAGAATAGATTTTTTTCGGGTCCCCTGAACGAACTCCCATGTGTTAAGAGCCAATATATGGTAGAGGTACATCTGCAGGGTACAAGGTTTCTCCCCATATGATAATCTCAGGCGCTCGAGTAACTGCAAAAATCCCCGCTTGGGCTCCCCTACCAATAGAAATAGACGAAATAGGCGAAATATAAAATTTCAAAATTTGTTAAAAAGTATCATTGAATACTTTTTTGAACAGGATAATTATTCAATGAAATAATTTCGAAAATGTTTTAAAAAGTTTAACTAAAAAAAAGTTTTAACAAAGTTGTTGGTCCAATGTTTTTTGAAAAGTCTTTAAAAAGTTTTGTGGATGATTTTTTTGGTCAGGAACAAATTATAACAAAGAGTTACGTGCCGGTTTCTTTTGTTGTGTTGGGACAAAATCATTTTTAATTTCAAGTTATAAAATTTTATTTACATACAGGGTGATTGATTAGTGCCAGGAAGCTCAGTAGATCTCTTATAGTAAAAATTAGAAAAAAAAGTTATTTACAAAATTGTAGGCAGCTTTGAACTGCACATTTTGAAATTAGTTACAATCTTACAGGGTGTTCTATAAGATGGTGGCAGACCAAACTTTTGTTTTTTTAAATGGAACACCCTGTATTTTATTTTAAATTTGAAATCTGCTTTACTTCCACATCACAACAATGTAAAGTTTTATTATGTTATACCGGGTATTTAAAAAGTTATAACCAATATTACCTGAAAATTGTATCAAGTTTAACTCCCTGTATAATTAAACAGGAGTATAGGAACATTGATCTATTACAACCAAAGTTTTTTAATAATTGTTAAAAGATATAAAACATATTCGTTTTCATAATATTCGTTAAATCAAATACAGGGTAAGTCAAAATGCAAGTACATTATTTTCTTGATAATTTTAAATAGAATACCCTGTATTTTATATCTCTATCGAAAAGTACTACTATCGTACTTTAAATTTTATGAAGTACTCCCTATACCTAAAGTTATCAGTGTTCTAGATATTTTTATTTTTCCATCAAAGTATTAATTTCGTAGATATTTTAACGTTTACCAATAAATTATTGTGAGTTGGCCATGATTGATTTGTCAGAAACTGACAGTTTGACATTATTGTTTATTAATTCAGTATTCGGGTACACCGTAAATTATCAACAATTATTATTTAGTAATTCGGTAATTAATTCAATTTAAATTAGCAATAATGAATTTTACTACTGATGAAATGGTAGGTATAGTATTTTTACTACAAAAACGTTATTACGTAGGTCAAAATTTTTGACGTAAGAGAACTGTCAAAACATTAGAATGTGACTTTTCATTATTGCCGTGTTTATAATAAACATAGCAATAATGAAAAGTCACATTCTAATGTTTTGACAGTTCTCTTACGTCAAAAATTTTGACCTACGTAATAACGTTTTTGTAGTAAAAATACTATATGATCTGGATTTTGGGTGAATGCAATAAAAATTCATTACTATCAGCTAGAATTTATCAAGAACGGTTTCCAGATAGGCGGCAACCTAGACAAGATACATTTGAAAAATTAAAAGATCGATTTAACCGCACTGGTTCGGTGAATTATGAAAAACATGAACGAACAAAAACCAGTATGATAGAGGAAAACGAAATGAGTGTGTTGATGGCAGTTACAGAAAACCCACACACAAGTGAATATTTCCAATGAACAAGAACTTAGTTACTACTCTGTTCAAAACATTCTATCTAAAAACAAGATGCACCCTTATCATATCAAAAGCACCAAAAATTAAATAATGATGATTTTCAGAAACGAATAGTATTTTGTGAACGAGCCTTAGAAAAAATTAATGAGCAGAGTGATTTTTTTGATTATATTCTATTTGGTGATGAAGCTACATTTCATCGAAACGGTTCTGTTAATAGGCATAACTTTCACTACTATTCAACAAGTAATCCATACCACATATAGTAACACATAGTCAAACAAGATGGTCTCTAAATATGTGGGGAGGTATCGTCGGTAACCATGTAGTAGGACCATATTTTTTTGAAGATAACTTAAATGGTGAGATTTATTTAGATTTTATCGTAAATGGATCGGAAGGGATGAACCGGTAAGGTGGCCCCCAAGGTCACCAGATTTCAATAAAATGGACTCATTTTTTTGGGGTTACGTTAAGAACGAACTATATAAAATACTTCCAACAACAAGGGATGATATGAAAAATGGAATCCGAATTGTATTTCAAAATATTTCTTTACAAATGCTTAGTAATGTAAGCAACTCTTTCAATGACCGCTTTCAAGTATGCATAGATGTTTTGGGAGGTCATTTTGGACACCTTACTTAAGTAAGATAAGTTCAAATTACTGTTGTTTTTTATTTTTCTGTGTTGTTATTTTTTTTTTAATTTGTCGTCGGTTATTTTTCATAAATTTTATTTGAAATAAATTGTTTTCTTTTCAGTGTCGTTATTTCGTTACTGAATTAATAAACAATAATGTCATAATAACTGTCAGTTTCTGACAAATCAATCATGGCCAACTCACAATAATTATTTGTAAACGTTAAAATATCTACCAAATTAATACTTTCATGGAAAAATGAAAATATCTAGAAAACTGATAACTTTAGGTATAGGGAGTACTTCACAAAATTTGAAGTACGATATTAGTACTTTTCGACAGTGATATAAAATACAGGGTGTTCTATTTAAAATTACCAAGATAATATTGTACTTGCATTTTGACTTACCCTGTATTTTATTTAATGAATATTATTAAAACGAATATGTTTTATAATTTTTAACAATTATTTAAAAACTATGGTTGCAATTGATCAATGTTCCTATACTCCTTTTTAATTATACAGTGAGTTAAACTTGATACGATTTTCAGGTAATATTGGTTATAACTTTATAAATACCCGGTATAACATAATAAAACTTTACATTATTGTAATGTGGAAGTGAAGCAGATTTCAAATTTAAAATAAAATACAGGGTGTTCCATTTAAAAAAACATAAGTTTGGTCTGTCACCATCTTATGGAACACCCTGTAAGATTGTAACTAATTTTAAAATGTGGAGTTTAAAGCTGCCTACAAGTTTTATCTGTAACTTTTTTTCGTAATTTTTACTATAACAGATCTACTGAGCTTCTTCACACTAATCAATCACCCTGTATATTAGGGTGGGCCGAAAATGGCAAATTTTTTAAAAGTCGCAAAAAATAAAGGGCGCTAGTTTGGAAAAGGTGCATATGGATATTACTCATGCAGGTAGAAAATTTGAATTTTTTAAAAAAATATTTAACCGAGCCCAGGGGCCACTTTAGGGGTCAAAATTTTTTTTCCAAAAAAATTAGGGGCGCTACCTTAAAATCTTTTTTATTTAATCAGTAATGTTACTAGAAAAAAATTAAAGAAAATAGAAAGCATTTTAACCGGCCCCATGAACCAAAACAAATTTTTAAAAATTCAATATATACCATAAATTAACATATTTGTATAAATGTGCAGTCTTTCGCTTGATTAGTATAATTTTTTATATAAAAATATACTAATCAACCCAGAACCCACCACGCGGAGGTATCTGCACCTTTTTTTTTTTCATCACTAGGTGGGGAATCTGCAAACAGACGTCGGAGGTAAACATTTCCAACAGTGCTGGGTTCCTGAGCTGAAACCTCATCAGTGTCACGTCGACCAGTTTGGCCCTAAATCGGACCTCCCTGCCCTCCGTAACTCCGATGTGGCCGGGACCAGCTAAACCCCACCCCTCTCATACTAGGGCATCAGGGTGGAATCGCCCGTTAGGGCATGACTTCTCCCCGATGTCCTTCTTTTGCCCGATTCTCAGTCGCTCGTCATCACGCATCAGCTTCCGTCTCTCGCAATCATGCGACCACCACGTCCCTTAATCCTATGCTATCTGCACCTGGAGTTCCTCCCAATTCGGGACCCTCCCACCCATATATTTTTAAATTTAGGTGACATTCCGTTTTTCAAAATATTGCGACTTGTTATCGAAAATGGGTAACATTTGTCGACCTTCTAACTTTAGTCGAACGTATCCGTCTCTGGACTCATCGCCACATACTTTAGTGGAGGCCTCAGTCACCAACTTCACACAGCGTTCCACTGCCTGAGTGTGACATGGGAATTTATCAAACACAAATGTGCCTTTTAAAAAATTATCTAAATCTTCATTTTTTAAAGAAACTGTCAAAGGTGGTTCTGAAATCACTGTTTTTTGCCAGTCTATTAAATCTATGTAATCCTCAGCGGCTAAGTTGATTAAAGGTACCCTAAAGACTCTCACTTCATTACTTGGGTGCATTCTGCATTTTTTTATCCTCCTTACAGCCAATTCCTTTATATGACGCCTTGGGTCGGTTAGCATAGCTAAGAGTAAGTTTTCAGGATGAGCAAAATATCCATTGTCGGCAAAGACTTTGTTCACTATTTTGGTAACTTTAGGTGGAAAAGTTCTGGAAAGACTAATGGCTTTCCATAAATGTCGTGCTCCATCATAGATCAGTGGTCGTGTTTTAACATTAAACCAAACAGGGGCATAAACTTTCATAATAAATTCAGATAAAATAACTAGGTTTGATATGGGTTTTTCGGTGGCTACATATAGTCGTAGTATCCTGTTGGCTGTAGTAAGCCAGCGAGCATGGGATAACTTTCCAGGATCTTTATTTGCCAAACTTTCAGAAAAATGTCCATTTTTAATAGCAGAACAAATGTTGTACAGATATTGTTGGTCAGTACTTAGAATATCTGCTGTTACTTCTGGAAGCTCCGTGTCTATAATTTTAAATTTTTTTACTGGCATTTGTTGGCAGTCTTTCAGTTGGGAACCCACTGGCCCTGAAAAACTATAAGGTCCCTTGGTTTCGCCATCTAAATTTTGAAGAAGATGACGTAAAGGCAATTCATTTGTATGGAGGAGACATATACTCCACTGAAGGGGTCTTCCGATATGAGTTTCCATAAGACGAATTATGCTTCCCTTCCATCCCGTATTTACATTTGTTCCATCGCAACCGATTAGAGACAAAAAACTTATATCCGTCTGATAATTATCTAAACATTTTAAAAGTTCATTTTTTATATTCACTGCAGTAGAAGCTCCTTTTGTAGATATATGTGCGAAATATATACTACCAGGTTCTTTTATAATTGAAATGTGTTCTTCTTGTTGAAGATTTTTTTTATTATTTACCATAGAAAGAGTTTGGTCCTTTCGCCCATCAAAATATAGACCTACAATAGTCTTGTTTTCCTGATTTTGTTGTAGTTTTTGTCGACTTTTACGTAATTCTCGTCTTATTTTATTTTTATCTATTACGTTCGTTTGTTCACTTGTTGAAATTAGATTAAAGTCTTCCAACACGGCATTAACAATTTTAGCTACAGCCCTGTTAGAAGTTCCAGTCTGATCTGCTATTCTGGCAGTGTTGGCTAAGCTAAGTCGCATCTGTTTGGGTTTCGACACTGATACTTGAGGATGGGATTCTTGTTTTGCTGAAACTGGACATTGGTATTCCTCCTCGCTTGAACTTTCATTAGAACTTTGGTTTATATTCATGATGTATTGCCTAGTAGTATTTACATTTGTAAGGCCACTTGTACTTGGAATTGGCTCTTCGGTTTCTTTCTTTCTTTTCAAGATGTTGTATTTTCTTTCTTCTTTTTTTTGTATCTGTTTTGTCACAAGTTGGTCAATCCCTCCAAATTGCATTTTTCTCTCAGATCTTTGGTCTTGTAAGAAGGGCCATTCTATTTTCGGAATCTTCCTATTTTTTTCGCAACAGCAAGTTTCCAAAACGAGACACTTACAAGTTGATATATCAAAAAGCTTTTTCGACTCTCCTAGAAACGTATCTAACTTAGTTTGCAAAAACTTTGAAATTTTTCCTTTTATGGGTTTAATAATGTTTTGATATTTTTTATTATAATTCAAAATTAGTTTAATTATTCTTTCATGAGTTATTATAGGTAGAGAAGCACGTTTCCACACATGCTCTACTTTATTCGCAACAATCTTGGCAACTGTAGCACTTGGCGGTTGCTTACTACCGTCGCCTTTTAACTCTAATCGAACCTCCAAATAACATTTCATCACATCCTCGTACGTCGGAAGCTGAGATGCATTTGGCAGAATGTCTTTTGAATTGCCAAATATTGGGCACGTGGCACTAGCACGAGTTTTTACTAAAGTGTTTGGCATTATAACTTTATGTCACGTTCTAATCACAATTAGAATTTATATGTCCACAAAAACACTAAAAACGTACAAAAAACAACTAAAAGTCCACAAAAACAGTCAAAACAACTACTTTTAAACGATTTCCACTCCGCAACAACAGTCCGCATTAGACAAAGACTCGCAGGGAACTAAATTAAACTTAAACCAAAGGCGTTGGTCCGACTACGCATAGTTCAACGACCTTAAAATAATAGGCAGATCATATTAGAGGGCGGACTGATATTATCAGCTTAGAAAATTCGTCATGGGCCCGGCTTAAAATATTTTTTTTTGTATCATATTTTTTTTGGGTAATAAGGAGGTTAAAACAATGGTTTTTTTCAGTAGCGCCCCTAAAAAAATAATATTAAAAAAATAGCCCCTTGAAGGGCCCCTGGGCCCGGCTAAAAAGTTTTTTTTACGTAAATTTTTTGTTAATTATTTTTTTTACATAAAAACGCACCTTTTTTGCTATAGCGTCTTTTAAAATAAAAAAAAAAGTTTTTTCGGCCCACCCTACTGTATATGCAATAAATAACAAAATATGAGAAAAATTGTTTAAGAAACGCTTTTCTCTAGTTACGAGTGACTAAAATTAAAAATATTATTAAAAAATCAACTAAAAAGCAAAAAATAAAAAAAATTCAAACTCGAAGGATTATTCGAAAAAAAACTGTTAGACAGGGCCGCGTCTTCATCGAATAAACGGTTTTCCCCCACGCTTTTCTTTAATGATTGTATTAGGTTGTTTTAATTTTTTAACGAATATGTGAAATTTTTGTGTATTTAATCTGTCTAACAGTTTTTTTAATTATCCTTCGAGTTTGAATTTTTTTATTTTTTTCTTATTAGTTGGTTTTTTATATAAGATTTTTAATTGTAGTCACTGGTAACTAAAGAAACGCCTTTCTTAAAAAAAATTTAAATTTTTTTTTACTTTTTAGTCTTACACTTTTTAACCATTAAAATATATCGTCATGTTTATTAAAATGTATAAAACATATGATGTACAAACATGAAAAGTAGTCGGAATCTAAGAAAAACATCTATCAAACTATAGTGGAAGGAATTGTCCTGTCAACTCGGAAGTGTGGGAGATAAAAGACCGACAAAATAAAAGACTTCAAGATTTAGAAATGGACGCGCTTAGAAGAAGCTGCAGAATATTTAAACTAAAGCATATCGCAAACGAATAAATAAAAGAAAGAATGGAAGTAGAAAAGGATATTATAGACAGAATAGAACCAAAGAGATTAATATGGTACGGACATGTCCAAAGAATGGGACCAACAAGATGGCCCAAGAAAATAATCCAGTATGCATCACCCGAGAGAAGAAAAAGAGGCAGACCGAAGAGAACATAAATACAAGATGTAGAGAAAGCAATGAACAGTAGACAACTCAACGAGGAAGATATTCGTAACCGAAAAGCATGGGGAATATAGTGCGGGAAACGGCGGATGCTGTAGAACACCCGATATATATATAAGTTTTTCGGAAATGTTTTCTCTCCCTTTTTGAACATGGGTATTGTTGTGCTGTTTTTCATTCTACATTCGCTTTTACTTTAAATCAAAGAACAAAAATGTTTATCACGTCATAATATTTTGTCAATGTTTTACAATAAATCTTTCTTGCTGCAAACTGTTTCCTAAATAATTCAAACGTATCCTCCCTGGTAGAATAAAACGAAATTTTCTTTTTCTAAGTTCGGGACAAGTTTTCTGCAGTAGCTTCAAATTTCAACATTGTATTAATTAGGAATATCGTGCACTTCTCTTTTTCATTGTCTCAGTTCGCCTCGGTAAGGCTGAGATCAGGAAAGTTTGAGATTAATTATTATTATCTGGAGGCATTTGAATCGTTCCCTTAGAAAGCACCTGCTTTTGCACTAAATTGTTTCCATCTTAATTACTTCCTCGAGTTTTGGATAGTGTGCATATTGTTGTCCGAATAAACTTGATTTATTCAAGTTTTTCTTTACTGATAATTAAGAAATAGAATTCTTGACATATTTTCCAAAAATAGGGTAACAATTCTAGAAAAGAAAGTATGCAGTAATAAACCAACTTCCTTAAAACTAACATTAAATATTTTTATTGTGAATAAGTCACAATGTTACTTAAAAATAAATAAATATGAAAAAAAAAAATTTAAGAAACGCTTTTCTTTAGAAAAAAGGGTTTGGGTTAACTGTACTTAATTTTTCATAAGCCATGATCGGTACGATAAGAAAAAAGCGAGAAAACGCCTTAACAAAACACCGGTAAGAAGAAGACAACGAATTGTATGAATAATATTTTAAGGCATAGATTTTTTAATGACGTAGATGATCTAACTGACCCAATTGAAGCTGGCAATGGGATAGGACTAGAGAATTCCCTAAGTCCTTTGTTGTTCAACCTGATCATGGATGCAATAATAAACAAAAGTAAGAACTAAAAATGGATACCACCCTTACCATACCATTTAGATAGGGTCAGATAGTAGAAAACATAATGGAGTTTAAAAATCTAGGCATCACACTATCTAGCTGCGAAAAGATCGAAACAGAAGTGGAAGATCAAGTGAGTAGAACAAACAGAGCCGCAGGTTGTTTAAATGACACAATATGGAGAAATAAAAATATCGGAAAAGAAATAAAAGACAGAATTTACAAAACAGTCATCAGACCAATAATGACATAAGCGGCAGAAACACCACCTGAAACACAAAGAAAAAATATTGCTAGAAACAGCGAAGATGAAAACCCTTCGAAAAATCGATGGTAAAACACTCTGGGACAGAGCTAGAAGTAGAGATATACGCAGTGGCGATTTCTCCATAAGTGCACATGTGCACGTGAACCCCCAAAATTATTTTCACACAAACATTAATATGTAAAATTTCTCATTCTATAAATAACATTTTAATCTAACTATACAGTAATTGAAATCCGAAATCACAGATCCAAGGAGTATTTAAGTATCTACTAGGTAATATTTATTTATTTTTATTCTCTTTGAAGGGGAAACTTCACGGATGCGAGGCCTTAGACATAACCTCTCGTTCACCGCTCTTATGACCAATGAGTTTTCATAGGGCAAAATACAACTCACCACCCGCCCCGCTACCCGCTATAGCCCACAAGTTTAGATGGACACAAGAGCACAAATTGAATGTGATCTTATTAATATGGTGTTTTTAACGTGCACGGCACACGTAGATAGGGGAGAGTTGGACAAAACCGGGTACCACTCCAAAAACCGTCTGTATTTTTTGCTATGTGAGAGTAGCAAATGTTTGCTGCAGATTGAAATATTCTCAAATGACTTAAGTTTGATATGGCAATGCCAATTTTTAAGAATATTCTTAGATTTTTAATTTTTTTTATTTTTATGAAAATATTGCAAACTTCCCGGTTTTGTCCAACCGGTATGATAAAACCGGGTAGTAACTTAATTACCATGTAAAAATACTAAAGGGCAGAAAATAAAATATTTATTAAAAGTATGTGAACAAAAATCGAAAATATATGAACAGAAGTCACAAATAAAAACTTCATTTACATCATCATAGTCACTACAGGCGTCATAAGCCCATTTGGTGCAAGACACACATTTTATCCAGCCTTCCTTGGCATTATAATTTGAAAATAGTTAATTTTAATATAGACACGCATCGTCATTATTACCTTCCTCCTCCAAACTCTCCAAAATTTTGTTTTTGGTGCAGCCCTTTTTACCACGTTTTTTCTTTTTTTTTTTTGTCCAGTTCATTTAGTTTTAATTTTTTTATGACTGGAGATTTTTTTAAATTTTTCGTACTAGCTTTTTTACTAGCTTCTTCAACAGAAGAAGCCACACGTTGTAGTTAACTAAAAGCAAAAAAAACACTGCAGAAACTGGAAGTAACAAGAGGTCTGATAAAATCGGGTGCCCGGTTTTGTCGATTTTCGGACTACCCGGTTTTGTCAAACTCGTAAACAAGACATTAAATGTTATTTAAATTTTTAAATTATGATATAATATTCAAAATTTTTGGCCAAATTAAAGGTAATGTACATACTAGGTTACATGTATTAAATTTTGAAATGGCCATTAGTTATTCATTAGAGGAGAAAACAGCCATCAACTTACCTTAAAAATCGAGTTTCCTGCATAAAAAAACAGGTGAGGTCTTACTGCTCCGGCACAGATTACTCAGATGAGGTAGAAATGAATACACACGACTGTTGGTGGTAAAGGGACACTCATTTTAACATTGTCTAATAGATAGCAGCAGACAGTTAGAAGAATTAAGGGGTACCCCGTTTTATCAACCTACCCGGTTTTGTCCAACTCTCCCCTACATTTTAATTTTGCTTTCGTGAAGTTCGAATTTCGGAACATTAAGAATGGAGGGATTTGTGGATGTGAATGTTAGCATGGAATATTTAAAATTAATTAAATGTTCTTTAATATATTTAGAAGAAAATTTTAAAATGCCGAAACCAAATTTGTTACCTAATTAAGAATGTACCAAAGTGCAAAGGTCGGGATTTAGTATAGTATAGTTGATCCAAAAGATGGCATAACCCAGACATCCAAAGTGAAAGTTATCCTTCAACACCAAATTGTTCTATATGGCCCACACAATGTCCAGAAAAAAGTCACACCATTTTGAGCGTCGGGTTTGGGGGGGAGAGGGGGGAGAAATCGGTAAATTCGTAGTTTTTTTAGTTTTTGCCAATATTTCTAAAACTATGCGGTTTAGCATAGTTTTAGACTGCATTCACAATGTTTTCAATTAAAAAACATGATTCATGAAATTCCAAATTTTACTGAATTGATTTGTGAATAAGTTATCTAAAAAACAGGCGACTGACTTTCGTTACAAAACTTGCTTGTAACATTTAAACACTAAATTATAATTTTATGTCAATAAAATACATTATTTATTGTAATTTTTAATAAGGTCCTTTGATTTTTACAATTTGACGACAATCAAAATATTTTACCTACGGAAATAGGGCCTCAAGGTCTTTTTATATCTTAATATTATGTGTGCACCCCCAATATTTTACACCAGGCGCCGCCACTGAATATACGACGGAGATTATTACGACATATACGATATACGATTACGATATATACGACGGTGGAGAATATTAATAACTGGGTAGGGTAACGAACAGGAGAGTAGAATAACACGACCACATAAGCCGAATGAGAATAAATAGAGTAGTAAGGACGGCGAGAGATGGTTCCTCGATAGGAAGACCACGAAAACGATGAAACTACAACTTACTAGAGGCAAATTGAAAAAACAGACAGAGTCATGTCTATACAAAAAGAAGAAGAACAAGAAGATATTAATCATTCAGCCAGTCACAATCAGATTATAGTGTAGTGTAGTGTGAGCGTGTTGAGTAAATGTCTTGTTACTTAGTACAGTCGACTTCCTTGTATTTTCAAAAAGACACTTATTGTATCCGAACGTCTGCGGTCCCTCAGGTGAGTATTATAGACCAGGGCGCATCTGTAAAAATATTAGTACATTTCGACGTTGAGAGGTGTCTCAAATTTTTTTGCAATAATTGCTTGAAAATAACTCAAATAATAATATTTGAGTTATCCTTCCTCTAAAAAAGGTCCAGAACATTGTTTAAATAATCAAAATGTCAAAAAATGAAGGAAAAATTCGATTTGTTTCTTCGTTTTTTGATTATAACTTTAAAAGTATTCATTTTCGAGAAAAGTTGTACTGACATAAAAGTTGCGTAATTAAATTTCCTACAATATGGAACTGGATAAAAGTTTAAAAAATAATCGCCCTTGTTGCAAAATAGCAATAATTGCAAAAAAGAACCATACAAAAACAAGCATTCGAATTTTACGTTTTTCAATCATTTGTGCTACACTTAGGACCTTCATATTTCACCAATAAAAGCTTTATGATACAGTAAAACAATACTGTATGAAGATACCAATGGAGAAGAAGACACAATGATGAACTCCAGACAATATACGGAGATGAAAACATAGTACGCTACATTAAATCAAACAGAATACGATGGGCGGGTCACGTACTAAGATCAAGTGACGAAAGACTTCTAAACGCCACATTCTGGGAAAGGCCCGTTGGAAAAAGGTCAGTTGGTCGCCCAAGAAAGAGATGGAAGGACGCAGTAGCCAGCGATCTACGCAAAATGGGAGTACAGCAATGGGAAATAGCTGCTCAGGACCGACAACAATGGAGGGAAATAGTAAACGCGGCCAAGACTCACATAGAGTTGTAGAGCCAAATGATGATGATGAAAAAAAACACATACTCTATCTTTTGAAATAACACTTTTTTAGAAAAAACTTTCTTTGTTCATATATTTTAACTTAGAGAATAAAATTTTATTATTTTTAAACATATGCAATTGTTTAAACAATATTTCACAAACATAAATAAAAATAGGTTGATTTTTGTGGAATTAAAATATTAAAATACAACAAAATATAGAGTAAGAAAATAATATATTAGATAAAGATTGGAAGAAATTTTGGTGGAAATCAACTTGTGTGAATCGAACACCGCTGTCCTGAGCGTAGCACCAAAAATTAATGTTTATTTAAAAAATTTCCTGACGCCGTGGTAATTAATCGATTTTAATTTTGCAAATTGCAAATGAAAGGTATAATACACTTCTATAAGCAAAAAAATTCAACTTGCTATCTGCTTTATTTTCATTCCTACAACATTTTTAAAAAATGAATTTTTTTGCGAAAGCTTTATTTCAAAATTTATTTTGAAAAATCTATTAAACCGATCTTAATGAAATTTACAGTGTTGTTTTACTATATCATAAAACTTTTCTGGGTAAAATATAAAGGTCCTAAGTGTAGCATAAATGGTTGAAAAACGTAAAATGCTAATACTTGTTTTTGTATGGTTTTTTGGCAATTATTGCTATTTTGCAACAAGGGTGAATATTTTTTAAATTTTTAACCAATTCTATATTGTACGAAATTTAATTAAGTAACTTTTATATCAGTACAACTTTTCTCAGAAATAAATAGTTTTAAAGTTATAATCAAAAAACCAATAAAAAAATCGAATTGAATATTTTGACATTTTGATTATTTAAACAATGTTTCGGACCATTTTGAGTGGGAGGATATCTCAAATATTATTATTTGAGTTATTTTCAAGCAATTTCTGCAAAAAAATTTGAGTCGCCTCTCAACGTCCATCTCAAAACAGATGCGCCCTGGACTATTAATAATTCAAAGCAGTTATAATATGTTCATTCTGAAATAAAATATTGGGATACAAAAAACTGGGGTTAACTAACTGGAAATATAATGGAAAAAAGTATAGGTACTTGAATATTTAATGGATCTGGCTTTTTTTTTAAAGCAACATTTTGATTACTTTATTCCACAGGTTCGTTTAGCTGTTAATGTAACCACAACCCACTTGCCGATAATTAATTCATTGATTTTTATTGAAGCATTCGTTAAGTCTGGGTGTGACCTACTTTTATATTTTTGTAATAATTATCTTCAGTACGGACCTATTACAAATTTATAGTTGTATGAAATAGTCCAATTACTGCATACATGTTATTGATTTGTGAATAATTTAATCCCACTTACAAACCACGTATCTGTCTGTATATACAACTAGACTATACTACTCCGTCTTCATTATAAAAAGGTTTACCGAATAAGCAACATGACGTATAGACAATATTTATTCAATTCTTTCTCCTCTACCTACTTTATAAATAGGCTTATGACTGTTTTACTTGGGTTTTTAGTCTCATTTGACGTTGTCTAACCATATTTTCCTCGGTCGTCCCAATGATCTTCTTCCATTTGGCGATTTGTCTTTTGCTATTCCTACAGTGCCGGATTTACCACTAGGCCGACTAGGCCGCGGCCTAGGCCCGCAAGCAAAAGGGGGCCGCAACGTTTTGTAAAAACAAACTTTTTTGGTAAAAATTATTTTACTAATTGAATTGAAATCAGTAAACAATTTTTCAAATAAGAGAATGGCTATTCCACTAAACACGTGGTACGGTATTTTACAACGTTTTGACAAGAGTAGCAAAACATTAACTGCTATGTACAGACTTGAATGTGACTTGCAACATACAAATCGCTAAAGGAGTATGCATTGAGTCTGAGAGACAACTTGATTCCTATGAAAAAATAGGAAAAGAGTTGTCTAAAAATGAAACCTATATTCTTGAAATAAAAAGACGCCCGCAAAGAAAAGCTCTGCTTGGCTAAGACAAAGAAGGTAAATCCACTGAACCCCACTTTAATGGCAAAAAAAACTTAAAGATTCAATGTTGTAATTGACACGCTTTATTCAGAATTGAATGAAAGGTCCGAAGTTTATTTCAGTCTTAATGAAGAATATGGATTTAAAACAACTTATCATCAATTTCCAATGAAGAAATCGGGGTAAACGTTTCTATTTTGACTAAAAAGTATCTAATCGACATAGATGGCGACTTTGGAGAAGAGTGTGTACAGTTCAAAGGCTTTGTTAAATGAAGAAAGAACCTCATGACAACAAGATTACCAAGCTTCCGAGAAATACACTTTCGGAGTATCTGAATATCATTCATGAAAAACACTTAACAACATTATTTCCGAATGTTGTTCTGAAGCTATTTCCTTGTGGCATTTTTATAATGAACTATTTTAGATGGGAAATAAGCCACAATTTTACCAAAAAAATGAATTCATTAACGTTTCGACGCCCAAGTCGGGTGTCGTTGTCAAAATACAAAATAATACTAAATAAACAAAAATGTTGTTGCTTAGTAAAAAATTCTTCTAATAATTTATTTAATCTGACTCATTTATATCGGCAATTCAGGCATGTATTATACATTTTAAAGTAGAAGACTTTAAAATGATATTGCCAATATTGATAAGTTGCGTTCCTGGGACGACTTTACTAAAAGATAGTTCATTCGATTACATGAAATCAACCCCAGCTCAAGAATATCCGCCACAAAAAATCATAGCATATGATCTGTCTTTAACAAGACAACCAAGTGCAACGATGGCAGTAAAATTCTTGCGCTAGAGATTCCAAAGTAAATCACGAGGGAAAACCAGGAAATAACCTCGTCATACTATCCCGACATCGTAAGTATTTGGGCTTACATTTAGTTTACTCTCAAAACTAATACCAAATTCTGACTTTAATGTATATGTTATAGTCAAAGCCCGAATTTCAGGCACTCCTAGGTTTGACTAGGCAATCCTCAGGTCTGACTGACGGTCTTAGTCAAAGCCCGAAATAAATTAAAGTTTCGGCCTTTGACTAGTCAAACCTAGGAGAGACTAAGTTGGTCAGGCAAAGGTCGAAATTAAATTTTATGAAGTCGGGGTTTGACTAGTCAACCCCGATCAGCTATTAAAATGTCGTAAATTGTCAGATTAGGTTTATTGTCGCAATTAAAATAGTGTTTATTCTCACATGTTGAGGCATTATGGCATTTAGAGTTGCACAATACGTTAGACCTTTTACATCTACATGATTTTGAAGAGCATTTCTTATTGCAGTAGCATTTTATAAAGCCTTGTCCTGCAAAAGTTAGAATTTTTTGTACTAATTTCTCTTTGAGACAGCTTATTGTCTGGAACATCTTCGAAATTAAAAAAATTCTCTTTGCATTCTCTTATTTGATTCCTTGAAAAAAATGTGTAATTTCGTACCAACTCTATATAAAACGTCAATTGTTTTATTTTATATGATATCCAAAATATTTCATCGTCTTTGACCCTATCAAAGCTGGGGAGAGGTATTGTTGCAGTTTTTCCGATCGAAATTGAAGGAAACTTTTTTTCACTTAATTGTTTCATAGCATTATCCTGAGCATGAAGACCTTCAATCGCCGTTCCTTTATTTATTTTAATCTTTTCTGTCTGTGCACAATGCATGCATGTACCTTTTCTGTCAAAACTTTCATAGTATGCACGGTCCTAGTGACGACGGTCCAGGGGCTTCCTTAGTATTATGGTGATCCTTAGTTTTTTCTCCGATTGCAATACTTTCATTCACAGTTGACGATGACATTCCAATTCCATCTGTTTGTGCTAAAATAAAATTCATATACTTAATCAAGCCAAATTACGTTTTTCAAGAAATCAAATAAGAAAATGCAATGGGAATTTTCTTAATTTCGAAGATGTTCCAACTGTTAAGCTGTCTCTATAAAGAGAAATTTGTACAAAAGGTTCTTAATTTGGAGGACAAGGCTTTATAAAATGCTACTGCAATAAGATATGCTCTTCAAAATTATGTAAGTGTAAAGGGTCTAACGTATTGTGTAACTCTAAATGCTATAATGCCTCAACATGTGAGAATAAACACTAATTTGTTTATTTTAATTACGACAATATAAAAATAATAAACACTAAAATTAAAAAAATAAGTTTTATTAAACCTAATTTAACAAATTACGACATTTTAATAGCTGATCGGGGTTTGACTAGTCAAACTCCGATTTCATAAAATTAAACTTCGGCCTTTGCCTGACCAACTTAGCCTCTCCTAGGTTTGACTTGTCAAAGGCCGAAATTTTAATTTATTTCGGTCTTTGACTAAGACCGTCAGTCAGACCTGAGGATTGCCTTGTCAGACCTAGGAGTGCCTGAAATTCGGGCTTTGACTATAACATATATACATATGCTATTTTAATTATTCCCTAATATGGACACGGCTTTGCGCATTCTACTATGCATGATGACATCTAATGCATCTGGGGAAAGATCGTTCAGCGTGTTGAAAAGAATTAAAAACTACTTGAATAACTCGACTTCTGACGAAGATTCTATATTTTAGATTGTCTAGTTCGGCCTGTTTTGTTTCAAATGCTGAGCTTTTTTAAGCTTAGACTTTAAAAATTTGATTACAGATTTTGCAGCCAAAAAAGCTAGTAAAGTGAGTTTTTTAGACTTTAGATATGATATTTATTATAAGGGAATAATGAATAATGAAATGAACGATCTAGAAGTTTATTTGTTGTATTCAATATTTTTATTTTTCAGTACTGTAGCCTATTACCAGTACAGTTCATATTATTTTGCTTGTTCTTTTACTTATAATGTCTTTTCAACTCGGCTTTTTTTAGTTTTTTGTTGTCTTCTGTACTTTTTCCTTCGAATGAAACAAATGGTATTTAATTTTAACAATTAACTACAATACTAATTATTTATAATATAATCATTTTATCAATATTAATAATTTTACAAATAACTGCTGTTTGCTAACATTTTGAATTATACAGGGTGTCCCGAAAAGATTGGTCATAAATTATACCACACATTCTGGGGTCAAAAATAGTTCGATTGAACCTAACTTACCTTAGTACAAATGTGCTCATAAAAAAAGTACCAGCCCTTTGAAATTACAACATGAAAATCGATTGTTTTCAGTATATCGAAAACTATTAGAGATTTTTTATTGAAAATGGACATGTATCATTCTTATGGCAGGAACATCTTAAAACAAGTTTATAGTAAAATTTGTCCACCCCATAAAAAAATTATGGAGATTTTGTTCCCTTAAACCCCCCCAAACTTTTGTGTACGTTCCAATTAATTCATTATTGTGGTACCATTAGTTAAACACAACGTTTTTAAAACTTTTTTGCCTCCTAGTATTTTTTCGATAAGCCAGTTTTTATTGAGATGCAGCTTCTTTTTCAATATATTTACGTGAAAATTTTATGGGGGTTTTGTTCCTTGAAACCCCTCAAATGTTTGTGTACGTTCCAATTATTAAACTATTATTGTGGTACCATTAGTTAAACACAGTGTTTTTAAGACTTTTGCCTCTTAGTCTTTTTTTTATACGTCACCTTTTATCGAGATGTAGCTTCTTTTTCAAAATATACCTAAAAATGTAAATTATAAATAAATTTTCAGATTATTAACAGGTCTATATAACCGTACTTAACCATATACAATTTTGTGGTGGATTCGACAAATATTCAAAATATCTCGATAAACACTGACTTATCGAAAAAGTACTAAGAGGCCAAAAAGTTTTAGAAACATTGTGTTTAACTAATGGTGCCACAATAATAATTCAATTAGAACGTACACAAAAGTTTGGGGGGGTTTAAGGGAACAAAACCCCATAAAATTTTTATGGGGTGCACAAATTTCACTTTAATTTTTTTTTAAATGTTGCTGCCATAAAAATGCCACATGTCCATTTTCAATAAAAAATCTCTGAGAGTTTTCGATATATGAAAAAAAATCGATTTTCATTTTGTAACTTCAAAGGGCTGTAACTTTTTTGTGGGCACTATTGTGAGGTGTAAGTGAGGTTCAATCAATATATTTTTGACCCCAGAATCTGTGGTATTATTTATGACCAATCTTTTCGGGACACCCTGGATATTTTCTATCTTCTTTTTAAGGTGCCTTTTCCATTACTGAAGGTTGGCTATAACTACAGCAAATTGTTCTCTATCTTGAGCGGTTCTTAGTACCCATCGAATGTGTGTCCATGCCTGTCCAGTCTCTCACGTTCTTCAGCCAGGAGCATTTTCTTCTTCCTGAACCTCTTCTTCCTTCCACTCTCCCTTCCATTATGAGTCGTAAAAAGTTGTATCTTTCTCCTATGTAAATTATTTCCTAGATAACTCGTTTTTCTGTTTGTTACAATATTTAGGAATTCTCTTTCAGTCTCCATTCATCTCAGCACCTCGTTTTTGGTCACGTGATCTGTCCAAGAGATCTTCAGCATCCTTCGAAAAACCAACATCTCAAAGGCTTCTATAAATATAGAATTATTTCTATAAATTTTCTTTTTCGAAATTTCTATAAATATAGAAATTGTTAGAGCTGTTTTGGGGTTTTAGCAAAATTTGCAAACCAAGATTATTTAATTAGTAAATACATTTCAACCTATTTATGTCCGTATTCAAATATAACATTAGAGGCATTTCTATTCATTTATGTTGTATTTTGTATTACGAATTTTAAAAAGTAAAATTAAAATAAACGTTTTAATCCCAGATTTAGCCATACGGCTCACACTCCCTCTAAGGGGAAAATTGACTCATCCCAGATACCTACGGTATCAAAAGGATTGAGCTCTGGTGGGACTCTTTCCGTGTTATCGAGCCCTCTAGGTGACTTGGTATGCAGGTGTATCTCCCAAAAATTTTCGTACACATCTGGCGGTCGCGAGTAGTACAGCTTTCTGCATGGTCTTATAAAGATGTTCATTAAGACCCAGCTTTTTTATGCTTTCGAGGAGGGTCTTCGGAATGACTCCAGTAGTAGACATAATAATCGGTATTGTCTGGGTATTTTGCATTCTCCATTATCTCCGTATTTGAATTTCCAAATCTCTATACTTGGCGATCTTTTCAGTAAATTTACTACGTAGATTATTATTGTTAGGTATCGCCACATCAATTAGTGTTGTTTGTCTAATTTGTTAACTAGTACGGATCTGGTCTATTGTGTGCCACTGTTTGGTCTGTGAGCACAGTGCGGTCCCAGTATAGCTTGTAGTTGCCATCCTCAAGCATACTCTCAGGGACGTATTGATAATATGGGAGATGGTCCGCTTGGAGAAGTCCCAGCTTGATAGCTATCCCTTGATGTAGTATTTTTCTCACTGCGTCATGCCGTTCCTTGTATTCAGTTGCAGCAAATGCCTGGCAGCCCCCTGTAAGATGTTGGATGGTTTCTTGGGCTTGACATCCATATCGGCATCTGTCGTTTTGAACTTAAGGGTCTTTGATGATATATTTCAGGTAATTTCTGGTTGGTATAACCTGATTCTGAATGGCTAGTAATGAACCTTCTGTTTCAGGGAACATCTTTCCCGATGTCAACCAATAGTTCGACGCTGTATTGTCGACATAGTCTTGGCTGACCTCATTCGGATGTCGCCCATGCAGAGGTTTGCCCATCCAGCTGCGCAGTTTTTCGTCTTTAGTGAGGTGATTTATGCGTATTTCTGGTTCCCTCAGTTTGATCGGTGTTGTGTCATCTACTGCGCAAATAGCGCGGTGTAGACTAGATGTCTCAGCCTGCATCTGAAAATAAGTTCTTAAATTAGCAATCTGTTTATCTAATTGCTCACCTATATCCATAAGTCCTCTTCCTCCTAAATACCGGGGTAATGTCGTTCGTTCCACTGCACTTTTAGGGTGGTGTTTCTGTGCCTTTGTGAGGTGTGTTCGTAGTTTCCGCTGAAGATTTTCTATATCCGTTTTTGTCCATTTAACAATACCAAATGAATAGCTGAGCGCGGAACAAGCGTAGGTGTTTAATGCCTTAAACAAATTTTTACTGTTAAACTGTGAACGAAGCAGCTGTTTTACCCTTCGTATAAACTCAGTAGTTATTTCAGTTTTCATTTGCTTATGGTCAATTTTCCGCGCCTGTTTTACTCCAAGATATTTGTACATATCATTTTCGCCCATGGCCTCGATGTTCTGGCCATTTTGCATATCGAATCCACCGGCCTGTACCTTTCCTCTAACTATATTCAAAACACGGCACTTGTCTAGACCGAACTGCATACTAATATCATTAGAGAATGTTTCTACAGTTTTTAGCATCTGTTCTAGTTCATCTCGAGTGGAAGTTAACCATTAATTTCAAATCATCTATATACAACAGATGATTGAGCTTCGCTACCACAGTATTATTGTTTTTAATGCTAAAACCTGAGTAAGTGGAGTTTAATAGCTGGGAAAGGGGGTTCAAAGCTAAACAGAACCACAATGGACTCAACGAGTCTCCTTGAAACAGGCCCCGGTTGATTGCGATATTTTCGGCTTCGATATTTTGTTCACCAGGTGTTTGGAGGTGAATTTTAGTCTTCCAATCTCTCATTATATGTCTTAAAAAGGCCACTATGTTATCACAGACTTTATATATTTTCAATATATCTATAAGCCATTCATGCGGTACTGAATCAAAGGCCTTTTTATAGTCAATAAAGGCAGTAAAAAGGTTCCTTTTTTTAGTGAATGCCTGGTTAGAAATGACTGAGTCGATGATAAGTTGTTCTTTGCAACCCATGGAACCCTTAGCGCATCCTTTCTGTTGAGGCTCTATGATATTGTTTAGAGCACAGTGTTGATAGATACGCCGGGCTACACAGGATGTGACCAATTTATACAAAGTTGGAAGACAAGTAATTGGGCGGTACTTGGATGGATCTGGGTGTTATTTTGATCCTTTGGTATTAAATACGTAGTTCCCTGAGTTAGAAATGGTGGTATTTCCTGCGGATTAGAAATAACATGATTAATTAATGTTGATAAGCACTCATGAATACTCCAAAACTTTTTAAGCCAGAAGTTCTGAACTCCGTCTGGTCCAGGACATTTCCAGTTATGAAGCTCTTTGATGACATTTGAGACCTCTTCAGTCGTGAATGGTTCGTAGTTAGCAGTGACGTAGTGGTGACAATTGTGCGTCGTATCTTCTATCCAGCCAGCATTGTTGTTAAAAGCAGCTGGTGTGAAAAGTTGATTTCCCCAAAACTCATGAATTCCTTCTTGGCTTGGATAAGACTTGCCGACACTTTCTACGGTGGAATTGAGTTTTCGGTAGAACGTCTTCTCCGAATTCTCAAAAAGTGCATTGTCACATTTTCGGTTATTACTAACTTTGTACCTCCTTAGTCGCCCTGAATAGACGGAGAGTTTTTGTTTTAATGTATCCAGACACTGTTGGGCTGTGTTATTTTCTGGATCGTATCTCGAATGTCTTGCACTGCTCCGCAATATTTCTTCAAAACGTTTTAATTATTATTATTATTATTATTATTAAGTCTTTATGCTTTAATTACATAATCGCGAAGTTATCGGGGGCCGCTCGGAGTAATTTGGCCTAGGGCCGCAAATACCCTAAATCCGGCACTCTATTCCTACTATTAAATTTTCTGTCATTCTTTTTATGTGTTGATTCCATTACATTTTTCTTCTTTTGGTCCACATATTTAGTTCCTCTATACCACATCTCTCTCGTATTTCTTCACCTCTTACTCTGTCTTTTAGAGTTTGGTTTGTTACTTTTCGTAAGACTTTCACTTCTGCTGTTTCCAGCAGCCTTTGTGTTTTCGCCGTATCTGCTCTTGTTTCCTCTATGTACGTTAATATCCGTCTTATTGTTGATTTATATATCCTGGTTTTCGTTTCTGTTGTGAGGCATTTGTTTCTCCAGATTGTGTTGTTGAGAGATCCTGCTGCTCTGTTCGCCATGTTCACTTGTTTTTGTACTTCTTCTTCCACTTTTCCGTAGCTTGATAGTTTTATTTCCAAGTATTCCGTTTCCATCACTTGTTCTATTATTTTGTTATTTATGACCAGTTTACATCGTCTTGGTTCCGCTGATATCATTATCGATTTAGTTTTCTCTGTTGAGATCACCATGTTGTATATGAGCACCGTTTCTTCGAATTCTTTAATTAATCTTTGTAGGTCATCTTTATTGTCGGCTGTTATGGCATCGTTGGCGTAGCATATTATCTTTATTTCTTTTCCCCCATTCTATATCCTCTTCTTTTTAACTTTCTTTATGATTTCATCCATTATCAGATTAAGGGCTCAGCGAATCACCTTGTCTAATGACAGTTTCATACTTGATGGGTTGCAAAGGTTTTCCTTTACATCTTACCATAGCTGTGTTATCTTTATACAGTGATGAGCGCGCTAATAACCGGCAAAATAACGCAAAAGATGGAAAACATATTATATTATAGTCCAGGAACTGAAGCTTTTCACCTCGCAATTTTTACAGAATGGATGGATCTGCTTGAAAATTTGAGAATAAGTATTGGATAGTCCAAGGATCAAAATCTATATGATGCCGAAAGGCGCTTTTACCATGGGGGTGGGTGCCACCCCATCTTGGGGGTGGAAATTTTTTATTATATTTTGACCGCAATAGATTAAAAAAGCGTTCATTCTAAGTAAAAAATGTTCTATATATTTTTTTAATAAAATTATTAGTTTTCGATTTATTCGCTATCGAAAGTGTCAGTTTTATATCTAAGAAATCAATGTTTTTCAATATAGGTACTCATTTACGATTCACTCAATTTGTGCTGTAGAAAAAAAATTTTCAAACCAAGTTCTTGGGAAATAAATAATCTACAATTTCATATTTAAACATATTTTCGTATCTCTGATGCTAATCTTTCTATTCTGAAGAAAATGGCATTTTTTACCAAACTACAAAAATTCGTTATTTGCTTTTAACTCCAGTTTTTTTAAAATTAATCATTGTAAGCCACTCAAACTTCTAGAATCTATTAATGATACATACTAACACCGCTAACTTTCATTATTATGCTTCCAATTGGACAGCCTCCCATAAAAATTCTGGCACGTTTTATTCTAAAACATTGTTTTTTTAATTTTTAATGAAGCGCAAATGAGAGGACAAGTGATCGGACTATATTAACAACTAAAAAACAATAATTTAAAATAAAACAACCCCAAATAACTTATCGGTAGCCGATAAAATAAGGTTTGATCTTGAATTTAGGCGCTTCGTTGTTTCAAAAATAATATTTTTTATTTGTCTTTTTAAACCTTGAAAATCGTAATTTTTCGGTTTGTTTTTTCAGGTTTAAATTGTTTGTAACACCAAAATGATGAACTTTAGAAAAAAATTACAAAAAATCTTTTTTGTTCCCAATGATCCAAAGAACCTAAAATAATGTCTACCCGGGCCGAATACACGTATTTTTATAAATTGTTTATATATATATATATATATATATATATATATATATATATATATATATATATGCAAAAAGAATAAAGCTTCTAGCAAAGCTTGCTATTGCTTTTATGAATTAAAACGCCATAATACATGGCATTGGAGCACAAATTCGTCAAAACTTCCGTGATTTAACTGGTACCAATAGACTGATATGTCGATATTTCAAGGTCTCCCTCTCATCAGTCAGTCGAGCTGGTACTACAAATTAAATCACGGAAGCTTCTCTGAACGTCTCCAAAAATTTTGCCACTCTAGTGGCAGCTTACAGAGGCGCCATCTCTTTTGATGGCAGGGAACGAAGACGATTTAATAATACCGTCTCCTATCCTCTGAGCTATCGGAATGTGCAAAAAGAATAAAGCTTCTAGCAAGCTTGCTATTGCTTTTATGAATTAAAACGCCATAATACATGGCATTGGAGCACAAATTCGTCAAAACTTCCGTGATTTAACTGGTACCAATAGACTGATATATCGATATTTCAAGGTCTCCCTCTCATCAGTCAGTCGAGCTTGTACTACAAATTAAATCACGGAAGCTTCTCTGAACGTCTCCAAAAATTTCGCCACTCTAGTGGCAGCTTACAGAGGCGCCATCTCTTTTGATGGCAGGGAACGAAGACGATTTAATAATACCGTCTCCTATCCTCTGAGCTATCGGAATGTGCAAAAAGAATAAAGCTTCTAGCAAAGCTTGCTATTGCTTTTATGAATTAAAACGCCATAATACATGGCATTGGAGCACAAATTCGTCAAAACTTCCGTGATTTAACTGGTACCAATAGACTGATATATCGATATTTCAAGGTCTCCCTCTCATCAGTCAGTCGAGCTGGTACTACAAATTAAATCACGGAAGCTTCTCTGAACGTCTCCAAAAATTTCGCCACTCTAGTGGCAGCTTACAGAGGCGCCATCTCTTTTGATGGCAGGGAACGAAGACGATTTAATAATACCGTCTCCTATCCTCTGAGCTATCGGAATGTGCAAAAAGAATAAAGCTTCTAGCAGAGCTTGCTATTGCTTTTATGAATTAAAACGCCATAATACATGGCATTGGAGCACAAATTCGTCAAAACTTCCGTGATTTAATTCCGTTAATTTGTAGTACCAGCTCGACTGACTGATGAGAGGGAGACCTTGAAATATCGATATATCAGTCTATTGGTACCAGTTAAATCACGGAAGTTTTGACGAATTTGTGCTCCAATGCCATGTATTATGGCGTTTTAATTCATAAAAGCAATAGCAAGCTTTGCTAGAAGCTTTATTCTTTTTGCACATTCCGATAGCTCAGAGGATAGGAGACGGTATTATTAAATCGTCTTCGTTCCCTGCCATCAAAAGAGATGGCGCCTCTGTAAGCTGCCACTAGAGTGGCGAAATTTTTGGAGACGTTCAGAGAAGCTTCCGTGATTTAATTTGTAGTACCAGCTCGACTGACTGATGAGAGGGAGACCTTGAAATATCGATATATCAGTCTATTGGTATCAGTTAAATCACGGAAGTTTTGACGAATTTGTGCTCCAATGCCATGTATTATGGCGTTTTAATTCATAAAAGCAATAGCAAGCTTTGCTAGAAGCTTTATTCTTTTTGCACATTCCGATAGCTCAGAGGATAGGAGACGGTATTATTAAATCGTCTTCGTTCCCTGCCATCAAAAGAGATGGCGCCTCTGTAAGCTGCCACTAGAGTGGCGAAATTTTTGGAGACGTTCAGAGAAGCTTCCGTGATTTAATTTGTAGTACCAGCTCGACTGACTGATGAGAGGGAGACCTTGAAATATCGATATATCAGTGTATTGGTACCAGTTAAATCACGGAAGTTTTGACGAATTTGTGCTCCAATGCCATGTATTATGGCGTTTCAATTCATATATATATATATATATATATATATATATATATATATATATATATATATATATATACTGAAATGGTGGATGTGTGAATTGTTCATAAGGGGATTTTTCCACATTCTCTATTTCATTTGTTTGATATATATATATATATATATATATATATATATATATATATATATATAGCAATAACTGAAATTATGGCATTTAGGTATAGGAAAGATAAAATAAAAAATAAACAGTATTTCATAAAGACTTCCAAACCCAAAAAATAAAAAATATACAGGGTGTTCCATTTGAAACGAGAAAGTTTATTAGATTTCAAGAAAAGCGGAAGATATGACAACAATGTAATTACCACTATAATATTGGCCGCATTAGACAACCCTTATCGACCAAAATCTATAAAAATTGTGCAAGGCGTTTTCGAGATAATTGAAGGTTTCCATACATAAAACTCACTCTGTATATTATATTTAATACTATATAATTTGTTATACATAAGTAACAGAAACCAAATTTTTTTTTCATTTATTATTTTTTGTATTTTGGGAACAATTTCCGAAGTGAAACTTATTTTAAAGTAAAATTAATAATAGTTTCAGAACAATAAAAATAAAATGTATTTTAATAAATTCGTAAATGTATCCCAAACTCATATTTTTTGGCATAAGTAAATGTAAATATGATTTTCTCCTTATGCGACTCCTCTTAATAATTTATTCAAGTCAAAATTCATTAAAACTTTCCTAAAGCGGAGAAAAAGGGAGAGCAAGATGCTGCTGTCACTCTCAATTAGTGTGCATTTTTGTTTAAAAGTTCACCCTCTCTAGAACATTTAAAAAGTAGAAAAGTTCAAAAAGCTTTGTCGCTAAATTTACTGCGATCGGCGAAAATACAAGAGCGATTGGAACTACCCGAAAGTTTTGGCAGTGATTGGCAACATAAAAGTTAGGATTTTAAGATGACGGTATTGGTTTGTTCCCTTACGCGGTTATGAATAAATTAAAACCTTCAAAACGTTACACATTTTCCTTAAATTTGATTATTTTTTAAAACCAGAAAATACCCAAGCTATTAATAAATTCAAGAATAAGAGAACTACAGAACTCGATAATTTAAACTTTATTTATTTATTTAGCGTATGACTTACAAGGTAACTAAATTTACATTTATCCCAGAGAACGGCAGTTCTCGCCAGTGCCGCACAATCCCCCTACAGGCGACACGATATATACACGAAATTTTCGATTTTATAAATCTGACTGAATTGAAAAATTGACCAAACCTTTTCTTAACGTTTAGGAAAATACTCACCCATCCATATATCAACCATCCACTTTGGTTCAAGAATGTAGATTTTACGACCCTTCCCATTTAGGGTCTGTTTTTCGATCTCGTCTCCAAAACTTCCAAAAATTTCGAAAATAAAAGTCCTATCTTTACGGCTCTTATAGTACTGATCATTACCTTTCCAACGCATGTCTAATTTTGAAAATACCACTCAAAAGTTATCGAGCTCAGTAATATGACTCAATTTCTATTTAAAAAGGGGTAAATGTTTGTGGGTATGTATATCTGTATGTATGTATGTGTGTGGAAAAGTTACACCGATCTAAATTTTTTTTCTGTGTTTCGAGAGGGGATCAGGGCCGATTCAGAACCAGTGTAGTTTATGACTTTTGACCACCCATAAGCCAGCTATATAGGAATGGGTAGACACAAAACGGCATATTTTTGGGGGTATATATCTTAGGTTCAAGGAGAGACAGGAAAACCGAAAATATACCAAATCAATAGTGTTAAGTTAAGCTTTCAAATGGTGGCTAAGCGGTCAGGATCAGACATACACACTGCTCTGTATAGCCGAAAAATTGAAAGACTAAACTTTGAAAATTTTGGTTTTTTGACAATTATGCAAAATTTCAACCTACTAATTGCGCCAATAACTGAGCGTTTGTAGGAGGACTCTAGACGCGTCTAACGGTGTATATCTTATATCTGGGAAAGTTCGAATTTTTAAGTTATAGGCTTAAGTAGTATGATCAAATTTATTTTCTATGGGAAAACGGTTTTTCAAGCTCAATAATTCCTATAATACCTTCAGTTATCATATTTGACCCTGGATGCATCAGATATTACTTGTCAATACGTTTCAAACTCATGTTTAGTGATCAAAATCGGTTAAGCCGCTTAGAAGTTATCGAGCTCCAAAAGTATAATCCATTTAACCATTATCGCCGAAATTGATTATATAGTTGTAGTAGTTACGACGCTAAATTTGATCGAGCAATCCGAGTTCATTTGCCGGCCATCCCAATATTTTTTTTCAATGTATTTCGAATAGAAAAAAAGTATTAGGATGGCTGGGATATTAACTCAGATTGTCTTATCCTATGTTTAGGGTCGTAACCACTAGATTATTTAGGAGATAATGCTACAAAGGTGACCATTTATGTTATGCTAGGACTTCCGGTTTTAGATTTTCAACCGGAAATACTGTTTTAAAGTCGCGGGAATAGTACAAACGATATATTATTCGACGCGCCTTGGCAAGACGAGGATAAATATATACTGTCGGTTTCATGCCTGTATGTTCTTCTGTCCGTCTATCCGCGAATATAACTACTTTGTTTTTAATACAGATAAAATGACAAATGAGGTGTCGAATGAAAGATTATAACCCAAGAAGGGTATTAAAGATGAGAAATTTGACCTCGTACATCCGGTTTTAGAGTTTCAATTCCGGTTTAAGAGTACCATAATAAAAACAGTAAATATAATGAAACAAATACTTATAGTAAAGAATATAAACAAATATGAAGTGTCATCACCGCAATCGTTAAATAAATGTTACCAATTTATGCCAAAATATCACCTTCGTTCGATTATAGTTACAGTGTATTCCGAAAAAATGTGCTTCATAAAAACGCTTTATAATCCATTTATAAGTACAAAAATCAGATGAAACATATTATTGTGTATTTCTTTAAGTTAAGGCTATGGGTACATAATTCGCAAATATTTTACGTGAATCCCTACTTTTTCTGTCTTTACACGGCAAATTACGTGTAGTAAAATTCACACTGGTATGGATATGTAAACATTACTAAAATGTCATTCTACTTGAAAATGTCATCATTAATTTAAAGAGATGGCTTTTGAATGTTCTTGGATAACTGTTATTTTTATAATTGCAAATTATTAATTCAGTTAATAAATGTGATAATTTTTTCACTAACTATGGATTCAGTGATTGTAATAATTTATTTGTACAACAAAAACTAATACTCAATCGAGAAAAAAGGAAAAGTGTTAAAGTGATTTTTTAATAATATATTGCTATGGAACGCTTACAATTTTGAACATCTTTAACAACAAAATACTTGGATCACAGAATATATTATCCTGATGTATTCTCTGCTTGGATCATCCACAAATAATACACAATAAATAACTTTTTATTAAGTTCACGTCTTAAATCAATTATTTATCAAACACACTATATATAAATAATATTTCATCAATAACTCAAAATATTCCCGATGCAATGTCAAATATTTAAAATTGTCACTGATTGTCAGTGTCTGACTGACAATATATGCTGACAATATTATATTCCGCTGAGTGCGTTGTAAGACAAAGATAGATTTGGAAAATATTACCACGGCATTATGTTTATTTTTTTCGAATCCTGAAAAAACCAATAAATATTTTTGAAAAATTTAAACGCAGAATGAAAGACTAAATTATTACCGAGGGCTGAAAGTCCCTTAGAATAAATAAAAAGTATATTTTGAATGAAATATTTGAAATTAAAAATCACACTAAATTTTCTCTTAGTTTTTTACCCCTCTAACTTATTAAATTAAACATTATAGAAGATCTCAGGGACTTTCGGCCCTGGCTAATAACGTAATCTTTCATTCTGCGTTTAAATTTTTCAAAAATACTTATTAGTTTTCTCAGGATTCGAAAAAAATGAATCCCAATTTGAATAGCATTGCAGCCGAAAATACGTACCGATCCTCTTAACATTAATAGAAATCTTTAAATATTATTTCTACGCGTACATAATAAAAAAAATATACCTAGTGGCTGTAACGCTAGTGTACTCAGCAAAGTGATTCTAAAAAAGAACACACATACCGCCTAAATATTTCGTGTTGGTATCATGTGACGTCTCGGGCTATGACGCGGATGACGTGCAACGGTAAGTAAATTAGATGGAGTATACCCACGAGTTAACCAACGTTAAAAAGTTCCCAATCTGTATAAGAAGGAAAATTTGTTTTGTGAATTTAGTTGTAAATTTGAAATCATCACGTATTTTTGAATGTATGTTTCGAGGTATTTTTAAATTGTAATTAGATCAATTGTTAAGTTTTAGTTTTAGTGTTCTTAATATAAATAACTTTAAATATTAAATAAATTAATGAATAAGTTTGTATATACATATACCTAATAAAGAATATAAATTAAGCGTTTTTATTTAAATATAAATGTCTAAAAATTAATCAGTAAAAAAGCAACATTATTTTTCATCTAATCATAATATAGATTTATGATGTTTTTCTAGATCCGTTCCACTTTTCCAAGAAAATTTTAGAAAAACTTCCAACGTTTGAATTGTTAATGTAAATTTTACAGCGTTCTATAATAGCTTGTATAAGTCATTGATCATTTAATATCTGCTGTGAACATATTCCTTACAAGCATAATCTGGTTATAAAAGCGTGTACGATGAAAATAAACGCACGCTGAACTTACAAATTGAAATTTCTAGCTGACAATAAAAGGGAAAATATTCTCAAGCCACGGAAATTTTCGACTCACATACACGGACGAGGCCCTAAGAGACACAAGACCCCTGCATAATTCATTTTCGAAATGAATATTTGAAAAGGCAGTCCTGGAATAGTTATCCCATTGATTTATTTTCTAATTTGCTCATAGAAAGGCGTTAGGAGTTAGGGCGGCGAGATGTTAACCTCGTATTTGATTAAATACCTATAGTATATCTACTTTTAGACCAGGGTAATAAGTTAGAAATAGACCATGTTCGGGACACTCAAAAATCCAGGTAACATACTACTTTTTTAGTTATTGTAGACCTATAGAAAACCTACCTGTTTCCTGCCTAGAGTTCGCGTCCGTTTTTTAATTAGGTATTAACAATTTAGTGCAAAAATCGCGATGTTTTCGATTTTTTGCACCCCTTTTAAAAACCAAATAGTTGACATAAAATTACAAACTTTAATTTTTTAGAACATTCAAAAACCTTCAAAATGCCGATTTTTTAAAGTTAAAAAGTTAATTTGTTGTTACGCTAACTGCAAAATAATTGAAAATCGTTATTTGTTAATAATTTTTAATAAAACTACCTTAAAACTTTAGTGTTTCACCCAAAGTTGGGTATTGGGGTACTTAATAAACCCTCAAAATTTGAGACCGATCCATTAATTAGTTTTAGAGTTATTCTAATTGTTTATCCCAGAGACCTATGTTTTGCAATGACATAAGACAAAAAATAATAAAGATAGGGCAATTCTGAGTATGCCAAATAAAAGTAGAAAGATGATACTATCAAAATGTACTAAAAAACGATAAAAATATTATCTAATATACACACACCGGCAAAATTAGCCGAACACGTTAAAAATGGGACATGTTTGATGTCTCGTATTTCATAAACCAGTGGTCTGATTTGAGTGATTCTTTTAGTATGTTATAGCCTTATTATTTAGGAATATCGGTGTAATAATATTGTTGCTAGACAGTTAAATGTCATTTTATACCGGGTGTAACAAGCATACTGTGTTTTTTTCTTAAAGTTCGGAACACCCTGTGGAATATTACAGCATATATAAAATATTAAAATTAAAACTCGATTGTAGAATTATGCTTTCTTAACATTTTCTTTTTTGATTCATTTGCTTATGTTGGAAAGTAAAAAAGTTATGTGCTTTAACAACTAGTCATGTTTTTTATCAATAAATCCTCATAGTAGGGGAGAAAAGTATGCTAAATTTGCAATTACTCGAGCGTTCTTGGGACCTGGAGTGGATTGTGAAGAGTGGGTGCTACAACTAAAAAAAGTTAAGTTAAGTTTTCCATAGAGTGTGGGACTCTCCATTTTTCAATTTAATTGTCCATTTCCACCAATCGTTTTTTCCAATAATAGCGCCATTTATCCATAATAAGAAAACATGTTGCGAATAAAAGTTGCTTATTTTTACGCCAAGGATCCACATCTGCAATAAAAATTGAGGGCTCCTATTTAATATTTTAATGTAACCCCCCACCCCACCTCCGTGGGGGGTCGTGTTTGGTGCCATTCGGTAATTTTTGAAAAATATTGAATAGGTGTATTTTGCAGTTTTACGATCTGATGTTAATTTCGCAAAATATCGCAGGGTTCGTATTTATAATTTTTAATTTACCCCCCACCCCTCTCCGTGGGGTGTCACGAGCCCCACGGAGGTGGGGTGGGGGATTTAATTTAAAATCTTAAATAGGAGCCCCAATTTTTTTTTGCAGATTTGGATTCTTTACGTAAAAATAAGCAACTTTTATTCGACATATTTTTTCGAATTATGGATAGATAGCGCTATAATCGGAGAAAAATGATTGTTTCAAATGGAAAATTAAATTAAAAAATGAAAAGTCCCCCACTTTATGAAAAACTTAACTTAACCTTTTTCTGATTTTAGCACATACTCTTCACAATCCAATAGGTCCCCATAACGTTCGAGTAACTGCAAATTTAGTATAGGTACTTTCCTCCCCTACTATGAGGATTTATTGATGAAAAACATGGATAGTTGTTAACGCACATAACTTTTTTATTATCTCACATAAGTAAATGAATCAAAAAGGAAAATGTTAAGCAAGCCTAAATCTACAATCGAGTATTAATTCTAATATTTTACATATGCTAGAATATTCCACAGGGTGTTCCAAACTTTCAGAAAAAAACACAGTATGATTGGTACACCCGGTATAAAATGGTATTTACCTTTCTAGCAACAATATTATTATAACGATATTCTTAAATAATAAGGCTATAATACACTAAAAGAATCACTCAAATCGGACCACTGGTTTATGAAATACGAGACATCAAACATGTCCCATTTTTAACGTGTTCGGCTAATTTTGCCGGTGTGTGTAGTCAAAAATCCTAACGCAAATTTGTGAAATTTTGTAGTTTAAAAACATTTACAAAAAAAATAGAGTAACTTTAAAAATATTTTCTGTAGAAAAAGTCATTTTACATATTAGAAAAGCTGGTATTTTACACAAATTTTTAAAAATGTAGTTTAATTGGTGACTAATCGTGGTAAGTGAAGGGGGAGCTGGGAGCCGATAAATGCACGAGTTCAAAAACTATAAAAAGCAACTTAAAACTACTATCATTTTCTATATCTCGGGATCTACTGAATATATTTTGATCGTTCTTTTTTTAATCTGTATCTAATTTTTCTGTACATTACAAATATGTAATTTGTCTAGACATTTATTAATTAATAAACAGTCTAATTTGTTTAAACAATTTTTGAAAAAATAATTTTTTCCCAAAAATCCATGATTTTAATCATACTATCCCTAATCATAGAAAAAGTTAAGGTATACTTTAATAAATAAATTAATTATCTTCAATAAATAATTATCTAATAAAAATCATTTATTTATTAAAGTGTACTTTAACTTTTTCTGCGATCATTAATGATACTATGATTAAAAAAATAAATTTTTGTAAAAAAAATATTTTTTCAAAAATTGTTTAAACAAATGTTTATTAATTAATAAATTTATAAACAAATTGCATATTTGTAATGTACGTAAATATTACATACCAATTAAATAAAGAAAGATCAAAATCCATTGAGTTGATCCGGAGATACAGCAAATTATATTCGTTTGAAATTTCTTTTTCGGTATTTAAACTCGCTGGATTTGTAGATTCCCCCCAGTAATCGTTTGCACTACATTTTTGAAAAATCGTAGAGGGTGCTGTGAAGGTATAATGTTTGTGCAAATTTTTTAAGAAAAAATACAAATCCCATTCTTTAAAATGGCATTAATGGGATTCCTTAATTATTATAAACAAATTAGCTGTGAATTAAAAAAACATGTGGCTAACTTTGTCCCAAATGAGCCCAGGCTAAAATACCATCTTTTCGAATATATAAAAAGATTGTTTCTACGGACAACATTTTTAAAATTATTCTAAATGTTTATAAACTACAAAATTTCAAAAAATTGTCATTAGGATTTTTGACTATGTTAATTATTTTTTTAATATCTTTTTTAATATATTTTGATACTATCACTTTTCTACTTTCATTTGGCATACTCAGAATTGCACTATCTTCATTATTTTTTGTCTTATCTTATTGCAAAGAAAGGTCTCTGGGATAAACAAATAGAATTAATCTTAAACTAAATATTGGATCGGTCTCAAATTTTGAGGGTTTATTAAGTACCCAAATGTCCAACTTTGGGTGAAACACTTAAGTTCTAAGGTAGTTTTAGTAAAAGTTATTAACAAATAACGATTTTCACTTATTTTGCAGTTTGAGTAGCAACAAATTAACTTTTTAACTTTTAAAAATCGGAATTTTGAAGGTTTTTTCTAAAAAACTGACATTTGTAATTTTATGTCAACTCATTAGTTTTTGAATGAAGTGCAGAAAATCGAAAATATCGCGATTTTTGCACTAAATTGTTAATAATTAAAAAACGGACGCGAACTCTAGATAGGAAACGGGTAGGTTTTCTTCCTATAGGCCTACAATAACTAAAAAAGTAATCAGCTACCTGGATCTTTAAGTGTCCCGAGAAAATCCTTATTACCATGGACTATTTCAGGATACAATAAAATAGTTACCGTTTTACTGAAACAAGTATTTTAATTATCTAGGACAGCCTACTGATATTCTACCGTCTGATGTCTCAAAAAATACTGTCTTCCACACTCTGTCTTCTTCTGATCTTACCACATGACCTGGCCCTCTTATACGGTTAGCTTCTATACGCCCGACGATGTTTTCAGTACCATACATAGTCACCAATTCAGCATTCCTGTCAATTCAACTTCTCCGCTCTACTGTCAATTCATCTCTTTGAGGGTCAATATTTTGGGAACTTTCCTTCCAAATACCAGCATTTATTTATACCTATTTAGATTTTCTTTTTAGCAGCTTTATTCCAATAATGATGATAGGGAGTATAATGCTCTATTCTCCTCAGCTATCCTTGCTGAGATCTCTTTTTCTGTGTGGTTGTCATCTATGATTACCGCCCCCCAGATATATAAACTCTGATCTATGGAGTTGTTATCTGTGATTACCGCCCACACATATATAAACTCTAGAATAGAACTAGTATAGAAATACTGTATCATAAATGATACACTAATTCTTTTTGCTGCTAGTATATAATGAAATAATAATAATAATAATAATAATAATAATAATAAGTCCCCAATGAAGTTCATGAGCAGATTCCTGAGCTTGCCATACAAGAAACTCAACCTGACAATACAGAGCAGGAAAACAACGAGCTACATGATAACCTAGTAAGCGAAATGGCACGTGCTGTACAGGAGTTTAATGGAACGAACCCACTTAGCAGACCACCGCTACCACGAATAAACTCTTGTAAGAAACTAGGGGCGCTGTTACAAATTGTGAACACTGAAGTCCTACCCAATTATGTCGTAGAAGCCCACACATTAGAATATTTGCACATGCTAATCTACTGTGCAGCAACAGCAATTGCTAATGTAATGGGCGTTAAGATCAGAACACGACGGGGTACTAACAACGGAAGGACTGGTGACAGAATTGCGCCCTGGGAAAAAAGACTGCTCGGAAAGATTGAATTGCTGCGTAGGGATATTGGTCAAGTCACAGAATATATACGAAGTGTAAGAAGTACAAGAGTCATCAGGAGAGCTGAAGAAATAATACGGAATACTGCAAGACACTCAAGATACGATCCAGAAAACAACACAGCCCAACAGTGCCTGGATACATTAAAACAAAGACTCTCAGTTTATTCAGGACGACTAAGAAGGTACAAAGTGAGTAACAACCGAAAATCCGACAATGCCCTTTTTGAGACTGCTGAGAAGGCGTTCTATCGGAAACTCAATTCCACCGTAGAAAATCTCGATAAGTCTTACCCAAGCCAAGAAGAAATTCATGAGTTTTGGGGAAATCAACTTTCCACACCAGCTGCTCTTAACAACAATGCTGGATGGATAGAAGATGCGGCACAGAACTGCCAACACTACACTACTACTCTCTACGAACCCTTCACCACTGAAGAAGTCTCAAATATCATCAAAGACCTTCATAACTGGAAATCTCCTGGACCAGACGGAGTTCAAAACTTTTGGCTCAAGAAGTTCTCGAGTGCTCATGAATGCTTATCAACACTAATTAATCATGTTATTTCTAATCCGCAGGATATACCATCATTCCTAACTCAGGGAACCACTTATTTAATACCGAAGGATCAAAATAACACCCAAGATCCAGCAAAATACCGCCCAATTACTTGCCTTCCAACTTTGTATAAATTGGTCACATCCTGTGTAGCCCGGCGTATCTACCAACACTGTGCTCTGAACAATATCATAGAGCCTCAACAGAAAGGATGCGCTAAGGGTTCCATGGGTTGCAAAGAACAACTTATCATCGACTCAGTCATTTCTAATCAAGCATATTCCAAAAAGAGGAATCTATTTACTGCTTTTATTGATTACAAGAAGGCCTTTGATTCAGTGCCGCATGAATGGCTTATAGATATATTGAGAATATATAAAGTTGATGATAATATAGTGACCTTTTTACAACATATAATGACAGAGTGGAAAACTAGAATTCACCTACAAATACCTGGTGAAAGTAACATCGAAACTGAAAATATCGTAATCAGCCGGGGCCTGTTTCAAGGAGATTTGTTGAGTCCTCTGTGGTTCTGTCTAGCTATGAACCCACTATCTCAGCTATTGAACTCCTCAGATGCAGGTTTTAGCATCAAAAATAACAACAATGTGGTGGCGAAGCTTAATCATTTATTGTACATGGATGATTTGAAATTAATGGCTTCCACTCGAAACCAACTCGACGAGATGCTAAAAACTGTAGAAACTTTTTCTAATGATATTAATATGCACTTCGGACTAGATAAGTGTCGTATTTTAAATATAGTCAGAGGAAAAGTACAGCCCGGAGGATTCGATATGCAAAGTGGCCAGAACATCGAGGCCATGGGTGAAAACGATATGTATAAATATCTTGGAGTAAAGCAAGCGCGGAAAATTGACCATAAACAAATGAAAACAGAGATAACTACTGAGTTTATACGAAGGGTAAAACAGCTGCTTCGCTCACACCTTAACAGTAGAAATTTGTTTAAGGCACTAAACACCTACGCATGTTCCGCGCTTAGCTACTCATTTGGTATTGTAAAGTGGACAAAAACAGATATAGAAGCTCTCCAGCGAAAAGTACGAACACACCTCACAAAGGCACAAAAACACCATCCTAAAAGTGCAGTAGAAAGAACAACATTACCACGGAATCTAGGAGGAAGAGGACTTATGGATATAGGTGAGCAATTAGATAAACAAATTGCTAATTTAAGAACTTATTTTCAGATGCAGGCTGAGACATCTACTCTACATCGCGCTATCTGCGCAGTAGATGACACAACACCGATCAAACTGAGGGAACCAGAAATGCGCATAAACCACCTTACTAAGGACGAAAAAGTGCGCGCCTGGATGGGTAAACCTCTGCACGGGCGACATCCCAATGAAGTCAGCCAAGATTATGTCGACAATATAGCGTCGAACTACTGGTTGACATCAGGAAAGATGTTCCCTGAGACGGAGGGTTCATTACTGGCCATTCAGGATCAGGTTATACCAACCAGAAATTACCTGAAATATATCATCAAAGACCCTCAGGTTCAAAACGACAGATGCCGATATGGATGTCAAGCCCAAGAAACCATCCAACATCTTACAGGGGGCTGCCAGGCATTTGCTGCAACTGAATACAAGGAACGGCATGACGCAGTGGGAAAAATCCTTCATCAAGAGATAGCTATCAAGCTGGGACTTCTCCAAACAGAGCATCTCCCGTATTATCAATACGTCCCTGAGAGTATGCTTGAGGATGGCAACTACAAGCTATACTGGGACCGCACTGTGCTCACAGACCAAACAGTGGCACATAATAGACCAGATCTCGTACTAGTTAATAAATTAACAAGACAAACAACACTAATTGATGTGGCGATACCTAACAACAATAATCTACGTAGTAAATTTACTGAAAAGATCGCCAAGTACAGAGATCTAGAAATTCAAATACGGAGGCAATGGAGAATGCAAAGTACCCAGACGATACCGATTATTATGTCTACTACTGGAGTCATTCCGAAGACCCTCCTCGAAAGCATAAAAAAGCTGGGTCTGAATGAACATCTTTATAAGACCATGCAGAAAGCTGTACTACTCGCGACGGCCAGATGCGTACGAACATTTCTGGGAGATACACCTGCATTCCAAGACACCTAGGGCTCGATAACACGGAAAGAGTCCCACCAGAGCTCAATCCTTTTGATACCGTAGGTATCTGGGATGAGTCAATTTTCCCCTTAGAGGGAGTGTGAGCCGTATGGCTAAATCTGGATAATAATAATAATAATGCACTTTTTAATAAATAATGCACATAATAAAAATGTGACAATGCACTTTTTGAGAACTCTGATAAGGCGTTTTACCGAAAACTCAATTCCACCGTAGAAAGTGTCGACAAGTCTTACCCAAGCCAAGAAGAAATTCATGAGTTTTGGGGAAATCAACTTTCCACACCAGCTGCTTTTAACAACAATGCTGGCTGGATAGAAGATACGACGCACAACTGTCACCACTACGTCGCTGCTAACTACGAACCATTCACGACTGAAGAAGTCTCAAATGTCATCAAAGAGCTTCATAACTGGAAATCTCCTGGACCAGACGGAGTTCAGAACTTCTGGCTTAAAAAGTTTTGGAGTATTCATGAGTGCTTATCAACATTAATTAATCATGTTATTTCTAATCCGCAGGAATTACCATCATTTCTAACTCAGGGAACTACTTATTTAATACCCAAGGATCAAAATAACACCCAAGATCCATCCAAGTACCGCCCAATTACTTGTCTTCCAACTTTGTATAAATTGGTCACATCCTGTGTAACCCGGCGTATCTACCAACACTGTGCTCTAAACAATATCATAGAGCCTCAACAGAAAGGATGCGCTAAGGGTTCCATGGGCTGCAAAGAACAGCTTATCATCGACTCAGTCATTTCTAACCAGGCATTCACTAAAAAAAGGAATCTTTTTACTGCTTTTATTGACTATAAAAAGGCCTTTGATTCAGTACCGCATGAATGGCTAATAGATATTTTGAAAATATACAAGGTCGATGATAACATAGTGACCTTTTTAAGGCATATAATGAGAGATTGGAAGACTAAAATTCACCTCCAAATACCTGGTGAAAACAATATTGAAACCGAAAATATCGCAATCAACCGGGGCCTGTTTCAAGGAGACTCGTTGAGTCCACTGTGGTTCTGTTTAGCTTTGAACCCCCTTTCCCAGCTATTAAACTCCACAGACTCAGGTTTTAGCATTAAAAGCAATAATACTGTAGTAGCGAAGCTCAATCATCTGTTGTATATGGATGATTTGAAATTAATGGCTTCCACTCGAGAACACCTAGAAGAGATGCTAAAAACTGTAGAAACATTCTCTAATGATATTAGTATGCAGTTCGGTCTAGACAAGTGCCGTGTTTTGAATATAGTCAAAGGAAAGGTACAGCCCGGTGGATTCGATATGCAAAATGGCCAGAACATCGAGGCCATGGGCGATAACGATATGTACAAATATCTTGGAGTAAAGCAGGCGCGGAAAATTGACCATAAGCAAATGAAAACTGAGATAACTACTGAGTTTATAAGAAGGGTTAAACAGCTGCTTCGTTCACAGCTTAACAGTAAAAATTTGTTTAAGGCACTGAACACCTACGCTTGTTCCGCGCTTAGCTATTCATTTGGTATTGTTAAGTGGACAAAAACGGATATAGAAAATCTTCAGCGAAAAGTACGAACACACCTCACAAAGGCACAAAAACACCACCCTAAAAGTGCAGTAGAACGAACGACATTACCCCGGTATTTAGGAGGAAGAGGACTTATGGATATAGGTGA
Source organism: Diabrotica virgifera virgifera (assembly GCF_917563875.1). Taxonomy (NCBI): domain Eukaryota; kingdom Metazoa; phylum Arthropoda; class Insecta; order Coleoptera; family Chrysomelidae; genus Diabrotica; species Diabrotica virgifera. The sequence continues at coordinate 67,592,100 of NC_065446.1, read as the reverse complement.
GCAATTAGATAAACAGATTGCTAATTTAAGAACTTATTTTCAGATGCAGGCTGAGACATCTACTCTACACCGCGCAATTTGCGCAGTAGATGACACAACACCGATCAAACTGAGGGAACCAGAAATGCGCATAAACCACCTTACTAAGGATGAAAAACTGCGCACCTGGATGGGTAAACCTCTGCACGGGCGACATCCCAATGAAGTTAGCCAAGACTATGTCGACAATATAGCGTCGAACTATTGGTTGACATCAGGAAAGATGTTCCCTGAAACGGAGGGTTCATTACTGGCCATTCAGGATCAGGTTATACCAACCAGAAATTACCTGAAATATATCGTCAAAGACCCTCAGGTTCAAAACGACAGATGCCGATATGGATGTCAAGCCCAAGAAACCATCCAACATATTACAGGGGGCTGCCAGGCATTTGCTGCAACTGAATATAAGGAACGGCATGACGCAGTGGGAAAAATCCTTCATCAAGAGATAGCTAACAAGTTGGGACTTCTCCAAACGGACCATCTCCCATATTATCAATACGTTCCTGAGAGTATGCTTGAGGATGGCAACTACAAGCTATACTGGGACCGCAGTGTGCTCACAGACCAAACAGTGGCACATAATAGACCAGATCTCGTACTAGTTAATAAATTAACAAGACAAACAACACTAATTGATGTGGCGATACCTAACAACAATAATCTACGTAGTAAATTTACTGAAAAGATCGCCAAGTATAGAGATCTGGAAATTCAAATACGGAGACAGTGGAGAATGCAAAGTACCCAGACGATACCTATTGTTATATCTACTACTGGAGTCATTCCGAAGACCCTCCTCGAAAGCATAAAAAAGCTGGGTCTCAATGAACATCTTTATAAGACCATGCAGAAAGCTGTACTACTTGCGACGGCCAGAAGTGTACGAAAATTTTTGGGAGATACACCTGCATTCCAAGTCACCTAGGGCTCGATAACACGGAAAGAGTCCCACCAGAGCTCAATCCTTTTGATACCGTAGGTATCTGGGATGAGTCAATTTTCCCCTTAGAGGGAGTGTGAGCCGTATGGCTAAATCTGGATAATAATAATAATTTATTCAACAATAATAGGTACAATCTTTTTAGATATTTACAGCTAAAGTGAATAAATTAACCCGAAGGTCTCCGAGAGGTTTGGATACACCTGTTTCGGTAAATATGATATAAAATAATAAATAATAACATATTAACGTAAATAACATAAATAACATAAATAGCAACATAATACAATATAATATAATACAATAAAAAGATAGGTACGTTTTTTTTTAATTGTAAATACACAGTTATGTTTTAGTAAATATGATACGTAGAATAAATAATACAATGAAAACAATAAAATTAATACTTAGTTTAACAATAAAGCACGAATATTTAATTTTTTTTAAACAATTATGTATGGCTCAATTAGTTAGTAATATTTTTGAAGAATGGTGTATATACGCATGTTTTATTAAATATGATAAAAATAATAAGCAAAATAAATCAGTTTAAAACAATATAAAATTTGAAATATAGGTATAAAAATTGGTAGTGACTCTAGAGTTTCATTTATTTTGTTTTAATGTATGTAAATTTAAGCTACTATAATGATGTCACAAAAATTTCTTGTTTGTTCCATCAGAAATGATTTTAATTTCTTTTTAAATAGAAGAACATTCTTAGTATTTTTGATATCATTGGGGATATGATTATATATTTTTGGGGCTAGAAATAGAAAACTTCTTTGACAGAAGGACTTTGTCATTTTCGGAATCATATAAAGGTGTTTGCCTCTTGTATCATGTTCATGTGATGGTAAATTGTTGTCTGTTTTCATGGTGTGATATTTTAAAGACACACAAAGCAAGTATAACTGTTTCAAGTCAAATATTTTACTATCCTTATATAATCTATCTGTAGAGTAGGTGTATGGTTTAGACATAATAATTTTCAGAAATCTTCTTTGTATGATTTCCAGTGGGAGAATGTGTGTTTTTAAGGCGCTTCCCCAAGCCAGTATATCATAACGGAGATGACTTTCTACTAGTCCGTAATATAGTGTGCGAAGGTATATATTAGGTATATGTTTTTTAAGATGTTTAAACTTATACAGGACAAACTGTAGCTTTTTAATGATATATTTAATGTGAAAGTCCCATTTTAGATGTGTATCTATAAAAACTCCTAGATATTTAACATTTGTTACGGGTTTAATATAAAAATTTTGTTTATTATGTGATATTTGAAGGGGTTTGAAAAGATCAGTGGTCAAGTTAAAGTTAAATATTGGTAGATAAACAGTTTTCTTAAAATTTATTGTTAGTATTTTGTAGTCAAACCATTCTTTTATTAGTTGTAGATCACATTCTGCTTTTGTTTTTAATTCATACCAATTCTCAGCATCATAAATAATAGCTGTATCATCAGCAAACCCAATTATGTGCCCTGTACTCTGTAATGAAAATAATCCATTTATATATAGATTAAACAGGACAGGACCTAATACTGTTCCCTGTGGCACTCCATATGTTATACTTCTTTGTCCGCTTATTACTTCGGAGACCCTTACTACCTGTTGTCTCTCAGAGAGGTAACTTCTAAATCATTGTAAACAGTTGTCTCTTATACCAATTTTCTCTAAGGTTTGTAAGAGGTTATTGTGACTTACAGTGTCAAAAGCTTTGGCCAAATCAAGAAATACGCATAAGCAAACTTTATTTTTGTTAAGTGCTTCATATGCTTTAGATGTTAAATTCAAAATGGCATCTTGGGTGAAAGTATTTTGCTTAAAACCAAATTGGTGAGGGAAAATTAAATTATATTTTTTGATATATGCTGTAAGTCTATTTTTCAATAATAATTCAAATATTTTAGAAATATGCGGAATAAGAGATATAGGTCGATAGTTTGCAGCAAGAGTTTTGTCTTCATTTTTGTATATTGGTATGACTACTGTTGTTTTGAAGGCTTTAGGCCATATTCCTTTTTCTATACATATATTGATAATGTGAACCAATGGTTTAATTTATACAAAATGTGTTTAATTCTTTGAAAATTTTTCATTGACAGACGAATACAAAAAATAAAGAGGAATAGTATAAAAAAGAGAACAAAATGATCTATGTTCAGAAATGGAAGAATCAGAAAAGAAACACGACATATTCAACGTGCACAAGAAAGTTTGTAAAGTGGCTGTATAATAAGACAAATGCTATTACTCTAGTAGATATTTCAGGAAAAGTTATTATTAATTGAAAAAGACCGATATGTTTTTGTACACATTTATCACTTTATCACAAATGAATGATTGGGAAAAGAAAAGTATTTTTGAGGTGTGTAAAAATATTTTTATGCCATACCGGTTTAATATTGTGTATTTATTAGTTATAGGTCTGGATCCCGCGTATAAAGAAGTTGATTAATAGCAAGCTGAAAATTTGTTAATAGCTTAAGGGTGTCTAGTCGGATAAACCTTGATAAATGGGAACACTGGAACAGGAGCAGTTTTAACTGCGGAACAGATTAAAAATTTGGAACGGTCGGACCACGAAAACGGCACATTTATTTTGTCCGACAGAATAGACTTAAACTCTCCGAACAGAGATTAAACTCTCATGCAAAAACCAGACTGCTATTTATCACCGGTCATAATAGTGGAGTCAATTAAGGTGGATATGAGTTATTACCTCAGATTTCGTTGAACCTCCATCGATTTTCATAAAAATTGGTGAGTGGTTAAAGGATACCTCAAGGAACAAAGGTGACATAGTGCCAACTTGCGCTTTTTGCATTTTAGGGGTGAAATATACCCCTTTTTTAAAAATTATTTTTTAGATTTCTGAAAGTGCAGTCACTGTAAGTTTTCACTTCCTATTTTGTTGAGCCTTCATCGATTTTCATGAAAATCGGTAAATAGTTAGAGGATACCTCATGCCATAAAAGATATATAGCATTAACTTGCGCTTTTGCATTTTAGTTTTGTAATACACCCCTACTTTTTAAATTGTAAAAAATGCAGATTTCCGCATTATGGCGCAAGTAATCTCGTTTAATTAAGAAAAATAAATATTTTTTTTATATTTATGTGCATGAATTACATTTTTTTTTAATTTTTCAAACCTTATAGCAACCAAAAATCCGAAAATTAACAAGTCGAAAATCACGAAAACCTTATTCTTCTATATTTCTGAAAGTGTAGTCACTGAATGTTTTCACCCACGATTTCTTTGAACCTTCATCGATTTTCATGAAAATTGTTGATTAGTTAGAGGATACTTCAAAAAACAAAAGTGATATGGCACCAAGTTGCGCTTTCTGCATTTTAGGGGTGAAATCCACTTTTTTTTTAATGATAAAAATGCAGATTTCAGCATTCTGGCTCAAGCAATCTCGTTTAATTAAGTAAAATAAATATTTTTTTACATTTATGTGCATGATTTATAATTTTTATTAATTTTTTATACCTTATAGCAACCACAAATCAGAAAACTAGCAAATCGGCAATCACGAAAAAATTAATCTTTTATATTTCCAAAAAGGCAGTCACTGAAGGTTTTCACCCCTGATTTCGTTGAACCTTCATCAATTTTCATGAAAATTGGTAAGTAGTTAGAGGATACCTCAAGAAATAAAAATGATGTGGTACCAACTTGCGATTTTATCCTGGGGGTGTATGTTACCCCTTCTCATGGGTGAACACTATTTTATTTAAAATAACCCCATAATTAGATAGAGGAGTAAATTCTAAGCAAACTTTCTTTTATCAAGTTTATAAATTTTTTATTTAAATAATATTTCATAATTTAATAAAATATTATTGGTACAGTAAAACCTGACAATAACGGCCACTAAAAATAGAAAACAATTGGCCGTTATAGAAATGTGGCCGCTAATGCTAGGTTTCCTTTTCCACAAATACATAAAATATAATTGAAAATTTATTTATTTTAGTAATTAAAGCAAATCTAATTAAATATAATTCTACAAACAAACGGAACATACTAAAACTAAATTCAATTTACTACAATATAAAACAATATCTATACGAAAAAACAACTACAAGAAAAACAGAATTTTTGTTTGTTTTACATTTTTTTAGATAAACGAAACATACTAAAACTAATTTAATATAGGTAATACATAATATAAAACAACATACTATAGCTACTACGAAAAATACGCTTATCACTAAAGTATCGTCGTGCTTCCATGCTATATTCAACAAAACCAAATTGGTAGGGCCTTTAATTAGATATCGCAAATCACTTTGGCTGATTTTGTCTGCATATATATATTATGTTTCAGGAATCCTTTTTTTTTTTGTGTGAGACTGGATATAGGACATTTCTCAAGTATGAATTCACATTCATGGTATATCGTTGCTATACAGGGATAATAATATGTGCAATGTTATGGTACAGGCTACGTTAAATATGAAGTAAATGTGGAAGATATACACTGGTTATTCATTTCAATTTAATTTGATTGTTTTTTAATCGTTTACAATATTTAAAATAATTAAAGACATAAAGTTAGGGATTTCAAAAATAAATTCAGTTCTCACTGGCAGGGTGGGAAATAATAAAGTGCCATACAATAGCATTTCATTACAATGCTCATTACAGGCATTACAGGCTGCTCCGTTTGAGAAAACTCATACTCTCAAACTTTGAGAAAACACTCATTCAGTTTCGACCAACCCTGTATTAGCTAAAATTAAACGTTTTGCTAGATTAATAATTTTTAACAATAATAGATTATATTAAAAATCACTTGAACATAAATTGATTTTCTGATGTCAAATCACTACAATTATACAGGGGGTGAATATTGCTATGAAATTTGAAAATAAAAACGTAATTATCTTTTAAACTACTTCGTATAACATCACAAAACCTGATATTTTAAGAAATAAAACATAGAGGAGAATCCAAAAATGTAAAAATATACAGGGTGTTCCATAAACAAAAGATAATTTTGTTTCACCCTGTCAATATGGGTGGCCCTGTATATTTGGAAATGTATTTAAATTCTGATATTATCTATGCCCCAATCTCACCTAAATAAACTTTTTTCGTATCTCCTACAACAAACGACTAATTGGACTTCCCACAACCTGTATACATACAAAACCTCCGCTATAAAATTTTTTCAAAGAAAATGTTATTGGTTTTTTTTTAAATAACTCCATTAAGTTTTGAAATATGAGATTTATCCAAAAACCATTACAAAGCTAAGTAAAATTTATATAACACTATATTAAACGTAATTTTCTAAATCCTTTATTTTTTTTTAAATACAAGGTGAAAGGGCCCCGGTTACATGGTTCTCGCAGTAAAATTTAGGTTTTATTATTATTATTATTATTATACAATAATATCGAGCCAAAGCAAAGCTTATATGGCTCAGCATACAAAATAATTGTAGGTCTTAAACTAAATAATATAACATAAAACAAATTCTTACAAAATAAAAATTAAATTAAAGTAAATATTCAAAAGAATTGGTTTTCATAAAAGTTGTTACAACAATAGCAAATTAAAAAAGATACAAAAATTAGAAGGTAAGTATACCTAAAAATTACAAAATTTTTTTTCTCATAAAAAAAACAAAATATACCCTTATATTTTACAACAACTATTTTAACAAAAATTGCTAACATTACACATACAATGTTCAGTTAGTTCTCATCAAACCTGTTTTTGAAACTATTTAAGCTAATAGCCCCTACGACGTCATCACTTAAACTGTTCCATTTATCAAAAACTCGATTTACCAAAAAGTTTTGCCTTACAGTAGTTTTAAAAGGTTCCTTTTTCAATTTATAGTGATGACCTCGTAGTCTAGCATCTTCGCTGATATTAAAAAAATTCGATGTTCCCCAAAATTCTCCCCTAAGGATTCTGTAAGTAGATATTAAATCACCTCTCTCTCTCTTCTATGAGTCAATGGAGACAACTTAAGCTTTCTTAATCGAGTTTCATAGCTTAATCTTGCATAATTAAAAGGTAGCTTAGTAGCTCTTCGTTGTACTCCTTCTAATAAATTAATATCTCTTTGTAAATGAGGTGACCAAACAGATACCGCAAATTCCAGGTGAGGTCTGACATAACTTTTATAGAGTTTCAAAAACAAGTCTGGAGACATTTTAGGAAAAGCTTTTGATATGAGGTATAAAGCAGAGTTAGCTTTACCGACTACTTTTGCTGTTTGAGTAGACCAACTTAACGTTTGGTTGACCATAACGCCCAAATCATTAACTTCCTGTACCGATTTCAGAGGAACTCCATCCAAAAAATATGTTATATGTGGATTATTATATCCACATTGAACAACACAACACTTACGCGAATTTAATGGAATAGCCCATGTCATGCTCCATTCTGATAGCTGATTAAGGTCACTCTGAAGAGTATTAACAATATCGGGACAGTAATATAACTTTAAATCGTCGGCATATGAAACTGATTTTGACTGCCATCCGCACGTTAAATCAGATACGTACAACAAAAACAGAATAGGCCCTAATATTGATCCCTGAGGGACACCACTGGCTACCGCACGTGGAACACTGCAGTCACTGCAGTCAATGTTTCTATCTCGGTTATTTTTTGTCGTAAAAAAATATTTGAGTAAAGATATTTGTCGTAAAAAAATATTAAAAAAAGAAAAAGATTAAATAAAGTTAAAACTAAAATTTTGTTCTCTGCCATTTTTTAAGTATATCGAGTATTTTTGGAGTTATTATCAAAAGAAAATGAAATTCACGAAAATTTGAAAAATTCTAATTTTTTTAATCGTATTTTTTTTCAAAAATATGCATTCTAAACCGGTCAAAATTGTTGAAGTTATTACTCATGTTATAATAAATAAAGTTTTAAATGGGTTACTATAAATTTTAATTTTTGTGGAAATGACGTATGTTTCATTTTTCATTCTTCCCTAAAAAATCTGAAAGGGTCCTCTTATTTCCATCATAACTTGCTTAATTTTGATGCTATCGACTTCTTATATAGCTTTTTGTTACCTTTAAGTACTTTATTAAAATGTTTAATATCTATATTTAACAAAGTGCATCGTTTTCCTGTTATTTAAGCTTGAATACTAAGATTTGAGTACTCGCGGAAAAAAAATATACATTCAATTGCATATAACTCACTTTGTATATGTAATAAAGGATTTTTCGAATAAGGAGCTTATTTATTTTTATATTATCTTCGATTTTGGTAATACCAACTTTTTTGAAGAAACTTATGGTTTTTGAGTTATTTATGAAAAACTGCTTTAAAACATGGATTTTTTTCAGGAAAAATCAAAAGTTTTGATCTTTAATAACTCAAAAACTATTGATTTATTGAAATAACTTTATATAACAAATTTTACTTATAATTTGTCCCTCTATCGATTAGTGGTATTATTTTTAATAAAATAATTTCCACCCCCGAGAAGGGGTGGCATCCCCCCCAGGGTAAAAGCGCAAGTTGGCACCATGTCACCTTTGTTTCTTGAGATATCCTCTACATACTTACCAATTATCATAAAAGTCTATGGAGGTTCAACGAAATCGGAGGTGAAAACCTTCATTGACTCCACTATAATTCCTGTCATTTGACATATTATACATGTTCCACTTATTAAAACGCCCATTTGCTGATAAATAGCAGTCTGATTTTTGCATGAGAGTTTAATATCTGTTCGGAGAGTTTAAGTCTGTTATGTCGGACAAAATACATGTGCCGTTTTCGTGGTCTGGCCGGTCCAAATTCTTGTTCCACAATTAAAACTTCCCCTGTTCCAGTGTTCCGATATATCAAAGTTTGTCCAACTTGACACCTTTAAGCTATTAACAAACAAATTTTCAGCTTGCTATTAATCAACTTTTTTTTTCATACGCGGGATCCAGACCTATTACGAGCCACATAATGGTATACTTTATGCCCGTGCGGGCATAAAGAAATTATTGCAATAGGAAAAACTGTGTTTACGTTAATAGCAAACTGCTATCCAATATTACTTTCCTAGCAACGGTACTAAATACCTGCTGCGATACAATATTACTTCAAATTAATATAAAATAAAATTAAAACTTTAATTTACGCAATAAACCGGTATGACATAACGTTTTATATGCACCACGTGCATTCTAAGATGTTTATACCCTCGGGCGACATATAAACACCCGGGTCAGAGGCCCTCAAATTTATAAGCTTGTAGCCCTTAGGGTATAAACATATATTTAATGCCCTTGATACATAAATAGCTATTATTAAATTCCTAGTTAAGCGGTTTCGGCTTACAAGGCCATCTTCAGAGCTATGGTCAAAAGTTTAAAGTACCACTATAAAGAAGAATCCCATTTTTAATCGAAAATTTTTTAAATGAAAAAGTTTCTTATAAATTTAGAAAACTTGAAGTTTAAAAAAAATTTAAGGTGAATTGAAAAAACATCTAGAATGATACATTGGGACTTTCCAAAAAAACACATTAAAAATTTTTATCATGGTAAGATTTAAGCACCCACCATATGTAGTGGAGTCGGCTGACAGAATTCTGTAGTGGAGCGGAAATATGAGACTTTATGAGAATATGTCTACAAACAATAGAATAAGTCCAGAGGAAATATGGAACAGAATGGAAGTACAATGTTCAGTTCAAAAAAAAAGTTGTGAAATAGAGCCCCACAGTGGTACGGGCATGTACAAAGAATGCTAGAGCACGAGTGGCAGAAAAGAATATTAGACTGGGACCGACCGGAAAAAATACGGAGAGGAAGACCTGCTACAAGATGAAAAACGAACATAGGAAGCTCCATGATAGGTGCTCAGAGGAGGTGTCTGGGAGAATAGAGCTCTGTGGAGGAGAAAACGGTGAACTCATAATGGGAAAAAAAACGAATAAAAAGAATAGGTCGTATTTGTTTTAAAGATCTTAGAGTACTTTAAAGATCTACCAAAAAAGAAGATGGATCTGGTTATTTTTAGTGACATTATTGAGTGTGAATCTGTCGTTTAAGTTTACTCCTCCATTTAAAAAATGAACCATACAGTTATTCTTGTTCTAATTCTGATCAATCATTACTGAACTAGTGATTTTGCCCGTCGCCATGGGAATACAATAGTTACGTCGACAGGGAATACAATAAATTGCCTTCTCTAGTCAAATATAGCCTTCATCGTTCAAAGTAAGTTTGTTTGGTTTTTCTTATCTTTTTACTTTATCGTACTACATACGTAGTATAGTATAATAGATAAAGTTATAAGATCGTGCAAAAAAAATTTTTTCAGATTTCACTTTTTTTCGACGTTTTGAGACCCCCTGAGTCTAAAAAGCAAATAAAAAAACATGTCGGAAGTATGTACGTACGTATGTATGTACGTACGTACGTATTACGTATGTCGCCACAACCCAGCAAAAACTACCGGACCGATTTTGATAAAATTCGGTATGAGTAAGTTTAAGAGAATTTTGTCGAGAAACTAAGCTTTTAAAAAAAACCTCTCAAAGGGGGGCCGAAATAGGCGGTTATTTAGGGCCCATTTTTGCAAATTTTGACCGAAACGAATGAAATTTAACTCAAAGTTAGCTCATCGATAGGTAAATATAAATACGGAATTTGACATTTCCAAATTCAAAATGGCGGCCAACATGGCCGACCGCTCACCCGACACATTTCCCTAGCTATCTAAAAATTTGTTTAAGATAAGTTTAATTTAAAAAAGTCGTTATATAGCCTAAAGATGGGGCTATAAGAAGAATATTATCGTTTTTCAGAAAAAGTTATGAATTGCTTATATTTAAGGGGTTAAAATTTGACATAATTTTGAACTAGATTTTCTCAACAATTGCTTCAAGGAATTTGTTTATTTTTTGATATGTTTTTGATATTCTATCGGTTAATTGAATGATATTAGTCAGATTTCTTAACTCCCCATAGGAGGGGAGTTATGAATTTTTTATAAAAAAATATTCGAGTGCCCGTAACTTCCTTTGTAATAGAAATTAAAATTTAAAATTTTGCAAACATATATCGTACTTTATTGTCTATTATCACAATAAATTTTACACAAAATATGGCTTCCGGTTGAACCGGAAATGAAAAAAAAAATCTTAACTTTTTTAGATACTTTGAAAGAATGCAAAATTACCTTTCTCACGACATAAAACTCATTGCTGTAGCTCTAACACTCGAAAAGTTACAGTAAATAGAAATTTTGCTATAATCTTGTATGTGTCCTCTCTTACGCGATAGTAGCAGAGCATTATTTTAGGGCAGTCAATGAGGGTATTTGGCTTCGAATTTCATCCTACTACATCGATGTACTTGATATTTTCACAGTAAGCAGGAAATCTCAAGTAAGCTCAAGAAACAAAATCTACCCTATATACTATGGCGCTTTTATCTTGGGACGGTTCCCACCCCTTCAAGGGGTTGGAAAATTTGTTGGTCAAAATAAGCACGGAAGTGGCTAGAGAACCTATTTCTAAACAAAAACTGGTTCATACTTTTTTTTGAGAACTCAATACTTTTTGAGTTATGCGTAGTTGAAAATTGGCCATTTTCATTGAAAAATGACACCTTTTCGGACGGTTTTTTGTAAATACCTTTAAAACTATGCATCGAAATAAAAACACTATATAAAACATTTTTTTAGATTATAAATAATAAATAGATTCGTTCCTTCGTAAATGTTCTATTTATAATACAAAAAGAGATATGGTAGGTGAAAAGAGTTTGTTTTTTGGTGCATGCTCAAATTGGTGTATTCAACTTGAAGTAACAGAGGAACGTTAGGTTTTAGGTGTATAATACTACCAACGCCTTTTGTAGTGTTTAAAAAGGCCTTTAAAGCGGGCACCGTTAAATGTCGGTTACATTCAAACTACGCGAGATATGGTGCAAAAAATTTATGACTAATGTACTTTAAGGAAAAATGAGAAGTATATACATTTAACTCCTCTTCCACCAGAATTTAAATGCATTGTTTTTCTTCTGCAATACCTTTTAATACAGTGTTATTTCTACTTTCAAAAAGTTGAACGGGTTTAAAATGAATGGTTTTTGTAAAAAATGTGATCAAATTATAGGATGCATTTTTAAATTTTCTTAAAAATCTTCCTTTTTCTCCATGTAATTCGAAAATAAAAATGTTCCACCCCCGAGAAGTGGTGGGAACCGCTCCCATGATAAAAACGCCATAGTATATAGGATAGACTTTGAATTAGGAGATTGGGCTACTCCCAAAATTTCATTAAAATCCATGCAGTAGGATAGAATTCGGAGGTAATATCTTGTTTTTAATCTCGCACATTGACTGGCGTAATAGAAATATAATGAAATGCAAATATTGTAAACTATTAATTTCTCAGAGAAATGAACTAATTTGAAATGAAAGTATGACTATAATGGTAGGTGAGCGCTTTGGGGAACTATTGGGTTGTGAAGAGTAGGTCCTAAAACCATAAAAAGTTAAGTAAAGTTTTCCATTTTAGTGGGGACTTGTCCATTTTAAATTTAATTTTCTACTTCCAACAATGTTTTTTTTTTAGATTATAACGCCATCTATCCATAATTCGAAAACATGTTTCGAAAAAAAGTTACTTATTTTTATGTAAGGAATCCAAATTTGCAATAAAAAATTGGGACTCCATTTAAGAGTTTAAAGTAACCCCACCCCACCTCTGTGGGGGTTCGTGTTTGGTGCCATTCGATAGATTTTTCAAAAATATTGAATAATTGTATTTTTTAGTTTTTCTATCTGATGTTCATTTCGCGAAATATCGCGGGATTCGTATTTAAAATATTAAATTTACTCCCCACCCCTCTCCGTGAGAAGTCGTGTTTAGTATCATTCGATAGATTTTTGAAAAATATTGAGTACATATTTTTTAGTTTTTCGATCTTTCATTCATTTCGCGAAATATTCGCTTTTTTCTTGTGAAACTTTGGGATTCAGTCATTTCCTTACGCCCTGCTCAAATCGTCAAATTTTTGAAATATACACTGTTTTGCATGTACTTAACTTACCTTATCTTAATCTGACGACTTCGAGTTTTTCTAAGGATATATTTATTTTTCGGCCCTCCCTTAACGAACTCCCCTGCATTAAGAGCCAATATATGGTAGAGGTACATTTTCAGGGTACAAGGTTTCTCCCCATGTAATAATCTGACGCGCTTGAGTAACTGCAAAAATCCCCGCTTGGGCTCGCTACCATAATATTCTATTGATTTATGCAATAATCTATACATCTATAGTGTGTCCCCGAAATGTGGCATCAAACATTTTCTCAAATGCAGGAATTAATGATGCGTAGAACCATAAAATATTTTCAAGTATACAAGGTGTTTCTAAAATATTAAAATAACGAGTAACTTTGCTATTTTTATAGAATGCCAGTATCTAGTACTTTAACGATAATAGATCGGTACGATAAAGTTCTCGGGCGGCCCTTCCGTCCAGCGTTTTTATCTCATTATTAGTGGTTCTGTATCTGAAATGTGGTTTCTTTTAGATTTTAAGGGGATTTTCCGATTCCTGCAATTATTGTAATTATTTTAATAAGTGTAAACCATAATATATCTTTTAAATAAAACCAATAACATAAATATCCACGAGGAAAATAAAATTCCTGTGGCTGGCTGTATACCATAAATCACAAAAAAATACTGAATTCTTTGTATAGTCGGTTCGCTAAACTCAGACGCAACTGGCTAGATATTTTAGTCGATCATTTTTTTGTTTTTTGCCAATTTTGCAAAATTTGGCAAAATTACTAACTATTTAGTGATTATTAACTATTTAGTAATTATTTTTGAGCAATTTTACTAAAATTGGGAAAATTACCGACTAAAATATCTAGAAAGTTGCGTCTGAGTTTAGCGAACAGACTATAAAAGGTATATTTAGAAAAACCCAATAAGGGTTACGTCAAATTAACAAAACGTTTTCGGATTAACAAATAATAAATTCGGATATAACGGACAAAAAAATCCGCTCAAATGTGAAAAACTTAAAACGTCACTGTATTTTACAAATAATTTCAATAAAATTTTTATTACAGCATGATGCGGACATATTTCTAATAATAGTATAAAAAACAGCAAACTTCAAAAGTGCAAACAAAACTTTCAAAAAAAGTTTTTTGATTTATTTTAAACGTATTTTTGAATAAAGGACTTTTGGCTTTAACGGATAACCCGTCCCCCCAATTGGTCCGTTATATCAAGGTTTTACTGTATAACCTAATACCAATTTAGTGATTTATTTCCTAAACCAATAGCATGCATGCGTGAGCCACCAAAATATTATGGGTAAAAGCCCTTTAAATGTTACAAGATCTTAAATGGTACTACATATTGTTAACTCTAACGCACGTGGATGTAATGTAAAAGGGATGAACCTCACATATTGAGAGTTGAATGTCAACTAAAGGTAAAGGAACTTTAGAAGTATGTCAAAGACAAACTGTCAATGTAACGTTGTGAACTGTTGTATTGTTACTTCAGCCAAAGAATTTAAAGTTTATGTTGATGTTGAAAATAAAACATTATTAAATATCCATATATTTGGGTTAAAAATATTCGAACCTAAATGTAAAAAACTGTGAACTATGCAATGATTAAATAGATGACTTTTATCACATACGACATACCGTTATCCTCTCATCGCCCAATGTCACATAAATATGCAGCCTTTCACAGTTATGGACACCGACTGGAGACAATTCCATTATATCCATCTAACTATAACAAAGAACTCAATATTCTCCGTCAAATAGCATTTAACAACGGTTACGATCCTAATCTTATAAAGAAACTCATTCAAAAGAGACACCTTAGAGTCTTGAGAGAGACTGCTTCCCCCTGAGACTTGACCATTAACCCCTTGTATGCTTCCTTACCATATTATCATGAACGTCTTTCCGGTGATATCAGATATCTTCTTAAAAGAGCAGTTGATAACACTCACATTTCTTTCAAAGTACCTAATAATTTAGGACAGTGTCTTACCAATTTTAAAGACCGTATTAACTATATGAATCGTAGCGGTGTCTATAGATTACAATGCTGTGATTGTGATGCTACATATATAGGGAGAACCTGTAGATCACTAGCTTCTTGTTTCTTAGAATATACCAAAAGAGAGAACACTTCAACTTTCTCACAATATCTCATACAAAATAAACATATTTTTAACATCCCAGAAGACGTCTCACCGTTACATATTATTCCTCAAAAAAACTTCCTGGAATTGGACCTGTATGAGGACTTAGAAATAGTTAAAGAGAAGTAGAAAAGTCCTAATTGTGTTAATCGCCATGTTTCTTTTAATCGAGATTTCCAACCCCTACATTGACAACTTTTTTCATAACACATAATCTATATCCTCTCATCTTCTGTGCATTATCATCTATGACTATCATCTATGTTTCTATTTCAATACAAATTTTCGATAAGCAACATCCTACTTCATACTCTTAATATATCTTATTCACATTTCACCTTTCCGCATTCTTATTATTTCACTTCTCCAGTACTTTCGACATACCACCACATTTTCCGTTATATCTTCTACGTTATTGATTATCTCCACATCCTACCGCCCTTATCCTCAACCCTTCTTCCTTATTCACCCATTTATTTTCAGGTAGTTTGAAGTTGAGTCTCTTGGGTTATCAGTTTCATCGAGTGTTTTTGGTCTCATTCTCATTCGCACATAACAACAAAATTTATTTAGTCAAACGAAATAAATGCCATTTTTCTCCATTTTTGTTGGGTTCACCTGTATTTAACCTATTAGATCAAATTAGCAGTCATCAAAACACTCACACACTAATCAATATCTTAGAATTGTACATTTATGTACCCATTAAACAAATTTTGATATCCTAGACGCTTTAACGTAAAAGGCCTTAATAATAATTCTAAGTCTATTGTTTCCACTCTATTTTTCTAACAACTTCTAAATTTATTGTTGACTTCATAACTACCTTGTACTTAAATATCATGTTTTCATATTCATCTATTTAATCATTGCATAGTTCACAGTTTTTTACATATAGGTTCGAATATTTTTAACCACGCACAATATATGGATATTTGATAATGTCTTATTTTCAACATTAATATAAACTTTAAATTCTTTGGCTGAAGTAACAATACAACAGTTCATAACGTTGCATTGACAGATTGTCTTTGACATACTTCTAAAGTTCCTTTACTTTTAGTTGACATTCAACTCTCAATATGTGAGGTTTATCCCTTTCACATTATATCCACGTGGGTTAGAGTCCTGTCCTGGGTAATATCAAGGAATATTTGCAACATCCAATATTATTTTGACTTGCACCAAGGCTCGGTGCTGAGTCCTTATTTATTCTCATTAGTTTGGGACCAGATAACAGCGAAACTACAGGGTAACATTCCACGGTGCTTAGTGTATGTTGATGATGTCGTGTTAGTAGGAAATAGTGAAAGAGACTTGGAACAAAAACTGGAACAGTGGACACGAGCTCTGGAGGAAAAAGGTTTAAAACTTAGTAGGACAAAGACAGAGTATTTGGAATGTTCATTTAAAGATGGAGGTACTACAAATAAAATGGTATCTTTGGATGGTCAACTGATTGTAAAAAGCAATAGTTTTAAGTACCTGGGATCGGTATTACAGAGTAATGGAGAAATAGATGGAGATGCATGCAGTAGATTTAAGGCTGGATGTATGAAGTGGAAGGAAGCGAGTGGTGTGTTGTGTGACAGAAAAGTTCCAATGAAGCTGAAAGGAAAATTCTATAAAGCAGCCATAAGACCGGCTATGATGTACGGAACAGAATGTTGGGGAGTGAAAAAGAAAGAGGAACAACAAATGCATGTGGCAGAGATGAGAATGCTTAGATGGATGAGTGGAGTGACAAGAAAGGATAAAATTAAAAATGAGTATATTAGGGGTAAAGTCTAGGTGTGGCACCAATGAATGCCAAAATGAGAGAGCATAGGTTGAGATAGTTTGGTCATGTTCAACGTCGAGACGTTAATCATCCAATACGAAGAGTAGGTGAAGTGCAGATTCCTGGAAGGAGTAGGAGAGGAAGACCAAAGAAGACGTGGGAGGAGACGATTAGGCAGGACATGTTGGTAAAGGGGATTAATATTGATATGACCCAGGATAGAATTGTGTGGAGAAATGAAATTAGGGAAGCCGACCCCGCATAGGGATAAGGCAAAGAGAATGAATATGTAGTACCATTAAGATCTTGTAACATTTAAAGTGTTTTTACCCTTAACATTTTGGTGGCTTACGCATATATGCTATTGTAAGTATGATCTCTGGAAATTCTTAACCTTAGTCAACTGTTTACATTTTCCTTTATTAATTAGGTCATACTTATTATTTTAGGGCTTTTAACACTGATGGTGGATTATTTGTTAATCCGAAAACATTTTGTAAATGTGATGTAACCCTTATTGAGGTCTTTTAAATGTACCTTTTACAAAGGATCCAGTATTTTTTTAATAACATAAATAAAACAAATAAATATAAATATGTAAATAAATAAAAAAATGAAATTACAAGGATTTCATAATAATTCCGTTAAGTGAAAACAGAATCAATGATTTGATTGGCTCGAAAAAACGGGAATTAGCTCTGATTAACTTGCAGGAATTCGTTTAAACGACAGAACGGATGCAGAAATTTCCACTCGAGGAAATCGCTGGAACGACGGCAAAAAATTCTGTTTGATTTTCATTAAAGTACATTTTCACTCTCCAGAGTTTTATTCAAATTGTGTACAGACTGCGACCGTTAGAGTAATTTGAAAATGAACACTAGAATTACTGCAACGTTCGAGTAGAAATAATGATGTTAAATAAAAGAGAACGTAATTAGATATGTAATTAATATTTTTCTTAGAGTCTGGGATATAGGTCTGGATCCCGCGTATGAAAAAAAAGTTTATTAATAGCAAGCTGAAAATTTGTTAATAGCTTAAGGGTGTCTAGTCAGATAAACTTTGATATATGGGAACACTGAAACAGGGGCAGTTTTAATTGTGGAATAGGTTAAAAATTTGGAACGGTCAGACCACGAAAACGGCACATTTATTTTGTCCGACAGAACAGACTTAAACTCTCTGAACAGAGATTAAACTCTCATGCAAAAATCAGACTGCTATTTATCACATGTCATGATTCCTGTCATTTGACATATTCTACATGTTCCACTCATTAAAACGCCCATTTGGTGATAAGTAGCAGTCTGATTTTTGCATGACAGTTTAATCTCTGTTCGGAGAGTTTAAGTCTGTTCTGTCGGACAAAATACATGTGCCGTTTTCGTGGTCTGACCGTTCCAAATTTTTAACCTGTTCCACAATTAAAACTTTCCCTGTTCCAGTGTTCCCATATATCAAAATTTGTCCTACTAGACACCCTTAAGCTATTAATAAATTTTCAGCTTGCTATTAATCAACTTTTTTTTCATACGTGGGATCCAGACCTAATACGTAAATAAAACACTGTTGTTACGAGGATAGATTGATATAAAAGTAGCCTTTGATAGACGGCGTTACTTGATACTGAATAGGGAACTTGCTCAATTTCTTTTAATTACATAATAATGTTCAGTTTTGTTTAAAAAAAAATGAGATTTCCAAAATTTCACTCTTTAAAAACTCATAATAACTTAGAAATACAAATTTCAAATCTTCTGCGATTTAAAATAGTCCATACAACGACCCGTGACGTCACATAGTTTTACTAGATTTTTATGTTTATGGTTATATTTAGGTATATTTTTCTTTAGTTTATTGGCCTCCATCTACTTGGATATTTGGCCAGCTCATCGTCGGGGAATAAGGGAAAAATATTTATATTCTAATGATATTTATCGTATGTCATTGCAATAATATATACCAGTTTGTTGAGATTGGAGTTTGATACAGTTTTTGAAGGAAAAGAAAGAAGATTTTCTGTGGAAAATAAGACCATTTTGTAAAAGTACAAGTTTCCTATGAATAGTTCAAACGATCAAAATCACTTTTGACGTCACAAGACTGTATTTTCTCCTGACGATTATAATGTCTAATTTAAAATGATATACAATTTTGTTTACTTTGTTGATTCAAAATATAAACATATAATCATATGACGTCACGACCGGTTTTGGGCTAGCTGCTTTAATTTGAATTTAGAATCGTCTTTAGGGGCCAAACGGAACACAAAAACAACTTTTTTTATTTTTGATACATGTTTTAAATTATGTTCTGTTGTGATTTATAACATTTCTTTCGAATTTAAAATTTTATTTAAGTTCCCTTTAGGGCTTTTCATTCACAGTCATTTGTTTCGAGCTTCTGTCACATGTCGCATAATCCGTGTATATTAATATTATACAAAGATTATATAACATATGACAGAAGCTCGAAACAAATAACAATCGATGAAAAGCCCTATTGCTCTCGGCTTTGACATTTGCTATTCATAACATGACGTCTGTCAAAATTTTAAGACAAAACTATTAATCTGAATTCGCTTAGCCGAGATTTATTGTAACATATTCGGAATAGGAAACATACAACACACAAATTCCTACCTTACAGTATTAAGGGGAAAGGCGCAAAATGTCGCCTGTCAAAATTTCATTGTATTTTAAATGTATTCATTTTTTTCGAATCCTAAGAAAACTAATAAGTGAGTCGCCCACTTGCAAAACTCGTTATAGTCCGTCCGCTATAACTTTTCCCATGCGGTATGATTAATTTTCAATCAAATTAAGTAAAAACAGAAAGTGAAACGTACGCCGATGTGTGTAGTATATAGTATACAGTATACAAAATGTATATACACATCGACGTTCGTTTCAATTTATGTTTTGACTTCATTTGATTGAAAATGAATCGTACCGCATGGGAAAAGTTATAGTGGACGGACTATATGTCCATTTTTCAAAATTTTTAGAAACACCAAAAAACTGTAGAATAAAAAGTAATGTATATTGAAAGCTCCTTTCACATTTTTACTAAAGGTTTGTACATTATAAGGTATGCCCAGTGTCCTAAAAAAGATATGTTAACATTTAGAGGGGTTTTAAGGGGGGTTTATTTTGGACATAACGAGTTTTGCCACAGTATACTGGATTAAACGAGTTTTGCTGCACTATATGGGAGAGAAATATTAAAATAAAGAGAGAGCTTATTTTAAAAACTTTTGTTTAATGTAACAAAAATGTTTCAGAAATATATACAAATAAAATGTGTAAATAATTTCAGTTTAAATCTATTAAATGTCCATGCTTATATAGCTAATTCCTCTCCAGCATCATCAATCTCACCAATGTCTGATTTGTTGTCTTGAGGATTAGAAAGAGCTTTCCGTTAGTAAAAAAGTTTTTTAAAGAAAGTGAGATCCTGGATATGATCCCATTCCTTGGTAAAATATTTTGTCAGAGGTGTATTCAAGTCCTTTAATTTCAATTTTTTATAGACATAATTCCTTCGCAGGTTTTAATTTCGAGGTTGACACAACTGTTTCCCAGGCTTAATAATACTCTTCCGATGCCTAAGCCTAAACTATAATCGTTGTCGAAAATGTTTCGAAAATAATCATACTTAACTTTTAGACCTTCATCATAAGAGCCTTGGTACCTACTGCTGCTAATGTCCTCTGATGGTTAACTCACTTGGGAGATATTGACTGGTTACATTTTTACTCCCACAGTTATGTTTTGTACTTAAAGAGACTATATAAAAGCTTCTAGAGCATTTTTTTGCATAGATATTTTAATAAGCTTGCATCCCCACCACGTTGGTTTTTGGGTACATATCCTTATTCAAGGAACTTTTTACGCAATAACTGAATTCTATCTCTTGATACACCTAGGGTGTTTACAAAGAGATTTTTCCACACTGGAACTAATTCTGGCCGACCACCTCTTAAAACAGGTATGAAATATTTCGTTGATACCTTTTTCTTCTAGTTTTCCTCATCTCCATTTTTGGCCTCCGATATCGTGTTGCTGCCAACCCGATAACATTGCTAACACAAACCCTATAATGTCTCAGAATTTAATAAAAACAGCCTACAGCGAAGAATTGTGTAAGCAGAATCATACATATTTCAGAATGGACATAACGAATTTTGCAACAGTTTAATATTATTGGTAATCCACTTTGTTATGAGACATAACGAGTTTTGAAACAGTTTTATTAGACAAAACGAATTTTGCTGCATAATGAAAATGGACATAACGTGTTGAACGTTCTGATACGTTCTAAACAGGTTTATAACGACTTTTGCAACACGACATAAATGTTTGTGGATGCAGGAGAAGAAACTCTACAAAATGGCGGTCTTATCTCAATTTTGAAAAAAATGGACAAAACGAGTTTTGCAACTGGGCGACTCAATTATTTTTGAAAAAATTATACGCAGAATGAAAGATTACGTTATTACCGAGGGCCGAAAGTCCCTTAAAATACATAAAAAGAAAATGAATATTTGCAATTAAAAATCACACTAAATTTTCTCCTTTATTTTAACCCCTGTAACTTATTAAAATAAACATTATAGAAGTTTTCAGGGACTTGCGGCCCTCAGTAATATTGTAATTTTTTATTTGTGTTTAAATTTTTCAAAAATACCTATTAGTTTTCTCAGGATTCGAAAAAATGAGTACATTTAAAATACATTGAAAATTTTGACAGGCGACATTTTGCGCCTTTCCCCTTTACTGCTCAAATCAACTTAATCTTTCATTAAAAAAAGAAGAAATATTGGAAATAATGGGAGTATATACTAAACTCATAAATTGTTTATTACAACACTAATTCACTTCTATCTTTACTCAGATTGTGAGTACTGAGAATCTTTTCTTGTACCTTTTCCTAGACGAATTAAAACGGAATGTGATTGCATGTTGTAGAATCCTTTCCGTTTTCCATATTCGTCGACTTTATGCTTTGTAAATTGTGGAAGGCAGGGATTTAGGATGTTAACAGAGAGTGGTTCTAATAAAGAAAGTTGCAGATTTAAATTAGTGTATATTATTATTTTTAATAATGTATTCTGTATCTGAGACTTTCCTATTTTCTTTAATAGATGTCTCGTCAGCGTTCTCATAGTGTACTTCAATCTATTTTTGAAACTCCCCTTAAAAAGACAATTTTGTTTCGTTTTGATTCAGAGGCGCATCTGCACGGATGAAATTTAAAACAGAAACAGAGCTGTCTGTAGATTATGCTTTGCCTCTGAATCGAAATGAAACATAAATTGTCGTTTAATTCACTTTAATTCATTTAATAAACTCATAAAATTTTGTGGCAATTATTTCTTCGAAATATTTTTATGTACAATAAATAATTATCTCATTTGTTTTCAATACATTATAATGGTGTAAGTAAATAATTATTAAAAAAATGCTACTAAATAAGGAGTCTAATCTGTCAAATGCCAATTGTCCTTTGTTAATTACATCTGACTGGAAAAAAGTTTTCCTATAATTTTACAACTTAATAAAAAGGATTTTCCTCCTTGCAAATTATTGAGATGTAGTTTTTTACAAGTTGATATATTATATGTTGTTTGTTATTTTTCGTTTGTGCAGTCAAGTAACATCGTTGTTTTTTGTCATATATTTTTTGTAAGTTCCAACGAACATTGCACAAATTAACTACAAGTATCTCATACACATACATCAGAATTGATAGAGATACAATTCTAGAACACCTAGGCAACTGACGAACACATTAGACCAAATGAAGACCAACTGAAGACCAAATGAGTTTGAAATCTGATGGAACACAGGGGCTAATTTGTCACAATTTTAACAACAAATTGTACACTGTAAACTTCTTGTACTAATATCTTTGTTTCTTAGTGCCTGATGATGGCATGCAAAATGTAAATGCCGAAACCGGTCGCCCACATACTGTAGTTAATTAAAACTTTAAAAGATTATGAGCATTAGACTCCTTATTTAGTAGCATTTCACAATGTGGTCATACCAGTGGCTAGTTCATCATTTAAATAATTATTGATTGGCGTAAGGTTTATGTTTACTATTAATAATATTGGCTATGAGCAGGCATGTTTGGTTGTGTAGTATTTTCCAGTCACTTCTAGCAGCCTAACTTCCGAAAAAAATTACTAAAATCACTAAACAGTTGTGTCTTAGATTAGCGAATCCACTTTAATTTGGTTTTTATAGCAGTCAGAAGCAAAAAAACTTTTGTCTCTTCGAAAAATGGAAAAAATTGAGTATTAGTCGGTGATTAAATTCCTCCACAAAAAGGGGATAACGAATGTGCAAATAAAAGCCGACCTGGATGAAGTATATGGTGAGGCTGCAACTTCGTTAGCAACAGTAAAATTTTGGAAAGATGAATATTTGTTCGTGGTCGTACGATTGTTTTTGATGATGAGCGTTCCGGGAGGCCAAATAAAGTCACCACGATGGAAATTATCAACAAAATCCATGACATGATTATGACAGATCGTCGAATTAAGCGCAAGTTAGTAGAGGCCCTAAACATTTCCTACTAATGCGTACACAACATCATTTACCATCATTTGGACATGAAAAAGCTATCCGCGCTATAGGTGCCGCGTTATTGGAGATAATACGGCGCGATCCGAAGAATTTGTTTCGCCGATTTATCACCGTTGATGAAACCTGGGTGCATTGTTACACACCGGAAACCAAAAAAACAGTCGAAAAATTGGCACAAACACGGCGAAGACCCGCCAAAGAAGGCAAAAAGTGTACATTCGGCCGGCAAAGTGATGGCGACTATTTTCTGGGATGTGAAGGGCATCATCCACATTGACAACTTGAAATCAGGAAAAAAATCAATGACGAGTACGACGCAGCATTATTGGACTGATTCGATGCCCAATTGTGTCGAAAACGCCCCGGTTTGGCACGCAAAAAAGTGCTATTTCGCCAAGACAATCCACCGGCTCACCGATCGGTCGTCGTCATGGCAAAATTACAGGAATTGGGCTATGAATTGGTTGAACACCCACCGTATTCCCCGGATCTTGCCTCCAGTGACTTTTTCCTGTTTCCAAACCTAAAAAAATGGCTCGGAGGACGCCATTTCGCAACAAAATATGAAGTCGTCGCTGAAACTTCAGTCGATTTTCGGTCGAAAAAAACTTGATTTTTTCTATCAAAGGCTAGTTTTATATCAATCCGCTCTCGTATAGCAAAATTTATGATTTGCAAAACAAAACTCTTCAAAAAAATTAACAATGCTTGGAGACATTTGAAATAAACAATGGACTAAAACAGGACTACTGAATACCTAACAATCAAAGAAACAGACAAGTACAAATATTTAGGTTTCATAATATCAAACAAAGGAACAACTGAAGAACATATAAAAAATAGACTAGGACAAACAAGAGATTTCAAGAGATTGAAAATTAAATTTGGTACTGTGGGATAAGAACATCAGTATAAAAACAAAAAGAACACCATGAAAAGAAGTATCCGGACTTACGGGTGTGAAAATTCGATAATAAATAAGAAAACCGAAAACAAAATAAGAGCAACCGAGAAGAAACTCCTAAGAAGAAGCTGGACAGTAACAAAAAGGGATTAGGCCAAGGTAATAAGGAAAAAATATACCCTGTTCGTGACACTTCAACAGCCAGGGTACTGAAGCGTTTTTGGACAGGTAATACCTATAAGAACAAATTGTAACTATTTCCTGCGTAGGATCTGGCGGCCATTTTTATTTATACACAATTTAGTGTCAAAGAACGGCTTTTATCTTTTTTTTCAAATCAATGGAAAACCGAAACTTATGGTTTTTTTGGTGCAAACATCTTCGAGATCATGGAAAAAGCTTTAAAATGGTGTATTACAAAGTTTGATATACTCATTTATTGTTATGTTATAATTGGGAAAAAAGTTCGAAATTGCAAAAAAAATTAATTTCGCAATAACCAATGTAAAAATTAGTGAACAGCTTTGAAATTTTTGTCAAATAAGGGTACTTTGGTGCTTAATATATGATAAGAATTTCAAAGCGATTTATTTAATTTTTTAAATTTTATTCAAATTGTTGATACCAGAGAGCCCTTTTTTGCAATAACATAAGTCATAAAAAATGATTCTAGAAC
The DNA here is from genome assembly GCF_917563875.1 of Diabrotica virgifera virgifera. Taxonomy (NCBI): domain Eukaryota; kingdom Metazoa; phylum Arthropoda; class Insecta; order Coleoptera; family Chrysomelidae; genus Diabrotica; species Diabrotica virgifera. The sequence goes on along the minus strand of NC_065446.1, from coordinate 67,566,952 downwards.
CATTTTACAGGTGTCAAAAGAAACAGCATAAGTTAGACTTTCAAAGTGGTTTAAAAAAGTAAATAAAAAATGCATTTATTAGTAATAAATAATTATGTAAGTTTCGTCAATTTTTCCTTACAAACTTTTTGAATAACTTTTTTCAAAAAAATCTACTTGTTTACCCTGTTTTAGGTGCACAACTACCAAGTAATTTTATATACAGCGTGTCTACTTGAGTTGGAAACATATGGGAAACTGTTTTATTATTAATTTTACGAAAAAAAGTTATTCTTTATAAAAAGTTCTGCATGCCACAAAAACCTAAGATTCAATTATCAGATATCAAATTTTCTCAATATTATACGAGGTATGTCAAAAAATATGAATTTCGGCTAAGGGTAAAGTACCTTTATTTCTCTCAATATCGAAAATTCTTATTATGAAAAGTTGTTTGGAAATAAATACCAAGCTCAAATATGTAATTACATGCTTCTAATTGGAAAAAAATATTTTCCAAATTTTTCTCAAATTTATTGATACTAACTTCGTTTTTATTCATTACACATACGATAACTCTTTTATTATTACTTTTACGAAAAAAAGGTATTCTTTATAAAAATCTCTGTATGTCCTAAGACCAAAGATTCAACCAACAGATATGACATTTTATTAATTTTATACGAGTTATGTCAAAAAATATGAATTTCACTCAAGAGTAAAGTACCTTTATTTTTCACAATATTGAAAACGGTTATTAAAAAAGTTGTTTAGAATTAAAAACTATGTGTCAATATGCAATTATATCCTTCTAATTGAAATACTGTGAAATATAAAGGTGCTATAATATTGAGCGAATTTCATATTTTTTGACACACCTCGTATAAAATTTATAAAAGTTGATATATCATGGTTGTGTCTTAGATTTTAGACCATGCAAAGTTTTTTATGAAGAATAACTTTTTTTCGTAAAATGAATAATAAACGAGTTATGATATTTGTAATAATTAAAAACGATGTTGGGTATCCATAAATTTGAGAAAAATATTTTTTTTTCAATAAGAAGCATGTAATTGCATATTTCATCTTAGTTTTTAATTCCAAACAACTTTTTATCATAAGAATTTTCGATATTGAGAGAAATAAAGGTACTTTACCCTTAGCCGAAATTCAAATTTTTTGACATACATCGTATAATATTGAGAAAATTTGATATCTGATAATTGAATCTTAGGTTTTGGGGCATGCAGAACTTTTTATAAAGAATAACTTTTTTTCGTAAAATTAATAATAAAAAAGTTTCCCATATCTTTCCAACTCAAGTAGACACGCTGTATATAATAATTGATAAAGAGTTGTAATAAATTTACATAATTTATCACATAAAAAAATAAAAAGTTTATAAGGAAAGTTTGACGATACTTTTGCATAATTATTTATTACCAGTAAATACATTTTTTTATTCACTTGTTTTAAACAAAGTTAAAAATATAGCTCATGCTCTTTCATTTGACACCTGTGGAATGGTTCTAACATCATTTCATCCTGACTTATGTTATTACAAAAAATGCTCTCTGGGATAAACAATTTGAATAATATTTAAACAATTCGATGAATCGCTTTGAAATTTTTGTCATATCGCACCCCTAATAATAAAGTGGCACAACTCAAAAAATACGATTTTGCAGAAAACGCAAAAAACGTTTCTATAATTAGGGTTATCTCTCTTGTATCGTTGTTAGTGCCGAACCTATAATACTTCTGAGACAATGTATTTCACTGAAAGGAACCTTGTAGTTTTCAGTGTAATCTGTGCAAATTTCGTGTAATGTAATACTTTTGTTATAAATGAAATTTTGATATTTTTAGTAAAAAAAAACTTGTGTCACTTTAGTACTAAAATTTTTTTTAATATGAAAGTATTATTAACAATGTGTCAATTTATGATTTAAAGTAAAGCTACAACATAAGGACGGTTTCGAAATACTGCTGTTTATTATTTTAATTTAAAATTATCTATTGTTATAAAATATAATGTGTCAGTTTACTACTACATCAATGCACTAAAATTAATGTTAGGTTTTTAGTACCTACAAAAATTAATAAAGGTTTTGTCATAGGTGCATAAAATAAAAAACGAAAAGGTTAGACAAACATAAATTATTTATTTCTGTAGACTAAATAAACATTGGGCATCCACGAAACCAGTGTGTATACAAAAAATTGGCAACAGTAAAAAAATTGATTTAAGCATAAGTTTGTAAAATTCTGCATAATAATTTGGAATCAGATTCTTGGAAATTAACTCTTGGAGATCTTTTTTCTTATTTTCACCTAATTCTATTTTTTTTTCTCATATGCGCGTATTGGAATTACATCCATCAAAAGAGGCATTTTCTTTCTTTTGTTTCGTACGTTAATTTCAAGAAAAGTATCCTGTTTATACGACGTTTTATAAAACAGGCTAAATTGATTTCCTTTTTTAACCAACAGGACTTTAATATCGTTCCACACTACGGTATTTCCTTGAGTATTAATATTGTAGTTGTATCCCCATTCTTTTGAAGCTTTTTTAGATCCATAAATGACTCAAAAGTAAGGTCATAAACTGTTAATGGAGGACTTGATTTTTTTGCAGTTTTAATTATAGACACGTACTGATGGGGCGAATATATGATTCCTTTTAATCTCTTTTTCAATTAGACTGTGCACATTGTCTATGACCCTTAATCAGAAACTTATGTGTTATGACTTTAATATTGTAGTGAGTTACTGCATATAAATATAAGGTGGCAATAATTTTATTTTTATTTTGTCCACAGCAGTTGTCCGAGAAAAAGGTTACTTCCGGTTCTTTCTCTGAAAAGTTGGCATTTTTGGATAATATTTCAAAATACTTCAATATAGAAGAACCGATTTCTATGCAACCACGTTTTGCATCTGTTTCGTTCCAATAGAAACAATGAACATCACTATAGGCTTGCTTATTTTTCATTATTTGGATTTATTTTATTTAGTTCAACCAAAGTAAAATTATATGCCTTAAGTTTCGACTTGTAATAAAACGCAGTTATATCACCCCTTGGACACGGAAGCGCTGCCTGCAAGTCATAAATAACAACTTTTTATTGTGTTCTATATGAAGGCGATCAATATATTTTTCTTTCCTACACAACTCTTTTTCTTCAAGATGTGGCTTTTTCTATTGTTGCCTTATTAACAATAAGGCAAAAATGCCTTATTGTTAATTCTTGGATTTGCAGCATTCGTATATTTGTACCTTGGTATGACATCTTCAGTATTAGAATTAATAAATAATCTCTGTTTATTACCTAATATCTGCCAGGTCCCAAAATTTGTTAAAAATTATATTTCTTGCATCCTCACTGATTTTCTCCCTACACTTTAGCCGACATTTCTCAAGGCAAGGTGGTTTAATACTTCGAGCCTCAACAACTCTTTTAGATTTAGACATTGAAACATAAGACTTACCATAATTGCTTAATCTTTTTGCTGTATTCTGTTTCCATTTACTTGGTTGGCGAATGCGCTTTTTACTCTTTATGCTAAATATTTGATAATAAACTGACATAATTCGTAGAAGATCTACCATATTTAAAGGATTTTGAGCAATAAAATGATACAACTACGAATATCACTGTTTATGATTAAAATAAAAAAATAACGTACCTTAAGTTTAAGTAATAAACTGACACAATTCTGAATATTTCAACGATCGACGATGTTCTTCCTCTCGCTGCTGAAGTAACTCTAAAACCGATCAGTTTATGACTGAACCGCCAAAGTGGAACCGTGCGGTACTAAACTGACCCAAGCAGAAATCTACCTACAGGGTGTCCGATTTCAACATGTGTTAGCATTAAATCAATAGAGGGCACTATGTTCGGTCGTTTTATGACTAAAACTCAAAATTTAAGAATTTTGAGTTATGCCACTTTATTATTAAAGGTGCGATATATTAAGCATCAAAAAACCCTCATTTGACGAAAATTTCAAAGCTGTACACTTATTTTTACAATAGTTATTGCGAAATTATTTTTTTTTGCAATTTCGAATTTTTTCGCAATTATGTTCGCTTTGTAATATATCAAACTTTGTAATACGCCATTTTAAAACTTTTTCACACTCTCAAAGATGTTTGTACTAAAAAAAACATGTTTTTTGCACGATTGGTCATTTTTGACTGTTTACCGTGACAGATTTTACGTCAATAGGTGACATTTACTAGCAACTCGACGGTAAGTAATCCAACTCGACGGTAAGTAATTCACTTACCGTCGAGTTAAAAGTCTCTTAATTTTAATTTATTTTTTGAAAGAATAAAGAAAACTTACGAATTATTTATTAATATTGAAACTTATGGTACAATTTGTTAAATTATTTAATGAAATCCCACTTGTTTGGGCTGTGGTTTCACTTCTAACAGAAACTCCTGCAGAATCGCATACATTAGTAGTATTACTAGTATTGCACAATATTTTTTCGGCAAAATCTATTTTATTTTGAAGAGAATCTTCTACATAGCTTTCTGCCACTGTCGATGAACGCCAACCTCCATGACGCTTTAATCCGAGGACATCAACATCTTTATTAGCCAAAAGCGTTGCTGATGTCCTCCTGAACGAATGGCCAGTATAGTTCTCGGGATTAGGCAAATTTAAGAATTTGGCAATTTGAGAAGTTAAAATGATTGACAACTAAATAAAAACTCAATTCTCCATTGTTGTTATGCACCCTAGTTACTACCTAACAACCAAAGTATCTATCTTGATAAAATGAATGAAACTAGTCAATATGACGAAAATGTTTAATTTTATAATTTATAATGGTATCAATCGTGCAAAAAACGTTATAAGCATGTCGAACGTTAAGGGTAACCGATCTCAGACAATAATTGGAGTCGTCGCTCCGTCTTCGATCGGTATAAAACCCTTACCATTCTCCATACTTAATATACTATTAGTGTTTTCCATTGATTTGAAAAAAAAAGGAAAAAGGCCGTTTTTTGACACTAAATTGTTTATAAATAAGAATGGCCGCCATATCCTACGCAGGAAATATAATAAGTTGTTAAGACGATGTAAAAAAATGCAACATTCCTTTATGTACAATGTGTTATGCTGTATATCACCATAAATAATATTTAGTATTTTTGGGTAATAAAGAAATTCAAATATGTATTATATTAATAAAGTTTTTATGTAGGACTGATAGTATATGTGCATACTCCTCAATTTTAACATTTTCATTAACATGTTTTGATAAGAAAGGATGTGTTTATGAACATAAAAATGAAAAACAACAATTGTTTTTTAATCCTATAAAAATCGTTTTGCAAACTTTAAAATTGTATTTGAAAATGTTCATCAATAAACGCATCCGTTAACGTCACTTTTTAAATGTTTGGTGAATACCCTGGCGCATTCGTCAGTTTATAAAATAGAGTTAAGTAACTTAAAATATTTAATAATCTTATGATTATTTTGCATTTACTTATTTCTATTATTTCAGTCTCCGCTGCTAAATCCAAAACAGTTATTAAAATAGCAAAATTAACTGTAGGCAACATACAAACATTACACATTTACCCTATAAAGCAGTAAAATAACCTACCCAACTTCTTGTCTCCCCCTATAACTCACAACGTTGGCCCATAATATATTGTTTCATATACTGTCATCTTCATTTTTCTTGATATTTATTTGTTGTTAAAGACTCCTCTATGTAGAGCCTGGAATATTTTTCCTGGACTTTCTAGTCTGTTGTTAGATCGTCGTGGATGATTTCTCTGTTATTTATGATTATTTCCAGGTATTTGTATAGGTTTTGTTGATCTATTCTGAATCTATATCTAAAATTTATTTTTTGTTGATCTATCTCCACTTCGATTTGGTCATCCGTGTCTTTTTTCCTTGATATTTTCATTATCTGTGTCTTCTCTTTATATACATTTAGATTGTATATTTTTTTTGTTTATGCGTACCATTTTTCAAAATTGTGCACCAGTTTTCCTGCTCTTTTGGCTATGTCATCTGCAAATAAGCATATATTTGCATTTAACAGTTGCATTCTCTTCAATACTATATAGTATTTTTTTAAAGTTTTCTTACATTCCTTCACTGTCTCATATACAAGAATAAAAAACCTCTAAACGCCGTAAAAATGAGTGGCGCATACAATATTCCAGCTACAAAAGATCTGATATGAATATTACGTGGCGAGAAAATGTATTTTCATTTTGATGCAAAACAAAATTCTAGTTTTATTTTAAACGATTTTTTCATAATATTTGCTCAATTTGAAGTAAAACGCGCCACAAAAGAGTAACTTTGATACAGTTTGAATTTTGAAACACTTTTGTGGCGCGTTTACTTCAAATTTAGCAAATATTATGGAAAAATATTTTAAAATAAAACTAGAATTTTGTTTTGCTTCAAAATGAAAATACATTTTCGCGCCACGTAATATTCATATCATATCTTTTGTAGCTGGAATATTGTGTGCGCTACTCATTTTTACGGCGTTTAGCGGTTTTTTATTCTTGTATCAGGAGCTTTTCAAAGTTATTTATAAATTAAATGTATGAAGTTGAATGCAATGTTTCTTGATTACACGTTAAGCTTTATAAATGGTCGCCTTTGTGGCATTATCTCCCAAATGATCTAGTGTCCATCGAATGTACACTAGATTATTCGAAATAGATTGAAAAAAAATATTGGGATGGCCGGTAAATGAACTCGGATTGCCCGTTGCCAGATCAAATTAAGCGTCGTAATCACTACAACTACATAAACCATTTCGGGAGTAATCGTTAATTGGATTATACTTTTGCAGCTTAATAACTTCTATACGGCTTAACCGATTTTGATCAGTAAACATGTGTTTGAAACGTATTGACAAGTAGTATATGATGCATCTAAGGTCAAATATGATAACTCAAGCTATTACAGGAATTATTGAGATTGAAAAACCATTTTTCCCATAGGAAATAGATTTGATCATACTTATGAGGCCTATAAGTTAAAAATTCGAATTATCCCGGATATGGGGTATGCACCTTTATATTCGTCTAGAGTCCTTCTAGAAACACTCAGTTATTGGCGCAATTAGTAGCTTGAAATTTTGAACAATTGTCGAAAAACCAAAATTTTCAAAGTTTAGTTTTTTAGTTTTTCGGCTATTCTGAGCCATGTGTAAGTCTGATCCTGACGGTTTAGACACCCTCTAAAGCTTAACTCAACACTATTCATTTGGTGTATCTGTGGTTCTCCTGTCTCTTCTTGAACCGAAGATATATACCCCCAAAAAATATGCTGTTTTGTACCTACCAAGTCCTGTAGCTGGCTAATAGGTGGTCAAAACTCAAAAACTACACCGGTTCCTAATCGGCCCTGACCCTCTTTTCAAACAGAGAAAAAAAAATTCAGATCGGTTTCACTTTCCCAGACACATACATACATACATACATACATTCATACATACACACATACATACATACATACATACATACATACATACACACATACATACATACATACATACATACATATACACATACATATCCACAAAAATTTTCCCTTTTTTAAATAGAAATTGAGTCATATTTCTGGGCTCGGTAACTTTTGAATGGTATAACCGATTTTTAAAATTAGACATGCGTTGGAAAGTTAATGATCAGTACTATTAAAAGCCGTCAAGGTCGGACTTAAATTTTTGAAGTTTTTGGGAGTTTTTGGGACGAGAACGAAAAACAGACCCTAAATAGGAAGGGCCATAAAATCCATACCCTTGGACCAAAATGGATGGTTGACATATGAATGGGTGAATCTTTTCCTGAACTTTAAGATGGGAGTTAGCCCAATTCTCAATTTAGTCAGATTTAGAAATTTGAAAATTTCGTGTATAGTGTCGCGTGTAGGAGGGTGTGGGTGTGCGCCACTGGTGAGAACTGCCGTTCTCTGGTAATTACATTTATAAACAATATATATAATGGATTTCTACTGCTGTCGCCGCCTCTCCATACCCAGCTTCCAATTTTTTCTACCGTAACACATATCTTCATCTAATTACCTGGAATCCATTGCCTCCTGAATATTGTCCCTCCAGCTTCTCCGTGGTCGTCCTCTTCTTCTTCTCTCCGGTGGGACCCACTCTAATATTTTTCTCGGCCAGCGAGTCTCATTCATTCTCTTAACGTGACCGAACCATGTCAGCTGTCTCTATTTATAAACAATACTAAGCGTAAATTACCCCTTGTCTAACTTCTTGCGTTGTTTTAAGTGGTTGCTATTGCATATTTTGTATTCTTATTGTATTTACTGTTTTCATGTATAATACTTTTAGTCACTTCTATCAGGTCTTCACTTACTTTTTTAATATCTATAAAACCTATGTATACTTAAGATTGTATATACCGATAAAAAACTAACGAAATAGGCCTTATCAACGATTCTCATTTGTTTCGAGCTTCTGTCATATGTCGTATAATTCGTGTATAATATTAATATACGACATAGACAGAAGCTCGAAACAAATGAGAATCGTTGAAAATCCCTATTAGATACAATTACAGAGATAACTTTTTCGATTTTACCTTATATGATTATTCAGTTTTATATAAAGGTTTAATGTGGGAATTCTCCCTATATGTGAAGTCCCTTTACCAACTTTAATTCAGTTCGCAATCAGAGTTCATATTTGAATAGCAGCATTATAGTTAATTTAAAGTTACTGGAATTAGTAATATACTTGAAAAGAGGTTTATTTTACTCTAACTAACTTTAATTATGACATGTTCTATAAATAATATCCAAGTAACAGGGTATTTTATATATTTGTCTCATTGCAAATTAAAAACTATTTTGTATACAACTTTAATATTTTTAGGTCGCTTTCGTATTTAAGTAATAATTGTGGTAACTTATTAACCCGAAAAAATTTTAGGTCCAGTTTAAAAAAATGAAAAAATATATTTTTTGCCTACTGTATATAAAGGTTCACAGCAACTAATGCTTTTAAGAAGCATAAGTTACTACGTATTTTTATAAACCGTAAGATATTGAATAGTTATCAAAACTTAACCAACAGACACTATAGAGCTTATTGATAATAATACTTTTGCGTCTCAAAAGGTGGAAACATTGCATAGCGATGTTTTCCCTTAAATAGGCAGGATTGTTGACATTCGTTTCAGAGTTGTGACTGCATAGCTTCACTGAGGATGAATATATGCTGAAATAGCTATATGGAGATGGTGGTCCAACTGTCCAACTCTGAATCAAATAAAAACAAAAACTGCCTTTATCCTTATAACTATAGAATTTAAAAAGTCTAAACCTCATGGAAATATTGAAAATATGCTCAACTTTGCTCAATACGTAATCTTACTCCTTTTGTCATCAGATTCCTAACTGACCTTCTAGACATGTCTGGATTACTCCTTATTAGTCTAAGATACGATATAAGGTCGAACTTCACTTAGCTGTTTATAGGATAAAAATTATTGGATATGTAATTTAGCATGTTAACAATTACAAAAAACAAGAAATACCCGATCTAATGTTGTTCTAACTATAATTATTATTTAATAATTAAAAAATGACTTTTTTCTATGGATGCTAAACAATGTGCAACTTCTCTCACTACTTACATACATTCAAAACGAACAATTTCTCAGGCAGTGAGAAAAGTCGGCCATTGCAGTGAGAAATATTTTTTCTCACGGGTTCACCGCCGGTTTACATACATATGATCGCCATTTCCATGGAAACATGCACAATACAAACACAATTATTTTTGTCAAACAAAATGTGTTGACACTTGTCAAAACTTATCAAAAATTACCTTTTATAAGAATGTTCAACTGTGAATTATAATGTTAAATAAAGTATATAAATATTAAGAATATTAAATACCTATGTGTATATATGTATTTTATTTCAGTTTAGGCATATAATATACCTAAAAGCACCTAAATTATTTAATTTTGAAGTTTTAACTCTTAACAAAAACGCATCCATAGAAAAAGTACAGCGTACAACACGAGAGAAAATGAAATATTTCTCTCTCGCTTGATTTGCGGCCCTCGCCTCGTGCCTCGGCTCGTGCCAACAAACTTCTGCGCTCGTGAGAAATATGTCTTTTTTCTCTCTTGTTGTACAATATACTATTTTCTACGGCCGTGCTAAAAGAGTCACTTTCACGCACGCATTGCATTCACTAAAATACCTTGTAATATGGCATTATAATATATTGTACTAGATGCAATAAACTAATATTTAGATATTATTTGCTAATTAATTTAAAAATATCCTATTGTGTTCATGTTTTAATAAAATTAGCGCGATAATTCGATGAAATAAAATTATTTTGACATAATATTTAAAAGGCAGATCAGGGCCCAGAGCACACCAAATAGAATTCTATTTTAGTGACGTCACGTTGCCTAGCAACCGTCGATTCTCCCATTATGAAATTTTATTTTGTGACGTCAGCAAAATAGAATTCTATTTGGCGTGCACTGGGCTCAGTAGACAATTACAATGATTTTGAATCGTCGTCATGGAAACCAATATCGTCGTCGTGGTAACCCATTATATTCAAAGTTTGGTTTTGACAACCTTGTCAAATAATTAATTTGTGTATTTTCACTTCTAAATAAAAATTGATAACTCTATTTTTTGTGGCTTTTTTCCAAATGTAAGGCCCTAGAAAAAATATTGTTCCTAACTCATGCGGAAAGTGCCTTCCCCGCACTCGACTGCTTGCCCGAACTCCGCTATCGCGTCGTTCGGGTCAACGACAGTCTCGTGCGTGAAAGTATCACTTTCCGCACTAGTTAGGAAAATAACTATTTTTATAAATTTGAAAAAAAAATTTTCGACCCGGGCAGATATTATTTCAGATTTTTTGGATCATTCTAAACAAAAAACTTATTCGATAATTTTTCTCCAAAGTTGATCGTTTTTGAGTTATAAACAATTTAACACTGAAAAAAGAACGTAAGATGCCGATTTTAAAGGCTCAAAAACATAAGCAAAAAAATTTTGAAATTACGAAGTATTTAAATTCAAGTTCAAACCTTATTGTATTAGTCCTTGATAAGTATTTTGGACTTATTTCATTTTGAAACAGTTGTTTCAAAAAGAAAACAGTTGTTTGTTTTTTAGTTGTTAATGCCCGTCCCCCCCTTAGGAAACCTTCTTCATTAACAATTAAAAAAATATGTGTTATAATAAAACATGGCAAAAATTATTATCGGGCCCTGATAGAAAATGGTCTGAGCTTGAATTTAGGTACTTGATAATTACAAAAATGATATTTTTTACTTGTGCTTTTGAGCCTTGAATATCGTTATCTTTGGTTTTTTTTCAGTTTTAAATTGTTTATAACTCGAAAACGAGTGTTATTAGTCGTTAAAATTCGCAGGTCTGATTATCCTTGCTTATTCTGATTTCATGACTACTTTTCTGTCAATTCGATCACTTGATTTTGGATGGTTAGGTGCTTGCTGGGAACTAATTTTGTCATAAATTTTGTCTTACTGAGGTTCATTTTTAGACCTATTGTTGAAGATACGTCATTAATTCTTGTAGCATTTGTTGTGCTTCACCCAGATCTTTGGTAATAAGTACTATATCGTCGGCAAAACGCAGATGATTGATCAACTAAAAATAAGTACGTGGAACATCAGAACAATGCTTGAACCAGGAAAAATGCAGGATATCGTCTCAGAACTAGAAAGATACCAAATTGATATTGCAGTGATTCAAGAAATCAGATGGGCAGGTCAAGGAGAAATAAATAGAAAAAACTACACACTACAGTACTCGGGACATGAAAAACAAGGTCAATATGGAGTTGCTTTCATAATTATGGGAAAAATAAAAAATAACATTATGCAATTTAAACCAATAAATGAACGTATGGCTTACCTGAGAATTAACGCCAAACCATTTAATATATCAATCATAAACGTATATGCCCCAACTGAAAGTGCTACTGCGGAGAAAAAAGACAAATTGTATGAGGAACTCGAACGAGAAATGGAGAAGTTACCTAGGAAGACACAATACTGGTAATGGGAGATTTTAATGCCCAAATAGGTAAGGAAGACTACATTAACCAAGTAGCAGGTAAGCACACAATACACGAAAAAACTAACGACAATGGCCAACGATTATGTAATCTAGCATCTAGTACCAATATGATTATCGTTAGTACAAAATTCGAACATCCCAAATACCATAAAGTGACGTGGATTTCCCCAGACCAAAAAACATGGTCACAAATAGACCATATTCTGATTACAAGAAGGAAGCAAACATCGGTAACAGACGTGAGGTCCTACAGAGGTGCACATGCAGACACAGACCATTTTATGGTGACTGCAAAAGTAAGACAAAAAGTCAAAAGAACACTAAAAAACACGACAACAAAAAATAAATGGCACGTAGAAAAACTGAATACTCCAGACATAAGGATTAAATATGCTGATGACATGAACAAAAAACTGAAGGAACAATCTAAACCTACAAAGGATATAGAAACAGAATGGAGAAATATAAAAAAATGTATAAATGAAACAGCGGAAGTACACGTAGGGATAAAAAGAAACAAAAAAAGACAAGAATGGTATAATGAAGAATGCCATAAAATGTTAAAAAAGAAGGTAGAAATGAGACAAATGTGGATAAGAACAAATAGACAGGATTATAGGGAAGAATACAATATAATAAGGCATGCATGTAAGAAAAAAATAAGGAAAATTAGACGTGAGTGGTTGGATGATAAGATAAAAGAAATAGAAAAAGAGAGTAAGAACAGAAACACAAAAGAATTCTATAAGAAAATTAGTGAGCAGAACAAAACGTTTAAAGGAAAGATAAAAAGCATAAAAGATAAAAATGGAAAAGTATCAGAAAACGATGAAGAGTATAAAGAAATTTGGACTAACTATTTTAAAGAATTATTAACAGAACAACAAGATCAAGACCTAAATGAAAACAGAGGAGAAGAGACAATGATGTTAGGAAACCAGCTACAAATACCAACAAAAGAGGAAGTTGAGGAAATTATTAATAGCAGCCGTAATGGTAAAGCCTCAGGATCGGACTGTATCAATATGGAGCTTATAAAATATGGTGGTGAAGAATTAAAAGATAGATTATACAATTTAATAAAAGACATATGGGACGAAGAAAAAATGCCGGAAGAATGGTACAAAGGACAAATTATCACGATTCATAAAAAAGGAGATCAACAGATGTGTAAAAACTACAGAGGACTGACGCTATTAAACACAGCATATAAAATCATGTCCGCCTTAATACAACGAAGACTGACCGAAGCTACCACGAATATCATAGGACACTATCAATGCGGATTTGTTAAGGGAAAGTCTACAACAGATGCCATACATACAGTTAAACAAATTATGGAAAAAGCTCATGGATATAAAATAGAAATTGAACTGCTTTTTATAGATTTTCAACAAGCATTTGATACAATAAATAGATCAAAACTAATGGTAGCTCTGAAAGAAATGGGAATACAACATAAATTAAGAAGATTAATACAAATGACAATGAGTAGAACTGTAGTTAGTATAAAAACTCAAGTAGGCGACACAGAAGAATTTGTCATCAATAAAGGGGTGAGACAAGGAGATTCATTATCAGCAACTCTGTTTAATCTTGCCCTAGAATACGTCGTCAGGAAGATCAACAAAGGCACCCTCCGAACGAGAGAAGGACAAATAATAGCATACGCTGATGATATTGTGCTAATAACAAAAAATAGAAAAACAATGGAACGAATGTTAAACGAAATGGTAACAGAAGGAAAAGTAATGGGATTAAAAATAAACCAAGAGAAAACCAAAATAATGAGATTTGACAAAAACTTTGAAAACAGAAAGGTTAGAGTAGGAGAATACACTTTTGAAGAAGTCGAAAAATTTAAATATTTAGGAATATTAATAACAAACAATGGAGAAAGAGAAACCGAAATCAAAGAAAGGATTATTACAGCAAATAAGAGCTTCCATGCAAATAAAAAATTACTTAAAAATAAGTTATTGAGTAAGAAATCAAAAATGAAAGTATACAAAACAATAATTCGACCGACGATGATGTATGCAGCCGAAACTCTTAGCATGACAAAAAAACAAGAGGAAAACCTTAGAATACAAGAAAGAAAAATACTAAGAGCAATATTAGGACCAATAAAAATAAATGACAATGAATTTAGACAAAGAACGAACCTTGAGTTACTGGAAGAAATTGAGGAGGATATAGTATGTAAAATAAAACAGCAAAGAGCAAAATGGCTAGGACACATATGGAGATCCGGATCAACTACGACGATATACTCAATATTGGAATGGACACCAGCTGGCAAAAGAAGACGTGGAAGACCAAGATCTACATGGTTACAAGAAGTAGTAAGTGATCTCAACAATGCGGGCATACGACATTGGAAAGGGAAAACCAGAGACAGGAAAGAGTGGAGAAAAATAACAGAGAAAATTAAATAACGAACATGAGGACTGATCTACCTCAAAACATAGATCTAGAGAGCGTAAGCGGCGTAACCCCTAAAGGGGTGTTTAGCCACTATATATATAATATTTAAAAGGCAGATCAGGGCCCAGAGCACACCAAATAGAATTCTATTTTAGTGACGTCACGTTGCCTAGCAACCGTCGATTCTCCCATTATGAAATTTTATTTTGTGACGTCAGCAAAATAGAATTCTATTTGGCGTGCACTGGGCTCAGTAGACAATTACAATGATTTTGAATCGTCGTCATGGAAACCAATATCGTCGTCGTGGTAACCCATTATATTCAAAGTTTGGTTTTGACAACCTTGTCAAATAATTAATTTGTGTATTTTCACTTCTAAATAAAAATTGATAACTCTATTTTTTGTGGCTTTTTTCCAAATGTAAGGCCCTAGAAAAAATATTGTTCCTAACTCATGCGGAAAGTGCCTTCCCCGCACTCGACTGCTTGCCCGAACTCCGCTATCGCGTCGTTCGGGTCAACGACAGTCTCGTGCGTGAAAGTATCACTTTCCGCACTAGTTAGGAAAATAACTATTTTTATAAATTTGAAAAAAAAAATTTCGACCCGGGCAGATATTATTTCAGATTTTTTGGATCATTCTAAACAAAAAACTTATTCGATAATTTTTCTCCAAAGTTGATCGTTTTTGAGTTATAAACAATTTAACACTGAAAAAAGAACGTAAGATGCCGATTTTAAAGGCTCAAAAACATAAGCAAAAAAATTTTGAAATTACGAAGTATTTAAATTCAAGTTCAAACCTTATTGTATTAGTCCTTGATAAGTATTTTGGACTTATTTCATTTTGAAACAGTTGTTTCAAAAAGAAAACAGTTGTTTGTTTTTTAGTTGTTAATGCCCGTCCCCCCCTTAGGAAACCTTCTTCATTAACAATTAAAAAAAATATGTGTTATAATAAAACATGGCAAAAATTATTATCGGGCCCTGATAGAAAATGGTCTGAGCTTGAATTTAGGTACTTGATAATTACAAAAATGATATTTTTTACTTGTGCTTTTGAGCCTTGAATATCGTTATCTTTGGTTTTTTTTTCAGTTTTAAATTGTTTATAACTCGAAAACGAGTGTTATTAGTCGTTAAAATTCGCAGGTCTGATTATCCTTGCTTATTCTGATTTCATGACTACTTTTCTGTCAATTCGATCACTTGATTTTGGATGGTTAGGTGCTTGCTGGGAACTAATTTTGTCATAAATTTTGTCTTACTGAGGTTCATTTTTAGACCTATTGTTGAAGATACGTCATTAATTCTTGTAGCATTTGTTGTGCTTCACCCAGATCTTTGGTAATAAGTACTATATCGTCGGCAAAACGCAGATGATTGAGCATTTCCCCATCTATTTGTATTCCTCTATTTTCGCACTTTATCATTTTAAAGGCGTATTCGAGGACCATTATAAACAATTTAGGTGAGAGATTATCGCCCTGTCTCATACCTCGCTTGATATGAATTTCTCTGGAGTTTTGAACACATTGTGGCGTTTTGGCACAAAGTTTGTACTAACTTTGTAAACCAGTAGTCTATTCTACTATTGTTCAGAGCAGTTATGATGCTGTCTAATTCCACGGTGTCGAAGGCTTTGTGAAAGTCTACGAAGATAAGTACCAGTGGTCTGTTATATTCTATCAACTTTTCTATTAAGGTTTTTACTGTTTGTAGTTGATCGTTTGTTCCGAATATTGAGCGGATGCATGCTTGTTTAGGGGATGGTAGAAATCCAACTTTTTTTCTAGTCTTGTCGTAATTATTTGGATAAACATTTTATAGATTTATTTCAATAAGCTGATTGGTCTATAATTTTCCAAGTGCGCCTTGTCTCCTTTCTTGTGTAGTAAAATTGTTACTGTATTGTTCCATGTTTCCGGTATGCAACAATCTGTTAGACAAAAGATAAACAAAATTTTTATTTGGTTGAGAAGGGCACGTTCTCCCATATTTATAACTTTTATTACGACTCCATCTTCTCCTGGTGCTTTGTTGTTTCTCATCTTCTTCATCGCGTCTTGGATTTCGCTTAGTGTGATCTCTGGCATGAGGTCTATGAAACTTTCAGCTGATTGTTGTGACTTCGGGGTACTTTATTTATCGCCGCCTAGTTTCACACCTTTTGTCTACCCCGTCTGGTGCTACTAAAATTAAAGTTATTATTTTCTTTTAAATAACATAATAATATAGTTCATTCTTTACATTAAAATTGTTATTAAGAAGTAAAAAATATATTACTTAATTACATTTTTTATTTTTATAGCTTATCTCCCCATTTATAATACTTTTTGTTTCCAACAATGTACATGTTTAAGTAACGTTTAATAAATGTTTTTATAAATTACTCCGTGGGAGTTTTAGTGGCAATAAACTTTATTATTTTTTAATTTCATTACAGTGTACTACAAATTAAATTGCACTTCCTCGATCAGATGTTTGATTTTATGCAGTTAAGAATATGGGCCTGGATCCCGCGTACAAAAAAAGGTTATTAATAGCAAGCTGAAAATTTGTTAATAGCTTAACGGTGTCTAGTCTTACAAAATTTGATGTACGTGGACACTGGAACAGGGGAAGTTTTAATTGTGGAACATCTTACAGGTTTCGAACGTCAAACTACGAAAACCTCCCCTGTATTTTATCGGACAGAACTTCCAATTGATTTGTTACCCTTTCATTAAACTCTCATGCAAAAATTAGACTGCTATTTACCACCAACATGATTTTATGTGTCGGACTTATTAAAATGGCCAACATATTTGTCGGACACACATTTCTTGAATAAACTTCAAAACAATCTGCTAGTTTTCACAATCATAAACTTGCCAGGATGACACGTTCCACAAATAAGATCACGTTCCACAATTAAAACTTCCCCTGCTCCAGTGTTCCCATACATCAAAGTTTGTCCGACTAGACACCGTTAAGCTATTAACAAATTTTCAGCTTGCTATTAATAAACTTTTTTGTACGCGGAATCCAGGCCTGATATGCAGAGTGCAGCTAAATCATGAAACAAATTAATTATTTTGCAAAAGATGATGTCATAAGTTTTGTTGTTGTCAAAAGTTGACGTAATCGTTGTTTTTTTTTTTTTAATTGAAATATGGGTCCTGTAATACTTCAGTTGAAAGGTATTTTAATAATGTATTCAGCAATATTATACTACACTAGCTAATGGTTATATTGGGAAAATAAAAAGTAATTTAATTTAATCAGAGAATAATTTTACAAAAACGAACTGCAATATTAAATTGTGAAAAACAATGGAAAATGTGAAATACACAAACTAAACAACCTAGAAGGAGTCCCAACATCAAATAGAGAAGAACTACTACACATAGTTGAAGACTTCTATCAAGAACTATACACAATTCAAAGAGAAGACCAAAACGAACTTGGAAGCCGCCGCATCACGCAAAATTATCAACCAGGGTTCAGAGCTCATGCCAGAGATCACACTAAGCGAAATCCAGGGCGCGATGAAGATGAGAAACAACAAAGCACCAAGAGAAGATGAAGTCGTAATAACAGCTATAAAGATGGGCGGACGTGCCCTTCTCAACCAAATAACAATTTTGTTTAACCTTTGTCTAACAGATTGTTGCATACCGGAAACATGGAACAATACAGTAACCATTTTACTATACAAGAAAGGAGACAAGGCGCACTTGGAAAATTATAGAGCAATCAGCTTATTGAACGAAATCTATAAAATGTTTACCCAAATAATTACGACAAGACTAGAAAAAAAATTGGATTTCTACCAGCCCCGAGAACAAGCAGGCTTTCGCTCAAAATTCGGAACAAACGATCACCTACAAACAGTAAAAAAGTCGATAGAATATAACAGATCACTGGTACATATCTTCGTAGACTTTCACAAAGCCTTCGACACCGTGGAATTAGACAGCATCATAACTGCTCTGAACAATAGTAGAGTAGACTACTGGTTTACAAAGTTAGTACAAACATTGTACCAAAACGCCACAATGCGTGTAAACCTACATGATACCACCAGAGAAATTCATATCAAGCGAGGTGTGGGACAGGGCTACACTCTCTCACCTAAATTATTTATAACGGTTCTCGAATACGCCTTTAAAATGCTAAAGTGCGAAAATAGAGGAATAAAAATAGATGGGGAAATGCTCAATCATCTGCGTTTTGTCGACGATATAGTATTTATTGCAGAAGATCTAGGTGAAGTACAAAAAATGCTACAAAAATTAGAAGACGTATCTTCAACAATAGGTCTAAAAATGAACCTCAGTAAGACTTTAAGACGGTAAGGGCTTTAAAAGATATCTTATTTGACCATCATTGCCAACAAAAAAAGTTAGGATGATTCTTACCCTGGCTTAGAGGTGAAAGTAAAATAGTCGAATATACCAGAAAAATGTGTCTCCCTGAAATCAAAAATTTACCTGTTACTGAATTTTTCAAAAATGTTGTAGTTCCTGCTAATGCCTCTGTTTTGTTTTCGTCTGGACACCCTATATAATATGATGCGTAGGTCCTATAATATCTTTATTCCAGTCCGTATTAAAAAATACACATAAAAAATATTCACATGCAGTTTATAAACAAAATAAAACTGCATCAATTAAAACAAAAGTTTATTTTTAAATTTTATAGTCGTTTATAGATTCCTATTTATCAGTGGAAAGTTTTTATAAAAAAAAGAATGCACATACACTCCAATTATTTATAATTATTCTTTTTTCTTTATTCTTTTTTCAGTGAGAGAAGTTTGCAGTAGTAAGTTTATCTCAGCCATTAATACAGAGAGGTAGAACTTTTTGTGATATATTTCCGACAATGAATCCGTCATAATATTTCCAAGCTGAGCGAAAGGACTATAGTTGTTTCATTCAACAAGAGAAATCTTTTTCAAAGGACATCACAGTCAATTAGAGCTTTACGACTAGCGGGCAGAATTTAAATAATATTAATTGTTTGACGTTTATTTTAGGAAAATTTATTTATTTAAATTTAAATTTAAAATTATTTAAAATTTAGATAATAAAGAGAATATAACACGAATTAATTGTAAATTAGCTTTAAAAGTTTATAGAATAATATGTCTTTTAAATTAATTAATCTTACGATACAATTTATTTTATAGTAAATTAAATCTTTACGTCAAGCTGTCACAATTTAAATAATCAGTAGTAATTGCACAAGAGCTCTAAAATTATCGAATTTTTCCCGAGTGACACTTTGACAGTTTTAATTTCACGACCCGAAGGAGAGTGAAATTATGTCAAAGTGTCACGAGGGCAAAAATTCGATAATAATTTTAGAGATCGAGTGCAATTTGTTGCGATATTGTAAGTTATTTATGTAAGTACAAATTAGTACAATTAAACACACAGTTGTTATAAATATTTGACGGTTGAAAGTCATCACTTTTATAATTTTTAAAACATTGTCATTAATGTCACTGAATATATTTTTTCGTAGCAACGAAGGGCATCTGACGTAATATACTTGACGGCGGGATATTATCAAAAATTATCAGTTTAATTTTTATTTCTGTAGCTTTCTATTGGTCAAAATCTCCTATGAATGAAATAATCAGTAGTAATTGCACAAGAGCTCTAAAATTATCGAATTTTTCCCGAGTGACACTTTGACAGTATTAATTTCACGACCCGAAGGGGAGTGAAATTATGTCAAAGTGTCACGAGGGCAAAAATTCGATAGTAATTTTAGAGGTCGAGTGCAATTTGTTGCGATTATTTCATGAATAAAACTGTTCAAAACCAAAATTTTATTGTAATTTATTTATGTAAGTACAAATTAGTACAATTAAACACACAGTTGTTATAAATATTTGACGGTTGAAAGTCATCACCTTTATAATTTTTAAAACATTAATTGTCATTAATGTCACCGAATGTATTTTTTTTGGAAGCAACGAAGGGCATCTGACGTAATATACTTGACGACGGGATATTATCAAAAATTATCAGTTTAATTCTTATTTATGTAGCTTTCTATTAACCAGAATCTCCTATGAATGAAATAATCATAATTATTTAACGTTTATTTGAGAAAAATTTACTTATTTATTTAATTTTAAAATTATTTAAAATTTAAATAATAAAAAGAAAATATAATAGATACGAATGGATTGTAAATGACCTTTAAATATGTATTATATTAAGTATGGAGAACGGTAAGGGTTTTATACCGATCGAAGACAATTGTTTGAGATCGGTTACCCTTAACGTTCGACATGCTTATAACGTTTTTTGCACGATTGATACCATTATAAATTATAAAATTAAACATTTTCGTCATATTGACTAGTTTCATTCATTTTATCAAGATAGATACTTTGGTTGTTAGGTAGTAACTAGGGTGCATAACAACAATGGATAATTGAGTTTTTATTTAGTTGTCAATAATTTTAAGTACAATTTTGATTATTATAAATTAAAATATGAGCGAAAGTGAATTTGAAGAAATTGAACGGGCTTGGGAAGAAGGGTGTTCCGCAATTATTCCCGAAAAATCCAAAATCCGTTATCAAAATACCTACCAAAGTTTTAAAAATTGGTGCGAAGGCAAGAATTTAAGAATCGAAGAAAAGATTCTATTGGCATATTTCGTTCAAAGACATATGCAGTTGAAAGCTCCTGGAAGCCTCTGGGCAGAATATTCAATGATTAAATCCACCGTTTTTCTTTATGATGGCATTGATATTTCCAAGTTTTTAACTTTGATCGCGTATTTGAAGAGAAAAAATGTTGGCTATAGGCCTAAGAAAGCGAGCATTTTTACACGGGAGCAATTTGGAAAATTTCTGATGGAAGCACCGGATGAAGAATTTCTAGTTCACAAGGTAATATAAGCTAGTTTAGGTAAAAGAAATACTCTAATGAAGATTTTTTCATAATTTGTAGGTCGCAATGATATTGGGAATATCTGGTGCCTGTAGAAGAGAAGAATTATATAATATTACTATGAATGACATCCAACAAACCGATGGTTTAATGATTGTAAAAGTACCCAATACAAAAACGAACATCCAGCGTACTTTTACAGTCGTTAATAAACCAGACGATAAAATTCCAATTTAGAATTTCTGCAAAAGTATATAAAACTTCGTCCATTACAAGTAAAATCAAAACATTTGTTCTTAAGATACGTCAAAGGAAAATGTTGTGCTCAAGTAATAGGGAAAGGGACAATCGGGGGTTGGCCTTCTCAAATTGCCAAATTCTTAAATTTGCCTAATCCCGAGAACTATACTGGCCATTCGTTCAGGAGGACATCAGCAACGCTTTTGGCTAATAAAGGTGTTGATGTCCTCGGATTAAAGCGTCATGGAGGTTGGCGTTCATCGACAGTGGCAGAAAGCTATGTAGAAGATTCTCTTCAAAATAAAATAGATTTCTCCAAAAAAATATTGTGCAATACTAGTAATACTACTAATGTATGCGATTCTGCAGGAGTTTCTGTTAGAAGTGAAACCACAGCCCAAACAAGTGGGATTTCATTAAATAATTTAACAAATTGTACCATAAGATTCAATATTAATAAATAATTCGTTAGTTTCCTTTATTCTTTCAAAAAATAAATTAAAATTAAGACATTTTTTAACTCGACGGTAAGTGAATTACTTACCGTCGAGTTGGAGTACTTACCGTCGAGTTGGATTACTTACCGTCGAGTTGCTAGTAAATGTCACCTACTGACGTAAAATCTGTCACGGTAAACAGTCAAGAATGATCAATCGTGCAAAAAAGTTTATAAAATATAAGCTATATGTGGCTTCATAATACTATCCCGACATGGTGTATTTTATAACATAAATGGTGTATCCTCGATAGGTTTTCTAATAGTGGTAATTTTTTTCTATTGATTTCTTCTTTTAATATGGGTAACCAGATCCTACTACATTCTGCGGAGGAATCTTCGACACAATTGGTTTTCTTCTTCTTCTTCTTCTTCTTATTCTTCCTCTTTATAAGCAATTCTGCTTGTTCAGTGGCGGATTGATACCTCTATGGAAGGTTATCACTCCATCTTTTGCGCGGTCGGCCGATACTTCTACCGATTGGTGATTTATCTCTTGCTATTTTGACCACACGTGTCTCCCCCATTCTGATTATGTTCCATTCTCTTTTTCTATTTAGTGTCCATTCGTTTATACTCTGTACGTTGCATTGTCTTCTGATATCTTCACTCCTCTTTCGATCTCTCAGTGTATTTCCTGTAATTCTCCTCAGTACTCTCATCTATGCCGTTTCCAGTAGTCTTTGTGTTGTGGCTGTATCGGATCTTGTTTCTGATGCATATGTCATTATTGGTTTTATACTGGCTTTATAAATTCTTGACTTCATCTCAGAGTTAATATGTCGGTTTCGCCATATAGTGTTATTAAGGCATCCTACCAGTCTGTTTGCTCTTTTTACTTGATTTCTCACTTCTTTATCTAGGTCTCCGTAACTTGACAATGTAATTCCAAGGTATTTTATTTCTATTACTTGTTCAATACTGATACCATCAATTTCTATTTTACATCTGATTGATTCTTTACTGATTACTATTGTTTTGGTTTTCTGAGATGAAATTGTCATATTGAATTCTTTTGCTCTTATGTTAAATCTGTGGACTAATCTTTGCAGACTATCTTCATCTTGGGCTATCAATATTGCGTCATCTGCATAGCAGAGTATTTTTACTTCTTTGTTTCCCATTTTATATCCTCGTCCTTATTTTCGTCAAAATCGGGAAAAACACGTCTCTATGCAGAATTTAATTACGGTGAATTTTTATTTGAGTGTTTTTGGTGTAAAGTTAAAATTTTTGGAGTTATAGAGCAAAAATTGAAAAAAAAACACGATTTTCGGGCGCCATTTTGTTTATAAAAAAAGTAGCCTGCGGACTTTTCATACCTATATTATTAATATATACAATCATAAGATTCGATTCCAGCAATAAAATTGCTGGTAAATAACTCTTCCTTGTATGTTGCTAATTAGCCCAGAGTATATGTATTTATTTATGGAAGAGGAAAATACAAAGAGTAATATATAACGGTGTGAAACTAATATTTTAAACATCCTTGCTTAAGTTAGCATTTTAAACCGATGTTTCCTTGACGGATTACTTTTACAGGGCTTTGACCCTCATATTTTTGTAAAATTATATCTTGGTGGTTAGCATGCAAACTTCACGTAAGCACTGATGATGATTGGTAAACCAATCGAAAACTAGTTATGTGATTGTGATGTAGCCCTTTTTAGGAATTTTAAATATATACCTTTTATAAAGGATTTTACTATTTTTTGTATTACATGGTATACAGCCAACTACAGAAAAACTTTTTCCTTGTGGATTTTTGAAACTAGTTGATTAATAGAGAAGAAGGAATAATGTATAACAATGTATAACAACTGTATAACAAACAAAAAATAACAATGGTAATTAAAGCACAGAGAATGCGATATTTGGGATATATTGATAGAATACCGAAAATGGTACTATCACGAAGGCCAATACAAAAAAGGAGAAAAGTTAAACCAAGAGATATAAGGACAGCTTATAATATGAAGACTTACAAAAAAGCAATATTGATCATGTGTACTATATTGTAGTGTTCTAAAGAGTTTGTGAGATATATTAGTGTTACACTAGTCTCCTTACAGTAAGGTGTATTTTTCAATAGCAAAAATGGAGCAAGCCAAAACAATGTGGCAAAACAATTGAATCTTAGTCACTCAACTGTGCAGACAACTTAGCAACAATCTGGGACCCAACCTCATCAACAGTGGCCTGATATGGATACCAAAAGAAGACAACAGTCAGAGAAGATCACATTCTCACAATTACTGCATTGCGAAACCGGACGCAAACTGCTAAAATGCTCCAAAGGCATATTCAGTAAACCGAAGTATCAACCGAATCAACGATTCTACTGTTCTACGAAGGTTAAGAGAACAAGGTTTGACAGCTTGCAATCAAGCAACGAGGCCATTACTTACTGCTGACAACTATTCTTAGTTCTTACTGCTGAGTCCATTCCAATATATTAACTGCTAGAAGTAGCTGCTACACTGTTACGCCCAAGTACATACGCATACGCAATATTGGTGCTTGAAAAATCACAGATAGACCTTTTGGAAAGATGTAGAGGTGACGAAGAAGGAGAGGAAAATGCAATGAGTAATATATGGAGGTGTGAAACTAAAAGGTTTATAAAGAGGGAATACATAATAGAAAAATTTAAGAAGTATATATCCAAAAATAACAATACTAATCAAAACACAGAGAATACCATATTTAGGATACATTGAAAGAACGTCAAAAATCGTATTATCATGAAAGCCAATACAAAAAAGGAAAGAATAGACCAAGAAAGAGATGCAAACACACCGTATATGAGGACTTATAAAAACAATATTGAGAATTTGAAAGAACAGGCATTGGACAGAAACCAATGAAAAGAAGTGGTTAAGAAATGTAAAAGTATGTAAAGAATATAAGAAATATTACATTTATTTTATATAAAGAAATGTAAATAATAATTGTAAGGGAAAATTGAATCTTTCAGCCTAAGACCTTCAAGGCCTGTTAAGATTTATAAATAATAATTGAATCTAGCTTAATTTTTTTGCCTTTTTCAATCATACAAACAATTATTTAAAATGCTAATACAAGTGGTGTTGTGTCCAAGTGATATTATTAGTTTCACTTTATTGTTTTAAAATATTTACAAGTCTATAATACCAAAAACCTAATATTATATAAATCCACTGTTCAATAACTAAAATTACACGAAAACTAAATGGTAAAAATACGAAAAATTCTTCTAATCCTTAAATTATGACAATAACTATCTTTAAATAAATATTTTATTAAATTTATTGTATAGCCTAAATCTCAAATATATGCTATTAATTGGTAATTGTCGACCTTATGTAAAAAAAATCATATTTAAAAACGACCTTAACCGCAGCTACCCATCGGTAATAAATTTAATTTATGATCTATCAAAATATGAGACCAGGTGCCCAGGTAACTAATTTTGAAACAATGCAAAACGAAAAAGTTTCTTACCATTAATCTATAAACAGCAGGAGGGAGGATATAATATACAGATTACGTCGAATCGCACAATCAAGTCTATTCCAACATATTAATTGTTAGAGACAGATAAAAGAGCAGTGTAGCACCGCAGTACAGAAGTAGCTGCTACACTGCTCCACTCAGCTACATATGCATACGGATATGGGTGCTTAAAAAAATCAGAAACAGAACTTTTGAAAAGATGGAAGAGGAAAATACAAAAAGTAATATATGGAGGTGTGGAACTAGTTGGTTAATAGAGAAGAAGGAATAATAAATACTTTAAGAACTGTATAACGAACAAAAAATAACAATGGTAATTAAAAGACAGAGAATGCGATATTTAGGATATATTGAAAGAATGCCGAAGATGGTACTATCACGAAAGCGACCAAAAAAAAAGAAAAGTAAAACCAAGAAGATAATGAATAGTGTATTAAATAAATAGTGTAGAGAATCTTGATAATGTGTACTAGATATATTGTAGTGTTCTAAAGAGTTCCTGAGATATCTTAATGTTACACTGGCCTCCTTACAGTGAGGTGTATTTCTTAATAACGATGTAAAAATATCGCATTCTCACAATTATTGCTGCATTGCGAAACCGGACGCAAACTGTTAAAATACTCCAAAGGAATATTCAGTAAACCCAAGGACCAGAAATCAACATTTCAGCTGTTCGACGAAGGTTAAGAGAACAAGGTTTGACAGCTTGCAATCAAGCAACGAGGCCATTACTCACTGCAGATAACTATTCTTAGTTCTTACTGCTGAGTCTATTCCAATATATTAACTGCTAGAAGTAGCTGCTACACTGTTACACTCATCTACATACGCATACGCAATATTGGTGCTTAAAACATCAGAGATAGGCCTTTTGGAAAGATGCAGAGGTGATGAAGAAGGAGAGGAAAATGCAATGAGTAATATATGGAGGTGTGAAACTAAAAGGTTTATAAAGAAGGAATACATAATAGAAAACTTTAAGAAGTATATAACGATCCAAAAATAACAACAGTAATCAAAGCACAGAGAATGCAATATTTAGGATACTTTGAAAGAACGTCGAAAATTGTATTATCACGACAGCCAATACAAAAAAAAAGAAAGAATAGACCAAGAAAGAGATATAAAGACACCGTATATGAAGATTTAAAAAACAATATTGAGAATTGGAAAGAACAGGCATTGGACAGAAATCAATGAAAAGAAATGGTTAAGAAATGTAAAAGTATGTAAAGAATTTTTAAATTTTTAATTTTTAAATAAAGAAATATTAAATTTATTTTATATAAAGATATGTAAATAGTAATTGTAATGGAATATTGAATTTTTCAGCCTTAGACCTTCAAGGCCTATTAAGATTTATACATAATAATTAAATCTAGCTTAATTTTTTGCCCTTTTCAACCATACAAACAATTATTCAAAATGCTAATACAAGGGGTGTTGTGTCCAAGTGATATTATTAGTTTCACTTTATTGTTTAAAAAGAATTACAAGTTTATAATACCAAAGACATAAAGGTAAAATAGTAAATGGTAAAATGGACAAATGGTAAAAATACAAAAAATTCATCTAATCCTTAAATTATGACAAGAACTTTATTTAAATAAATATTTTATTAAATTTATTGTGCAGCCTAAATCTCAAATTTATGCTATTAATTGGTAATTGTCGACCTTATGTCAAAAAAAGTCATATTTAAAAAACGACCTTAACCGCAGCTACCCCATCGGTAATAAATTTAATTTATGATCTATCAAAATATGAGACCAGGTGCCCAGGTAACTAATTTCGAAACAATGCAAAACGAAAAAGTTTCTTACCATTAACCGCCAACAGCAAGAGGGAGGATATATACAGATTACGTCGAATCGCACAATCAAGTCTATTCCAACATATTAATTGCTAGAGACAGATAAAAGAGCAGTGTAGCACCGCAGTACAGAAGTAGCTGCTACACTGTTACACTCACAAATACTGGCACTGCACTGACGTTCCCGGCGTCGTCGTGATCACGGTCGGATAGAATCGGGAACGGTTTCGGTGGCTGTTGGCTGGGGATGGTAAAAATCGGTATTTTAGTAACGGGTCGGTTTCGTTCCTTTTCTCAACAATATACCCCAATATCAGAATCCAAAAACAGACGAATAATTGCTTAAATATGGAGTAAAGGGAGCAGAAAAGACGAAACAAAACATCTATTTTCGGTTTTCCAAAAATTAGATTGGATTTGTTTCAAACAAAATTTTTCTCTATACTTTTAATCTCTCAGCCCTACAAATAATTTTAGTAAAAATGAGAAACACTTATTACTGAATACTTCAATTGAAAACTAATAATCATCGAGCTAAGCATAAGGCACACGTAAAATAAAAATAAAAATAAAAATAAACGAAGGGAAAGAAAATTCACTTTGAACTATAGAGGTAGAAGGAACAAGCAGCTGAAAAACAAAAATAGAGAACACTCATGCTACCAGTGCTGACATATAAGTCAGCATCATGGAACATCTCCAAAACAAATGGAAATCGTCTGTTCTTCTTCGAAAGTAAGATACTATGAAACGAAGTTAAGGAACTGAGAGGCCATAAAACTGCATATGTTGGAACTAGTGTTGCCCAAAATCGGTCTTGTTCTTGCAGTCTTGGTCTTGTTCTTGCGTTTTTGCAAGACCAAGACCAAGACCGCCTCATATGAGCAAGACCAAGACTTACAGTGCAAGATTTGAACAAGAACAAGACTAAGCCTGCAAGACTCTTGCGTCTTGCAGTTAGAACTGAGGGTCGTTTTAGAGAGTATATTAGTTCGGGTATATTCTTAGATACTCTATGAGAGGCAAAACAATTTTTGACAAAAATTTGGAAAATTTGACTTATGCGCATTACGAACAATACCACAAACATACATAGCGAATCAAAATATTTATTAAAATAACACTTGACAGATTTGACACGTACTCAGCTATCATTATTACAATGCAAAAATAAAATATTTTTGCATACTTTCACAGCAGACGACATCTTCGCTCTGGAATTAATTGTCCAGGTTTTGAGAATAGACGGCCTTTATTCATAAATTAATATTCTTGCGTTGCGACCTTGCGATGCCGACAATAATGTCTTTAAAAATATGTAGCTGATAACAAACTATTACATCTTATCGCTATATAGAATAGTAAGACTAGTATGCATATTTTTTCTGTTGATTGTGCAATGACCTCATTTAGTTAGACAAAATTTGCTGAAAGAATGCGGCTAATACTTAAAAGTATTAATTACGAGACACATCAATGCAGATAATGCCGGCTATACATACCTAAACAAAATAACGAAATATTTAATAACGATATACTGTCTACAGAGGCATTGACCAAAGAAATATTACAGTGAAATATATGCAAGACAAAAGCACATTTATAGCAGTTTTTTTCTGTAGTTAAATTAAATTGGTCATTTGTTTTATCAATCGACTGTTCTTTTGTTACTCTTTGTGTTTGGTGATATACACTACTCCAAGAAATTAACGCACCACCTTAAAAACGGGTCATTTTTGATGTCTTGAATTTCCTAAACCTGTTGTGCGATTGAAGTGATTTTTTTAATATGTTATAGCCTTATTCTTTAACAATATCGCTGTAATAATACTATTGCTAGGCAGGTAAATTGTCATTGTATACCGGGTGTACCAATCAAACTGTGTTTTTTCTAAAAGTTCGCATCACCCTATGGAATATTCTAGCTTGTAAAATATTAAAATTAAAAGCCAACTATAGCCTCATATTTTCTTAACATTTTGTTTTTTGATGTATTCGCTTATATGTTGGAGAATAAAAAGTTAGGTACTTTTTTAGCTAGCCATGTTTTTCATCAATACAGGGTGTTTTTAAAAAATTTAAGGGGTAATTATTCTGCAAGAAAAAGTAATGAGAGTTTGCTTTTAAACGTATGTTCGCAAATAATTCGTTTCCGAAATAGGGGATGTTAAAATTGTTCTTACAAAATGACGATTTATTTATTGCTCTAAAACCGGTTAAGATATGCGAATAAAATTTGGTAGGTTTTAAGAGGTAGTTATTACGCATTTTTGACATACAACTAATATTTTAATATTCACCAATGGCGCATATACCTACGTGTAACCGGTTTGTTTAGAATTACCCCTTAAAATTTGCCATACTTATTTCAAAACAGCCTGTATTGATGAAAAACATGGCTAGTTATTAAAATACCTATCTTTGTTGTTATCCAAGCGAATGAATAAAAAAACAGAATGTTAAGAAAATATCAGACTGTAGTAGGGTTTTAATTTCAGTATTTTATAAAGGCTATAATATTCCACAGGATGATGCGAACTTTGAGAAAAAAACACAGTTTGATTGGTACACTCATTGGTACCGGTACGGTATCCGGTACCTATAGGTACAACGACAATTTACCTTCTAGCAACAATATTACTACAGCAATATTGTTAACGAATAAATAATTCAAGCTTAAAATTTACCTACTCTGTTACGCTGTTCTAAGATATGTAATAGGCTGATGGGCAACTGCGAGACTTGCAAGACTCTTGCTGCAAGACCAAGACCAAGACCAGGACCTGGAGCGCAATACCAAGACCAAGACCAGGTGTACTGTTGCAAGACCAAGACCAAGACTGTCTAAGTCTGGTCTTGGTCTTGCATTTGGGCAACACTAGTTGGAACTGCAAAAAACAATAAAAGGGAGGTTCCTTCTGAATTTCATCCCTAGGAAAACCACCTAATTCTATCATATTTGGTTTTACGGGAACGAAGAGCCTTGTATCTTTTGTTCCTAAGAAAAATCGTGCGATATTGTTAGTCTCAGCTATGCATTATTCCAATACAATGGTTAATGGAAAGCCAGTGATTATAATATTTTGAAAAACCATTGCCTTCTGGCTAAATCTATTTGTAGCTCTAATTATTATATTTCTGTTGTTACTTCACAATTTCTGCAGAATGCACGTCCCCTTTCTTAAAAACTAGAAGCAACCTTAATAGGCTCAAGATCCGACACTCTAGACTCTAGATAGTCAAGAAATAGGAACACCAATGCTCCTTCCAATCTGTAAGACAGGATTCTGCTCAGAAATAAATAAGTAGATACCTACTCTGGTTTTTGTAAGAACTAGAAATAATTTTCATCATTTAAATTGCTGGAAAGAAAGTTTTACTTCACGATTTCTATCCAAACATGAACATTAAGAGTCTTTTGGCGAAAAAAAAATTGTACAAGAATTTTATTCCTGCAAATCGGTGCATTATAATGGTTCATACCATTCAACTTAATCTCTTCATAGTAGCTCAAATCTGGAGAGATAGTAAAAACTAATCGAGAGCTGAAAATAGTCAAAATAGAGTCGAATAAGGAGTATCCCATAATAACAGATCAATGTTGGTCTACAGACAGCTCTAAAACCGACGAAGGAGTTGGAGCTGGTGTATACAGAGGTGTATGCAGACACCAAGCCTAAACCTTAGTGAAAGCCTAGATAATCACCCAACAATCTACCAAGCAGCAATTTATTTAATAGAGATGTGTCTTCAGAAAGAGGAACTGCAGTGACAGATCTCTAAAAATTATATCGGATAGCCACGTCGACATTAAGGCACTGGAATCTTAGCGACATTAAAGGAACTCAATTAGTCTGCAACTGTCTTCATAATCTGATTGAGGTCACAAAGATAATTTACTCTAGGTGCTTGGACATACTATATAGTATCCATATTGGATGTAACGAATAAGTGAACCTACTTGCCAAGGGATGCAAGTGGGTCCTCATATATTTATCCGCATATACTTTCAACGAAAACTTTTCGTTTATAAATTCGCAAAGTCTGTGTGTTATTGCGTTGCCGCTCCTGCAATACGTAGAGCAGATTTATCGATGGTTTCTTATGTAGTTTTGTCTTCTGAATCCAAATCTGAAAATGGCATTTCGATATCTCTAACCGTCTTCGAGATAATCGACCTCAAATTCTAAAATGTGACGTCACAATAATTTTATTTTCTGCCGGCACACTAACCGTCAGCTGAAATTGTTGCTAGTAAGTAGGCTAGTTTTTAATCTGAATTTGTCAAGCAAAGCATAGGTTATTTACATTTGAGTTTGACACTTCGTGAATGTCAAACTAAATTTTAAATGAAGTATTAATAAAATATCAATGGCATTTGATAGTGAATTTAATTATTATAATATAAAATAAATAAGATGTTCACAAATAAAATTTGAGTATATTTTGGAAGCAATAATTTATTAAAAACTTTAAAAAGGTTTATACGAGTATACGGCCTCCCCTTTAATGATAAATGAACTGTTCCATTTGTTATGAAATGAAAATTGTTATTATAGTCGGTTCGCTAAACTCAGACACAACTGGCTAGCTATTTTAGTAGGTAATTTTTTAGTTTTTTAGTAAACTTAACTACTAAAAGGTAAGTGATTTTTTAGTTTTTAAGTAAACTTAATTAGAAAAATTACTAATTATTTAGTAATTATTAACTATTTTGTAATTATATTTTTTGCCAAATTAGCAAAATTACTGACTAAAATCACTAGCCAGTTGTGTCTGAGTTTAGCGAACCGACCATATGAAATGTTGTTTGGAGTGAAAAATTATGGTCTGATAATATGTGCATCCTTCTAATGAAAAAAAATATTTGAAAATTGTTCTCAAATTATAGATACCAACAACATTTTCATTTATAACTCTTTTATTTTTAATTTGACGAAGAAAAGTTATTCTTCATAAACAGCTCTTCATGGTCTAAGATTTATGATGCAACCATCATATATAAAATTTTATTAATTTTATACAAGGTATATAAAAAATATAAATTTATATCAAGAGTAAATAACCTTTATAGTTCAAAATATTTAAATTAGAATGATATAGTTGCACATTAAAACATAATTTTTAATTCTAAACAACTTTTTATAATAGCAATTTTCCATATTATGAATTAAAATACGCAAATAAATAAAGTTTTCGTTATGATAATGCTCGCATTTTCAGCTTGTTTAAATATGAAAAAGGGTCATGCGCTAGCTCAAATAATAAAATAAGTTTTGAATAAAATTAATTCACAACAAAAAGTATACAGTCGAACCCGCTTATTAGAATACCGGTTAAAGGAATATCCCGGTTTAAGGACTAAAAATTTGAGGTCCCAAAACGGTTTTACTATGCACATATGATCGGTTATTAGAATATCCCTGTTATAGGAATACTTTTGCTTGGCACGAAGGCTATTCCAATAAGCGGGTTCGACTGTATATGTAATTTATTTAATTCTGAATACATTTTACTGGTATTATAAAACAGAAAAAAATGGTTATTTCACAAATAAACATTGGTTTTTTTGCTTCAATTAAATATTCAAACTGCCTGCTCCTCCTGCCTCTTGGCAGTATTTAATCCGATAACGAAAATCTTCTTGAATTTTGTAGATCATTTCTGGAAGTATATTACAAATTTCCAATCTCATTTTATTATTTTTTTGACAGAGTCCTCTTACCATCTTTGTGACCGTGTTCAGATCTTGTCTGCTAATATATGTTGAACTAGACAAAAAAACTAGTGTTAATGTTTCTAATGATGTTTTTCGTACCACCTATTTGTTATTGTTACTTTTTACAGCCATTTTTAAATTTCGTGTCTTACAATGTCTTAAAATATCTTACAATATAATATGTGATGATGTTTTAGGAACAAGAAATGCTAAAGGCAATGAATGGTCTCAATTTTGTCAAGAAGAGAATATGGCAATAATGAACACGTGATTACGACTGCTACCCCTCAAACTGATCGTCTGGAGGTCACCACAGGATAACCAAAAAGTGTATTAGAAAGCAGATAGGTATTAATCTATGTACATAAGATGTAGAAATTCATTATAAGCGTTAAGACTTATCCTGGAGGAGACTCCCATCAGACCATAACCTATTTGTCTCACAAATGAAACTGATGATAACAAAATAATAAAATCAAAAAGTTCTAAAATGAAAAAAGTCCAAATCCAAATATTAACATTAGAAATGAAGACTGAAAACTGCTCTAGAGCCTTGTTTTGCCAGCCAGTTTGATATTTTATTTATTGGACTCTTTAATGCCTCGGTAGCTGTGTTAATAGTTATTTTTCTATTCTCATACGATAATATATCGATTATGATGTCACTACCTGTATCATAATGAACTTCATTATGATACAGATTTTCATTAAGATACAGATTTTTAACCAATAGGATCGCGATATGGCATTCGCGATAAAGGTGGTACACGTGCAGTGACCAATGGCGAGTCAAATACATACGCTTTGACAGTTCTCAATATGTAAACAAACCGTCAAACCGACAAACTACTGAATTTATTTGTGTTACAAAATTAATAAATTTGAATATATTTTTTGTTGTGAATGATCATAGAAAAAATAGTGTATACAACTTGCATTTAGTTATCATTATGAAGCTAGTACTCTATCCGAAACTCGCCGCATACGGCTCGTTTCGTGACCCTCATACTCGCTTCATAATGACCATCATTAATTGCTCGTTGCATAATATACTATTAACCAACAAGTGTATTAATAATGGCGATTAACAAATTAAGATATTTTAACGCGTGAGCGGGCGAGCGCGTTAATGTTCGAGAGTTTTAATCGCCATTTTAATTCACGAGTTCGTTACAAAACTTTTCCGTCGACCGTGCTTTTCAGAAATAAAGATATATCCATCTTTTGATTTTTCAAATACACAGAATTTTAAACAATAAAGTAAATATTGACATACAATGACAGATAGTACTAACAGCGGCTACTTGATTTTGATTTTAAATTTTATAGTGGGAATATAAATAAGGTATAGGTTTGGTTGCCTACACCACAGGTCACTGCCAATCACAGAGCGTTTAATTAATTTATGCAAGCAATGTATGTTGTGTTGCCTATAATGAAATCGTTCATTAATAGAAAATCATTCATTAATAGGGGTCATTAATCAATGATTTTGAGGGTGTTAAAATTGATCATAAATGGACGATCGACGGAAAAAGTACTTTATTATGTCGTGCCAAGTTATTAGGGATATCCTAAATAGGCCTGGATCCCGAGAAAATTTGTTAATAGCTCTAGTCGAACACTGTCTAGTCGAACGAACTTTGATGTATGAGAACATTGGAAAGTTTTAATTGTGGAACGTGATTTTGATTGATGATTGTGAAAACTATCGGGCTGTTTTTAAGTTTATTCAATAGCAAACTTTATATAATATATATGAAAAAATGTTTGTCCGACAAATATGTTGGACATTTTAATAAGTCCGACACGTAGAACATGTCAAATGACAGGAATTATATTGGTGGTAAATAGCAGTCTGATTTTTGCATGAGAGTTTAATGAAAGGGTAACAAATCAATTGGTAGTTCTGTCCGACAAAATTCATGGGACGTTTTCGTAGTGTGACGTTCGAAACCTGTAACCTGTTCCACAATTAAAACTTCTCCTATTCCAGTGTTCCCGTACATCAAAGTTTGTCCGACTAGACACCGTTAAGCTATTAACAAATTTTCAGCTTGCTATTAATAAACTTTTTTTGGTACGCGTTATCCAGGCCTATAAAGTTTTTAACCAATTTCGATTTGATGCAGAACTTTTCCATTATGTTATTTTTTATTAATCCTCGACACCTAATGGTAAAAGAGGCAACCGATTATGTATGTATGTATTTTTTATTAATTCTTAGACAATATTCAACACGTCTAAGGTTTGCGCCGAATTTAGCAATTTAATAATTTTTTACCATCAGCGCAGCAACAAAAACAACTCTTAATTTACCACCTCTATCGGTGGCGGTGCTTGTTACGTCACGTTTATCGTAACAGTTGCTTTTGCGTACGATCGGCGTGTTCGTCTCGCTTTTTCGGTAATCGCATCTCTCTCTTTGGGCCGTAAAATTTAGCCCGTTGTCGACGACGACGTCGGGAAAAGCCGCGGTGCTGGTGTTCCTGCTCGTGGCTGCGAGCGGTGGCGGCCCGCAGCCGCCTCTCTCACGTTTAAGTTTCTACATCGTAAATAGATTTTTTTTAATTGTTTAAAGGTAGCGACTTTTCGCTGACCTGTCGTTTAAGATCGGAACAAGAAAATATCGGTCAAAATCTAGATACAGTGGAACCCCGATAAGTCTGCCCCCGATAACCCGGAAGTCCTGCTAACCCGGACCGATTTTCATCAGATAAACATTTCAACAATTCAAAATAAAAATGTATGAATGTAATATAATATTTGAGAGATAATATATATTTGTGAATTTGAACTATACGGTAATCAAAATGACTCATGGCACACGGCGGAATGGCAGAGCGAGGTTCATTAACTTGAATTATCGGAAATTACAGGCACCTGTAGTAGTATTCCTTTATTTATTTCAATCAAACTGTCTTAGCATTGTTTAAAAAAGACTAAAAGACTATTTAAAAAATTATTTTTTAAATAATTGTCTTAGTCTTCACTGTTCTAAAATAACGTAACATCGTTCCGATTGTGACTGTATTGTATGTAGTACAATCTTGTATTTTTCGCTTCCGTTTGCTTAGTTTTGTGTTTACGTGTTTTTAGTAATTTAGATGTGCACTGTGCATATATATTTCATGTTATTTCAATTATAACGGAGTTTATCTGTATGTATACCGTATTTTACTATTTTTTACCATATTCTCCGGCTAACCCGGATTTTCGATAACCCGGATCAGTCGCGGTCCCGATTAATCCGAGTTATCAAGGCTCCACTGTATAATGATTTCCGCCGTGGTCACCACAGCAACCGAAATTTTGAAACCAGAAAAAGATCCAATAAAAAAAAGGATTAAACGACCGATAAAATACTAGACCTTATTCGACAAAGAAGAAATTGGAAAAACAAATACGAGATTAGATATAGAGAAATATATCGACAAATTAGATACGAGGTTAAGAGAGCAAAAAAGGCCTGGATGGAACAAAGATGTCGTGAAATGGAGGAACTACAAAGAAAACATGACGATTTTAAAATGTACATAAAACTTAAAGAAATTACCTACACTCAGAGAAAAAGAACTCCTAACATTATGAGAAACTCCAACGGTAAAATAATTCTCGACTTAAACGAAAAAAAGGAAGAATGGACTAACTACATAAAAGAGCTCTTTCTGGATACGAGACTTAACACCACAAAGTATACAAATACTGGTCCTAGTATTTTAAAAGCGGAAGTAGAGAAAGCCATCAAACAAAGCAAAAAATGGGAAATCTCCAGGCCTTACCAAATACCATCATACTGGCTCAAACTTCTAGATAACGACAATGTCTCAGAACTAACAAAACTTTTTAACCACATATACGAAACTGGGATGATGCCACAGATATGGTTATAGTCTACATTTATTCCACTCCCAAAGAAACCTAATACATCATCATGTAAAGACTTTAGACTAATTAGTCTCATGAGCCTCTCTCTCAAGCTACTTCTTAAGATCATTCTTAATAGAATCAAGCAGAAATGTGAAAAGACAATGGAAAATCAATAATTCGGTTTTAGAGAAGGATTGGGAACAAGGGAAGCCTTGTTCCCAATGCTAACATTACTTCAACGATCATGAGAAGTACAGAAACCAATTTACGTCTGCTTTATAGATATTCAGAAGGCGTTTGATAGGGTTCAACACGATAGGCTGTTTGAATATCTAGAAATGATTGGAATAGATGATAAAGATCTGAGACTTTTACAACATCTATATTGGAATCAAGAAGCTTCTATTCTGGTATATGGCAAAGAGACAGACAAAATTTGCATTCAAAGAGGTGTCAGACAGGATTGTGTGTTATCCTCAACTTTTTTAACGTATACTCAAAAAAAATTTTTAACGAAGCCTTGGAAGGACAATGTGGAGTTCGAATCGGAGAAGAAACTATTAACAACATCAGATATGCAGGCGACACCGCGATCATGGCTGAAAGTATCAAAAATCTTCAATTCCTAAAGATTTGATAAATCGCCACTTCATAAACCTTTCTTCAGATATTAAGGCAGAGGCTTACTCTTATCTTATAGATAATCAAGTAGGTTTAATTTGGTCAGTCGTACAAAAGTTTATACTTTCTCTAATCGGCTCGTTTCCGGCACAGCTATATGCTCTCTGCATTTGTTCGTCTCCTGCAAACGTCTTTATCGTCTTTTATTCTCCAAATATATCGTCTTTAGAACACTCCGCTCCCAGATGTTCAGCATATTTTCTTGATTTTTGTTCATTTATAACCCATGTTTCGCTTCCGTAAAGGACTGCGTGCTGGACCACTGTTCCCTGTAGTCTCAATTTTGCTATCTGTAGATGTTTTTGCTATTAGTAGTTTATGTAGGGTTCCGAAAGTCTTCCTTTCTCTCGAAATTCGCTTCTCAATGTCTTGGTAAGTTACTTGTTTAGATCGAGTCACTAGAGAATGCTCCAATAACGGACTTGGCATAAATACAACAAATACAAAGTTACTTGTGGTCAGCAAACAAGACGTCGTGGTCGGCCCTATGCAACTAATTTGTCAATAATGAGCCTTTAACAAAAGTTAACTATTTCAAATACCTAGGATGTTGGATAAACGAGACACTAAATCCGGATGAATAAATTAAAACTCGTATAGAAATTGCAAGAGGAGAATGTATGAAACTTAGATCTGTTCTGAGCAGCTCTTAGCTGAATTTACAACTAAGAATCAAGTTCTTAAAATGTTTTGTGTATCCTGTATTACTGCATGGATGTGAAACCTGGATCATGAAGTGTGAAACCTGGATCATGTGTTAACATGATGAACAAATTAGAAGCCTTCGAGATGTGGTCATTTCGTAGAATGCTCAGAATATCTTGGGTTCGACGTATTTCAAACAGAGTAGGTCAAGGCGAAAGTGACTTAATCAAGATGATAAAAAAGAGAAAACTTGAAAATCTCGGGCATATAATGAAAGGAAGCAGATACAGGATGCTGCAGTTAATACTTAACGGAAAAATCGACAGAAAAAGAGGAATTGGTAGGAAGAAATATTCATGGTTCCGAAACCTTCGTCAATGGACTGGATTATCAGCAGATCAACTATTACATGCCGCACAATTTCGAGAGCGATATCGGCAAATTGTCATGGAAGCTACCGACGCCTAAAATTTGGGCACGGTACTTGAAGAAGAAGAGGATACTTTTAAAAATGCACCAATATTTACATTTACGGCGCATTGGAGGTGTACTCAATGTCTCTCGCACTAACATTTGATTGTCTTGCTATAAGGTGCGAATCCACAATAAGAATAGCTATCTCATGAAATTCTTGTCTCATGAAATAGAGCAATCAACAAACATATATTTTCCTTGTTGAAAGAGACCTGAGATAGGTGATATACCAGAGAGATATAAGTTCGAGAGAGATTCTGTCATGAGACTTTAATTTCATAAAAAAATCACAACATGTAATCACGAGACATTGCAAATTTCGCATGAAATAATTAATTTTGTATGCTGCATGTGAGTCAAATTGTTCTGTCGTGAGATAAAAATAAAAAAATGAGTCAACGAGAATCAAAGAAGTGATAAAAGAAAAGAATATAATGTTAACTGGACAAAAATCATGATACGGCAGTAAATAGAGTTGTATGAATTCTTGGGATGCAAATTTTATTTTATTCAGCAAATATAGAAAATCAGGGGCGAACATTCGAAGAAAGTTTTTATATCATTCCGGATCTTTCCATTACAATTCCTAGAATATTGCTTGAATTATATTCCTATTTCATCTTCTTTTATTCTAATCCCTCACCCAATGTTTGCATCTTTCAAGTTACAGATTACTTTTCATGCTGTGGAAACAGTGCTGTCAGAGGCACCTTGTCTTGTACTAGTACACTTTAGAAACCCAAAAATAATCATTTTTTTTCAAGAATTTTTTTCTCGGAGCCTTTATTAAAAATGAACATAAAACTTTTTACATATTAATATCTAACTCTTAGAGAGTACAAAAATATATCTTTTTTTCATTTATGCACGTACACTAATATTGTAGAGTGCGCAAAAGTCGAGGCCTCGAAAAATGATGGTGGACAGTTAATCTCAGGATTGGGA
The DNA here is from genome assembly GCF_917563875.1 of Diabrotica virgifera virgifera. NCBI lineage: Eukaryota > Metazoa > Arthropoda > Insecta > Coleoptera > Chrysomelidae > Diabrotica > Diabrotica virgifera. The sequence goes on along the minus strand of NC_065446.1, from coordinate 67,527,139 downwards.
TATCTGAAACAAAAAAATCTTACTGCATTTGAAAGGGGAACGTTTTTTACGTGACAATTTACCACAATTTGACAAAAAATAAAAATAAATATTTTTTAATCGTGAAAAACTGAAGAAAAACTTGGGATTTTTTCACAAAAATTTTTCAAATTTGCGTAAAATCTTTTTTTTGCAGAATTTTTCAATAATGGTGGTAAATTGTCACGTAAGAAACCTTCCTTTTTCTAATGCCGTACAACTTTTTTGTTTCAGAGATTCCAATCCTGAGATTAACTCTCCGCAATCGGAACTACTTTTTTTCAAGGGCTCGATTTTGGCGTCCTCTACAGTATTAGTGTACATGCATAAATGAAAAAAAGATATATTTTTTGTATTCTCTAAGACTTAGATATTAATATGTAAAAAGTTTTATATTCATTTTTAATAAAGATTATGAGAAAAAAAATCTTGAAAAAATGCTTATTTTTGATCTTGTAAAGTGTACTAGTACCTTAAGTGAGAGTAAACTCTAGAGTCGCATAAACTCAGGTATTTTCGAAAAAATCTCATATTCTGTGGAAACATATCTGAAATAAATTTCTCATCGACTAGTATGTTTGTTATATTTTTTCTGTTTATTTTCTTGTCATTTAGGCTTCAAATATTGCAAATATTTGCTTCTTATTATATGTGTAAGTGAGTCAATAAAGCAATGAACCTACCAATTTTTTGCATTCGGATGGATCTCAATGAAACTTCTTGCATTCGATTCGGAAGAGCATTAGAAAATTTTGGGAACTAAAGTGATTATGTCGAAAAAAAAATTTGCATTATTGAGCAAGGAAAATGCCTTTTTCAAAGTGCATTTCGGGATGAAATGATTGAGAGATTCAACATGCCCTTGTGTGAATTGAAAAAAACCTCTCAAATCACTTGGAAAAAAAAGAAAACCATTGATGACACTAGAAATTCTTGAACTTGAACAATTCTTGAAAAACGAAGAAAACATAAGGCAAAAGACCTCAATAAATAAAAAGAAATTCAGGGAAACATCAGACAGAAAATTGGAGAGGCAGAAGAGAGGTTGTTCTCCGAGATATGCAAGGAAATAGAAGATCTAAATAAAAAGTATAATATAATAGACTGTTACATAAAAAAAATCAAAGAAATGGAGAAAGCGCAAGAACGAATATCTTTAAAAATGATAAATGAGATAATATTACTGATGTGGAGTAGAGATTGTGTCACTGAACCAATTACATCGAACCACTATTTAATGATAAAAGAGAAGAACTGCCATTAAAAACCACAGGGAATACCGGACCAGCAATATTACGAGAAGAAGTCATCTATGCCATCAAAAACACAAAAGAGGGCAAATCTACTTGACCAGATAATGTGCCATCGAAATATTAAAACTCATTGATGAAGATGTTATTGATGTAATAGTTGAACTCTTTAATCTCATATATGAGATTGCCACAATCCCCAGACAATGGGTGCAATCACCTTTGTAGCAAATTTTCAAAACATCAAATCCGACAATCTGCTCAGATCACAGAATAATAGCTTTAATGATCCACACACTTGGAACATTGCAGAATTGTTAAAACTTTTAAATATAAAATTAATGACACACAATATGGCTTTGGAAATGGTATCGCCACAAGAGATGCTTTGTTCGGCTTGAATGTGCTGCCCAGAGATGCATAAACATGAATCAGGACATGTCCTTATATTTTGCAAACTTTGAAAATGCATTTTGTAAGGTTTAACATGAAAAGCTGGGAGATACCTATATTAAAAAACAATAATATTGATAGTCGGGATATGAAACTTATATCTAATCTCTATTGGAATCAAACTATTAAAGCCATCGGTACATAATTATCAAATGTTTTACGGCTATCCCTACTTTCTCTGTCTTTACATGGCAAATTACGTGTAGTAAAATTCACACTGGTATGGATATGTAAACATTAGTAGAATGTCATTCTACTTGACAATGTCATCATTAACTTTAAAGAGGTGGCTTTTGAATGTTCTTGGATAACTGTTATTTGTATAATTGAAAATTATTAATTCAGTTAATAAATATGATTATTTCATTCATAGGAGATTCTGACCAATAGAAAGCTACAGAAATCAGAATTAAATCGATAATTTTTGATAATCTCCCGTCGTTAAGTATATTACGTCAGATTCCCTTCATTGCTACGAAAAAATACATTCAGTGACATTAATGACAATTAATGTTTTAAAAATTATAAAAGTGATGACTTTCAATCGTCAAATATTTATAAAAACTGTGTGTTTAATGGTACTTACATAAATAAATTACAATAAAATTTTGGTTTTGGACAGTTTTATTCATGAAATAATTGCAACAAATTGCACTCGACCCCTAAAATTAATATAGAATTTTTGCTCTCGTGACACTTTGACATAATTTCACTCACCTTCGGCTCGTGAAATTAAAACTCTCAAAGTGTCACTCGGGAAAAATTCAATAATTCCAGAGCTCTTGTGCAATTACTACTGATAATTTTTTCACTAACTATGTATTCAGTGATTGCAATAATTTATATGTACAACAAAAACTAATACCCAATCGAGAAAAGAGGAAAAATGTTAGAGTGATTTTTTAATAATATATTGTTACTATGAAATGCTTACAATTTTGAACATCTTTAACAAAAAAATACTTGGATCACAGAATATATCCTTATGTATTCTCTGCTTGGATCTTCCATGAATAATAAACAACATATAACTTTTTTTAAGTTCACGTCTTAAATCAATTATTTAACAAATACATTATCAATATTATTTTTAATCAACAAATCAAAATATTCCCGATGACATGTCAAATATTTAAATCTGTCACTGTCTTGTCATCATATTATTCTATTTGACTCAGTGCGTTGTATTACAAAGATAGCGAATGTTCGATTTGGAAAATATCACCACGGACATGTTGTCCATTTTTTCGAATCCTGAAAAAACAAATCAATATTTGTAAAAAATTTAAACGCTGAATGAAAAACTAAATTATTATAGAGGGCCGAAAGTCCGTTAGAATAAATAAAAAGTTTCTTTTGAATGAGATATTTGAAATTAAAAATCACACTACATTTTCTCTTAGTTTTTCACCCCTATAATATATTAAAATAAACATCATAGGACTTTTCAGGGACTTTCGGCCCGCGGTAAGAACGTAATCTTTCATTCTGCGTTTAAATTTTTTTAAAATACTTATTAGTTTTCTCAGGATTCGAAAAAAATTAATCTCAATTTGAATAGCATTGCAGCCGAAAATACGTACCCATCCCCTTAAGGTAAGGGTTGACAACCAGAACACCCGAGATATCAAAAGAAGCGCTCTCAGATTCAATAGACGGTATATATATCAATGGAGAAATTTTGAATAACTTACATTTTGAAGACATCTAATAATGACAGATACCAACAATTATTTACAGAACGTTATGCAACGCCTTAACGAATGCTGCCTTTAATACGAGCAGAAGATGAATTTTAGGAAAGCTAAATGCATAATGATGACTAAATCAGCAGATAAAATCATCCAATTGCTTATTGCAGATACTGTACTGCGAGTGTGGATACCTGCATATACTTAGGAAAGTGGATAATATCACATGTAGATCAAACATGTAAGACATGTATTGAAATAGCACGTGCATCATTGGCCGCCTTTGAATTTTGATGTTACAAAAGAATCCTGTTGGATTGAATTGATTAATTGAATCACGGATTGAAGAATGGAGCGAAAATAATATTAAGTATCAAAAGACTAAAACTTGAGTAGGTACTTAGGATATGTGATGAGAGTAATGCGAATGGTTTGGACATGTGATGAGAATGGTTTGAATGTAGTAGCGCAGAACTCTTTAGAGTGGCGGTCAAAAAGATTCGCATAGCTATGACGATTTTCATGCTTCACTAGAAGATGAAACTTAAAGAAGAAGAAATAAATAAAATACAATAAAAACCTAAATATGGGCCTAACGAAGGCCACGGCGCTGAAACGCTATTAAATGGATATAAGGCCTGGAAAAGCATTTTCACTAAAAAAATTTTAACGGATAACAAGTTTAAAACTTGTTGCTCTAACCTCCAACCTCTTAGACCAGAATTTTCTGTTAGTGTTTTTTCTCTTAGGCGATATGTTTCCAGTTTTTAGGGGCCAGAAACTCGCCTTTTGCCTCCTGTTACGTCTGCTATATAACGCACACCAATTGTACGCCTGCAACCAGTGTTTACGCGGCAACCTCCTTCGATGACGTGAGAGGGAGCTTTGTTGGCTGAAGTTGAGTTTTACTTCTAGAATCCCTGACTCTTTCTTCGAAAACCGTGGACACTATTAGGAATGATATTACAGTATGAACATCGAAATCCCATACTGTTTCCAAGATCCTTTACCGACCTGAAACCATCCAGAGCATTGGTAAAAGATAAAATACTTGTTACTGGAATATTTTTGTTTATGTAGCAAACATTTTAAGATATATTCTTTATTGATGTGTTGATTTTTGTGAAATAAGCACGTTAATAATTTTTCCACCTACCTCTACCGATAGTATACTTTTCCTGACCTGATTGTAGGGAGTAAAGTCATGGTATGTTATTGATGAAATAATTAATTGACGCACTATACAATATTCTATTATCTATTACGTAACCATATTCTATTATCTATTATCTATTATCTATAACGTACCTTTTAACGTTTGTTTATAGAGCACTCGGTATTTTGCAGAATGGTAAAAACAGTAAATTGTTATTTTGATTTAACAATGTTTACATTAATAATTCGACTTATATTTGACAGTTGACAGTTATACTGTACCTACTTGTTAGTTTGAGTGCTCTAATAAATTTTGTCAGTTAGTTACATAAATAAATTATTTAAAAATGAAAAAAATTTACTTGATATTTGAGGAAGGTGGAAATAGCTTTGTATAACAAGGGAGGAAAGTGCTACTTTTCCTCCCGAGAATGAAGTTTACAGTAATCATTCAAGGGAGGAAAAGGCACTTTACTCCCATGTTATACATATGGTTTTTCCACCTTCCTCAAATGAATAACAAGTCATGTTTCATTTTTACTTAATTTATTTATGTAACTAACCAACAAAATTTATTAAAACTAAAACTAGCAAGTAGGTACAATATAACTGTCAACTGTCAAATATAAGTCAAATTATTAATGTAAACATTGTTAAATCAAAATAACAATTTACTGTTTTTTACCATTGTGCAAAATACAGGGTATTTTATAAATAAACGTTAAAATGTACTTATAGATACTTACGTAATAGAAAATAGATATTGTACAGGGCGTCAATAAGTTATATTTCATGAATGAAACACCATGACGTCACTTTTACTTTTCCTCCCTAGGGAGGAAAAATATTTTCCTACCTAGGAAGGAAAAGTACAACTTTGCTCCCTACAATCAGGTCCGGAAAAGTATACTTTCGGTAGAGGTAGGTGGAAAAATCATATGTATAACATGAAAGTAAAGTGCCTTTTCCTCCCTCGAATGATTACTACAGTAAACTTCATTCTCGGGAGGAAAAGTAGCACTTTCCTGCCTTGTTATACAAATAGCTATTAAAAAGGTAGCAGGAGTGGCACAACAATTATTTAGACAATTATTTTTAACGTTGCCTTGATGATTCTGATCGTATTACGAACCTTGTTTGTTGGGCATCCGGAACATTGTTTTATCGGGAACGAAAAAGGGACAGGGCGAGCGGGTAAAATGATAATAGCCTGTACGGGATGATCCAGAAACGGTAGTTTTATTAGAAACGTTGGCTTGATGCATTTCGGTCAATAGGTATTAAGGATATTATTTCGCTATAAAATTCTCAACACTGGACTTACCTTTTTTTATAGTTGTGCTTAGTTCTAATAGTTGACATTTAAATTTTATATTGCTATAGATAAAAGAGGTGGTTTTTGCAAAATTATTTTTCTGAGTGGGATTATATCAATCCATATCAATAGATATAGACTTTTTTATCTGTTTTGAATAATTGTTTCCATTTATAGCTTCTATAAATATTCTGTGAGTCCTCTATTGTTCAATATGACCATGGATGAAATAATAAGAAAAGTAAGAACTAAAAAAGGGTACCAAATGAGAAAAAAATAACTTAAAATAATCTGCTATGCAGACGATGCAATACTAATCTCTCAAAGAGAAGATGATTTATAACGTACGCTGCATCAATTTAATATAACCACCAGAAAATTGAACATGTTAATTTCCTCACAAAAGAAAAAGATCGTAGTTATAACAACAAATCTAAGATGTAAATTAGATCTGGAAAGTCAGATAATTAAACAATTATTTTTAACGTTACCTTAATGATTCTGATCGTATTACGAACCTTGTTTGTTATTATGTATTATAGAAAGGAACTACAACGTTAACGGAGTTTTATTGTTTAATATAGTCAATGATCCTCTAAATATGAAAAAACCGCGGAGTGCTACCATTTGAAGGTGGTTTTTGAGAAAGGGATGAATAAGTCCCTAGGCAGAGGGCGAATGAGGGTGAGTTCTGCGCACTTTTGGTACAAACACGTATACATGAAAATTGTTCCAGGTTAAATTTACTATTGAAATATCACATTTCAAAGTAAAAAGTATTTTTTTTTGCAAACATATATTCAAAAGAAATGCAAGAAAACAACAAGAAAGGTAGCAATTTTGTTTCTTGCCCATAACTTTTCCCATGGGGATATAGGTATACTCATTGCTTCACAGAAAAAGAACATTCATCCTTTTTTTTTAATGCTGTTTGGTAGAAGTCTCTATAATTTATAGTTTCAAAAATATGATTTTTTAAACTTCACTACTCACAGCGATTTTGACTCATTTTCCTTGTTACTTCGCAAACATTGTTCTGTAACTTTTTTCTACGCAGCTTTAGCTATATGCAATAGTACATTTTGTAGGAATGAAAAATCAATTATCTTTAAAATGGTCTTTTGTAGAAGGCTGTATGACTACTTTTAAGCAAGATATGGTTTTTGAAAATTGTATACTTTTAATGTTTTTGATATATTTTTCGATTATTTTTAAGTTTCTCATTATAACTTTTTTTATTGTATATATATGTACACTGAGCGGCACAAAAAATGGCCACCCCACAAAATGGGTAATTTTTGATGTGAATTTTCTAAATCTGTTGTCCGATTTAAGTGATTTTTTTAACATTTTATAGCCTTATTCTTTAACAATGTCGCTGTAATAAAATTATTGCTAGAGAGGTAAATGATCATTGTATACCGGGTGTACCAAATCAAACTGTGTTTTATTCTCAAAGTTCACCACACCCTTTGTAATATTCTAGCATTTATAAAATATTGAAATGAAAACCCAACTATAGCCGCAGGTTTTCTTAACATTCTGTTTTTTGATTCATTCGCTTATGTTGGATAATAAAAAAGTTAGGTACTTTAACAACTAGCCATGTTCTTCATTAATACAGGGTGTTTCTAAATAAGTGCGACAAACTTTAAGGGGCAAATCTGCATAAAAAATAATGGCCGTTTGCTTTATAAACACATGTCGGAAAATGCTTCGTTTCCGAGATACTGGATGTTGAATTATTTTCTTACAAACTGACGATTTATTTATTGCTCTAAAACCGGTTGAGATATGAAAATTAAATTTGGTAGGTTTTAAGATAGAGTTATTGCACATTTTTTGACATGTAATTAAGGATTTCATATTCTCCATTGGCGCGCATACGGGTAATATGACGGGTAATATTACCCGCATGCACGCCAATGGTGAATATAAAATTCTTAGTTGTATGTCAAAAAATGTGCAATAACTGTATCTTAAAACTTACCAAATTTCATTTTCATATCCCAACCGGTTTTAGAGCAATAAATAAATCGTCAGTTTGTAAGAAAATAATTCAACATCCAGTATCTCGGAAACTAAGCATTTGCCGGCATGTGTTTATAAAGCAAACTGCCATTATTTTTTATGCAGATTTTCCCCTTAAAGTTTGTCGCACTTATTTAGAAACACCCTGTATTAATGAAGAACATGGCTAGTTGTTAAAGTACCTAACTTTTTTATTATCCAACATAAGCGAATGAATCAAAAAATAGAATGTTAAGAAAACCTGCGGCTATAGATGGGTTTTAATTTCAATATTTTATAAATGCTAGAATATTACACAGGATGTGGTGAACTTTGAGAATAAGACACAGTTTGATTGGTACACCCGGTATACAATGATCATTTCCCTGTCTAGCAATAATTTTATTACAGCGATATTGTTAAAGAATAAGGCTATAAAATGTTAAAAAATCACTTAAATCGGACAACAGATTTAGAAAATTCACATCAAAAATTACCCATTTTGTGGGTTGGCCATTTTTTGTGCCGCTCAGTGTATATACATTGTAGAATAAAAAAAGCCTATTTTCTTTACTTTAAAATGGTGCATTGTAAAAAATCCGAGGACTATTTTTAAACAAGATATGCGTTCTCAAAATGTGTCATATACAGATGCCATAGGTCCACTAAGCTGGAACCATATGGAAACTTTTTTATTATTAACTTTATGAAAAAAAATTATTCTTTATAAAATGCTCTGCATAATCTAAAACCTGAGATGCAATCATCAGATATAAAATTTTATCAATAGTGTACGAGGTATGTTAAAAAAATGAATTTCGCTCAAGAGTGAAGTACCTTTATATTTCACAATATCAAAAAGTGTTATTAAAAAAAGTTATTTGGAATTAAAAATTATGTTATAATATGCAATTATATTCTTCTAATTGCAAAAAAATAAAAAATTATAAAATTTTTCTCAAGTTACGGATACCCTTGGATATCCTACGGATATCTTGTTTAAAAATAGTCCTAGAATTTTTTGCAATACACCATTTTAAAGCAAAGAAAATAAACTTTTTTATTGCACAATGTGTATACCTAAATGTACAAGAAAAAAAAGTCATAATAAGAAATTTACACAATAATCATAAAAAATATCAAAAATCATTAAAAGTATAAAACCTTAAAAAGGCATAACTTGCTTAAAAATAGTCGCACAACCTTATACAATAGACCAATTAAAAGGTAATTGACTTCTATTTTTACTAAATGTACCATCATATATACCTAGAAGAACGTAGAAAAAAGTTACAGAACAATGTTTGCGAAATATTGGGGAAAATGGCATATACCTGAGGAAAAAAGTTATGGGGCAAAAAACAAAAATGCTTTCTTTGGTGTTTTTTTCTTGCTTTTCTTTTGAATATATTTTTGTAAAAAAAAATATTTTTGACTACAAAATGTGATATTTCGGTAGTAAATTTAACCTGGAACAATTTTTCTGAAGACTTGTTTGTACCAAAAGTGCATAGAACTCACCCTAATTCACCCTGAACCTAGGGACTAATTCGCCCCTTTCTCAAAAACGCACCAATTTAAATGGTAGCACTCCGCGGTTTTTTTAAAAATTGAGGTCCGTTGACCATATGAGACAATAAAATACCGTTAACGTTGTAGTTCCTTTTAGCTCTCTTATTTTGAACATAATCAATAGCCTAAATAGAACAAGTGATGAAATGTGATGTGAACAAGTGATGTTTAAATATCTAGGCATCACACTATCTAGATACGGAAAGCTCGAAACAGAAGGGAAAGATCTAGTGAATAGAGCAGACAGAGCTGCAGATTGCCTGAATGAAACGGGTTTACCCCAAAATTCTGACAGCCAAAATCCCGACAGCCAAAATCCCGACAGCCAAAATCCCGACGGCTAAAATCCCGACACGCCAGAATCCCGACACGCCAAAATCCCAACACGCCAAAATCCAGACACGCCAAAATCCCGACACGCCAAAATCCCGACACGCCAAAATCCCGACACGCCAAAATCCCGACAGATAAAAAATCAAAGATTTAGTTCTCTTAAATTGATTGGCAGTCCATCGTAAGTTTTAATCCAATAAAAAATACTGTGTTTTGCTGAAGGTTTGATAATTTTTTTTTAACATAATTACATTTATTTCTGGTTTTTTGTTTATGGAGATGTATTTTATTTTTTGTTACTAAACAAAAGTGTTTACCATTTAATATTAAATAATTTTCTGAATAAAATTTCTAACATAGGTACATGAAATAATTTTTTTTCTTTTTTTGCCAATATATAGCTCAATATATACCTAATCAAATCTTCAATTTAAGTTTACTTTCGTTTAATAGATATTACCAAGCCATCTATAACCGTCCATTTCCGTAAGTATAGCTTTTACATTATAAAATGAAGTGTTTAATAATTTTCTCTTTTAAAATACATAATAATTAGTAACCGTACGTATTAGTAAATAAGTAATTAATTTTTCAATTTAAATACTCTATTTTATGATTTGGTACTACATTTGAATAAATTATATTCAAAATGTAGTGGTCGGGATTTTTACTTATGCGAGGATTGTGGCATGTCGCGATTTTGGTATGTGGAGATTTTGGTATGTCGGGATTTTGGGTGCCACCGGAATGAAACAATATAGAGAAAAAAAATATCGAAAATTAATTAGAGGCAGAATTTACAAAACAATCGTGATACACAATACGTGAGAACAAAAAGAATGCTAGAAAGAGCAGAGATGAGCTGTATGGATAGAAACCCTTCGAAAAGTCAATGGTAAGCCACTATACGACAGAGCTATAAGTGCAGATATACGCAAGGTGAACAACCTTAATAATTGGGTATGAATGGAACGACCACATAACCCAAAATGATAACAAATATAGTATTAAAGGCGGTTAGAGACCGCCAATAGGAAGATGATCAGTGAGAAGACCACGAAAACGGCAACTTACTGGAGGTACATTGAAAAAATAAACAGTCCTGTCTACGCAAAAAGAAGAAGAAGGAAAAAGATTGTGTGTATTTAACAACTGTCGGTCTACCTACCAGTTTCCAAAATTTTGGCGCAAATCAAAAGTGGTGTGGCTCTTCTGAACCCCGTGAAAGACCCCGAACTACGTGGAGCTACTGAGTAGCTACTGTCCGATATCCCCACTATGTCACTGTATAAATTCAGAGGTCCCCAAAAAAGTTTTTCTCGTAGACTGCTTTAAAAAAATTAATGGTTTCGGTGGACCCCTTTGTAAAACCCCGTGGTTACCCCCCCCCCTCCCGGGAGGGGTAAAAATAAGACATTGAAGGTCGGACTGTCTTTTTTTTCTTCTTTTTTTTCGCAAAATATATATATTTAAAACGATTTTACAGTGATTTGGAATTTATTTAAACAAATTTGCATGTTTTATGTAACATTGCATTTTGCTTAATCTCAATGTTTAAGCTGCCAACCATCTGCCTCTTGGTAGGTTGAATATTGAATTTAAGCAACAAACAATGTATAGTTAAATAAGTTACATACATTATTCTTTTTATGTCAATTAATTTGATTCAAAATAATTTTTCTTGGACACCCTATATTAATAATTATGTCAATAATACTACTGAATAGAGAATTGAATAACTTTTCAAATGAGCTAACACACGACCCCTATTACCTATTTAAAAAGAAGGGGTGGGGAATGTGAAGTGGAGGGGGTTGACAAATGACAGACGTATGTACCGTAAAAATGTGTCCCCCTTAGATCAAAAATCGACCTGTTCCGTCATTTCCTTCAAATCTAATAAATACTGCCAAATATCGAGGTGAACTGTTTTCTTTGGTCCACTCTGTATAAATTTTTTTGTTTATTGTATGATACAGTTGTAGCGTTTTCTCTACTCTGCTATTTATTCTATTTCTTCTAGTATTACTCCTAAGTATGTAAAAGTTTGATTCTTTCAATTTCTATATTACGTTTTTCTATTGTTTGTCCTATTTGCAGAACTTATACAGTGTGTCAATTTGAAAAGTTGTCACCCCCTATAATTTGGTCCCTACAGAAAATCTAAAAATATGCAAAAAGACGTCAAATTTATTTGTGAGGGGGACATTTTGTAGACCAGTTTTCAACTAAATTGCATCAACCCTATAGCGGGGGCGGACACACCCCCAAAATCTTTAATGGAAAAGGGGGTTGAGTGATACCTCATTTTGAAGGTCATTAAATTACCTTTTCAAAAATACCACATACCTTATATGCCTTTTCTGTACTTTTGGAAAAATCTTGGACTCAATACCTAAAAAATTTTGGAGTTCTGAACTCGATACTTAATATCTTTACGGTTTTACTTGATTTTTCCAAAAATACTTCAAAAATACTCTAAATACTTCAACACTCCAAAAAAATTCAATTTGGAGTTCAATACTCCAAAAAAATTTTTGGAGTTCTGAACCCGGTATTTAATATCTGTACGGTTTCACTTGATTTTTCCAAAATTACTGAAGATAAATATAATGTATGTGGTATTTTTGAAAAGGTAATCGAACGATCTTTAAAATGAGGTATCACTCAATCCCCCTTTCCATTAAAGGTTTTGGGGGTTGTGTCCGCCCCCGCTAGAGGGTTAGTGTAATTTGGTTGAAAACTGGTCTATAAAATGTCCCCCTCACAAATGAATTTGACGTGTTTTTGTATATTTTTAGATTTTCTATGGGGACCAAATTATAGGGGGTGACAAATTTTCAAATTGACACGCTATACAGGGTGTTTCATTAATAATTGTCCATATAGTAACTGGAGAAACCTTAGCACAAAATACGAAGATTTAACCTAAAACACTTAGGTAAATAAAATGTGGTTCCTTACTGAGTTACAGAGTGTTTTATTTAAAAATTTAAAAATTATTTTGGCTCAGCATTTTAAAACTATTCGACGTATCCTTTTCATACTCGGCAGAAAGTGCGACTACTAGACACCCTACTAAATTATGATAAACAGACGTTTCTAGCTACTACCAGAGGCGTACGAGAGGGGATGGTAACTGGTTGACCCTTCTCAAATTATACGCCACTGGAGGAATTACTATTTTAGTGCCATTTTAGATTCTCCAATACATTCTACGTAAATAATATACTCTTCATTGGTAACGATAAAGTCATTAGTTTTCGAGATATTTGAAGTTAAATATGAAACGGCACAGTTACTTTGATTAATTTATGATAATATGATCATACGATTAAAATTTAAAAATTATTTGTACCCAGTACTTTAAAACTATTTGGCGTATCCTTATCATACTTGGCAGAAAGTGTAGGTACTGTACACCCTATTAAATTAAGATAAATTAACGTTTCTAGCTACTACCAGAGGCGTACGACAGGGGATAGTGGCTAGTTGACCCTTCCCAAATTCTACGCCACTGACGAAATTGCTATTTTAGTGTAATTTTTTAATTTTGCAATACTTTTTATGTAAATATTATACTCTTCATTCGTAACGATAAAATTATTAGTTTTCGAGATATTTGAAATTAAAAATGAAGCGACACAATACATTAATCAAAATAGCCGTGTCTTTTCATTTTTAACTTCAAAGATCTCGAAAACTAATGACTTTGTCGTTACGAATGGAGAGTATATTATTTTCATAGAAAGTATTGGAGAATCCAAAAATTGAACTAAAATAGCAATTTGGCCAGTGGCGTAGAATTTGGAAAGGGTCAACCATCCACTTGCCCCCGTCGTACGCCTCTGGTAATAGCCAGAAACGTTTGTTTAACATAATTTAGTAGTTTGTACAGTACCTATACTACCTGCCAAGTATGAAAAGGATACGTCGAATATTTTTAAAACGCTGAACAAAAATAATTTTAAAATTTTTAGATAAAACACCCTATAACTCAGTAAGGAACCACATTTTATTTAAGTGTTTTAGGTTAAATCTTCGTATTTTGTGCTAAGGTTTCTCCAGTTATTATATGGACAATTATTAATGAAACACCCTCTATATCCTTTAGGCTATTTCTCAAAGATTATTGTTTTTTTCTTGCGTTTTCTTCTCTTCTTTGTCTATGTCCAAACAATTTCAGTCGTTATGGTTAATATAATATACATATATATAATAAATTTTATTAATATCATCTCCTTCAGTTATATTTTATTGTCTAATGTTTTTATGAAAATTTTTTAAATTACAAGAAAAGTTAATTAATTAATAATAAAATTATGCCTTATTCCCAACAAAAATAGTAAGTTATATGTATTATTTCATGGTATATCAGTCTTCTATATTCTCCTTGTTCTGCCAATTTCAATATAATTTCAATAGCTGTTTCTAATTTATAGTGGAGTCACTGAAGGTGGATATGAGCTATTACCTTCGATTTCATTCAACCTCCATCGATTTGCATAAAAATTGGTAAGTGGTTAGAGGATATCTCAAGAAATAAAGGTGACATGGTGCCAACTTGCGCTTTTACCCTGGGGTTGGATGCCACCCCTTCTCAAGGTAAAAATGATTTTATTAAAAATAACCATATAATTAGATAAAGAGACAAATTCTAAACAAAATTTGTTTTATAAAGTTATTAAAATAAATCAAAACTTTTTGAGTTATTAAAGATCAAAAATTTTAATTTTTCGTGAGAAAAATGCATGTTTTTAACCAAATTTTCATAGATAACTCAAAAATTGTAAGTTTTTACAAAAAAGTTATAATTACCAAAATTGAAGCCAATAAAACATTAAATAAACTCCTTACTAAAAAAACCTTTTAATATTAACTGAAAGTGAGTTATACGTAATTGAATGCATATTTTTTTCGGCGAGTACCCAAATCTAAGTATTCAAGCTTAAATTACAGGAAAATTATGCATTTTATAACATAAACTTATTAAACCTTTGTGAAAGTACCTACTTAGAAATTTATATCAAATGAGATACCGAACAAGCTAATAGCATTAAAATTTATGCTCCAAAAATGTTTCTAACTTTATCTTTTAAAAATTTTTCCAAAAAATATTATTGTTTTTTTAATCTTATGTTAATGCTAATGTTAAAAAATTAACTCCGTTAATTTTAAAGATATCAAGTTCACCTAAGAACGGTTTGAAAGGCAATTTCAATGGCTATTAAAACGCGTTGAATTTAATCTTTCAACCCCCTTACTTTTTTAAAAAGCAAAGATTAAATTGCCACGGTTACATGGTTCTCGCAGCAAAATTTAAGCTTTAAACGTTTCTATCTCGGTTATTTTTCACCCTACAGAAATGATAAAAAAGGTATAATATTTGATATAGAAAAAACTAAAATTTGGTTGTTTACCATTTTTACGTATATTGAGTATTTTTATAGTTATTATCAAAAGAAAATGAAAATAACGATAATTTTAAAAATTCTGATTTTTTTAAATTATATCTTTTTTCAAAAATATGCATTCTAAACCGGTGAAAATTGTTAAAATCATTACTTATGCTAATACAAAGAAATGTTTGTAAGGATTACTACAAATTTTAGTTTTTGTGGAAATGGCGTACGTTTGGTTTTTCACTTTTTCCTAAAAAATTTGAAAGGGTTATCTTAGTTTCATCATAACTTGCCTAATTTTGATGCTATTAACTTATTCTGGAGCTCATTTGTTAGGTATTCTGAAGTACTTTGATAAGTGTCTAACAGGTATATTTCATAAAATGCATCGTTTTCCCGTTATTTAAGCTTGAATACTTACATTTGAGTACTCATCGAAAAAAATATATATTTAATTACCTATAACTTACTTTCAATTAACATTAGTTTAGTATTTTGAGTGAATAGTGTATTCAATTTTTTATTGTCTTCAATTTTGGGTAATAACAACTTTTTTGTAAAAGCTAATAGTTTTTGAGTTATACGTGAAAAACAGCTTTAAAACATGCATTTTTTACGAAAAAATAAAATCTTTGATCTTTAATAACTCAAAAAGTATTGATTTATGTTAATAACTTAATATAACAAATTTTGCTTAGAATTTGTCCCTCTATCGAATTATGGTATTATTTTTAATAAAATAATTTTTACCTCAGAAAAGCATGTCATTTTACCCCCAGGGTAAAAGCGCAAGTTGGCATCATGTCACCTTTATTCCTTGAGGTATCCTCTAACTGCTCACCAATTTTCATGAAAATCGATGGAGATTCAACGAAATCGGAAGTGAAAACCTTCAGTGACTGCACTATTAGTCCGTATGTAAATTTTGGTGAATACACTTACAAAATTTGCCGAATGCGCCAACCAAAAATAATTTCATCGCCATAACAATTCTCCCTATTATATAAAAAATTAATTATTCGAAAAAATGCTTGGAGATGTATATTCCTATTTTCTGTGGGCATTTTTGTTATCAAAATATTTTTATACAGGGTGTATCATTTAAAAGTGGTCGAAATTTCTTATTTTAAACACAACATCGTGTATATTATTCTTCAAGACATGTCAAACACACACTCACCGGCAAAATTAACCACCCACCTTAAAAATGGGTCATTTTGATGTCTTGAATTTCCTAAACCTGTTGTCCGACTTAAGTGATTTTTTAATATGTTATTATTCCTTCTTATTCTCCCTATTGTTTAACAATATTGCTGTAATAATATTGTTGCTAAAGAGGTAAATTTTCATTGTATACCGGGTGCACAGATCAAACTGCTTTTTTTCTCAAAGTTTGCATCACCCTGTGGAATATTCCAGCATTTATAAAATACTAAAATGAAACCCAACTGTAGCCTCATGTTTTCTCAACATTGTGTTTTTGATTCATTGCTTATGTTGGACCATAAAAAAGTTAGGTACTTTAACAACTAGCCATGTTTTTCATCAATTCAGGGTGTTTTTAAATAATTATGGCAAACTTTAAGGGATAATTCTGCATGAAAAAATAATGACAGTTTGCTTTATAAATGTATATATGTCCGCAAATGCTTCGTTTCCGAGATAGGGGGTCTTTAAATTTTTCTTTCAAACTGACGATTACTTTGAAACCGGTTGAGGTATGCAAATGAAATTAGATGGGTTTAAGACGTAGTTAATGCCCATTTTTTGACATACAATTAAGAAATGTACAGACTGAAATTGTTTTTGTACACACTTATGACTACTGAAAGACAGGGAGAAGCATACTTTTTAAGTGTATAAAATATATAAATCCTAGCTAAGCGCTTTCGGCTTATAAAGCCATCTTCAGAGGAACAACCAACAACCGACAACATGGATTGGTTGGATGTTTTTTAATGTTCCAACCAACAACCGACAACACCAGTAGACAATTTTTTCCAAAGATCAGACAAGGTTTTTTTCAACCAATAAAAACTGCATAAAAAGTAGAAGTTTTTTCAATCTTACATGGGATCTCTCTCTTCATAGTGGTATTGACGTAAGTTAAACCTTTTTAATGCTAACATCAATTTATTATTCATTATTCATAGCTCTGAAGATGGCTTTATAAGCCGAAATCGCTCAGCTATTATTTATATATTTTACACACCTCAAAAGTACTCTTCTCCCTGTCTTTCAGTATACAATTAAGAATTTAATATTCACCATTGGCGCGCATGCAGGTAATCTGCCTTTAATAAATACTGTTAAAATTCAGAAGATTAGTAAATTCAGATTAATTAACTTCGACAAAACATTCCAAAGAGTGACAAATATTTTATTTTGAATATTGTTTAAATAATTATATAATTTTCAAATGAGAATATTTGTACATAAGGCATTAAAAGTTACACGTTTCGTAAGTGTTTCTAAAAAAAGTCACCAACATGGGAAAAAATATGATATGTAGTTTATATTATTATAAATAAATCAATTTATTTATGGCAGAAATAAAGCTTTTGGGATTTGGCAATGCATTATTTAGGTGTCTCTATTCAAATTACATTGAATTAAAAAGAAGGAAAAATTGAATTGCCAAAGTGTAGTGATAAACTACCACAGATAATTGAAATACTATGGAAACATAGTATTTCAATAAATTAGTGTTGCCCAAATGCAAGACCAATACGAGACTTAGACAGTCTTGGTCTTGGTCTTACAGCAAGAGTCTTGCAAGTCTCGCAGTTACCCATTAGCCTATTGCTATTTATTTATTTAGCGTTACTTTCGATCTTAGAACAACGTACATTTCCCATATTCTAAAAGTGCCGGTGGGGGATGGCGTCTATGCGTAGTATTATAGTCGGTGTAAGAGAGAGAAAGTATTCGAAATCATGAAATAACAAATGTTATATTATTTGTTATTTCTGTATTTCGAATACGTCCTCTCTTTACACCGACTATAACACTACGCATAGATGCCATCCCCCACCGGAACCTTTAGAATCTGTGCACTGTAACAGAGTAGGTACATTTTAATCTCGAATTAACATAGCCATAGTAATGACCAATAAAATTAATAAATGTCTAAACTGACATTGGGTAAGGTGTGAACCCCAGAACCCATGATCTAAGCGATCCGTGCCTATGCTCTAACTAACTGAGCTATCCATGGTCCACGGGAGTCACTCTGTTTCTTAATAAACATTTGCATTTAATATGCTTACATGTGCTAAAACATGGTTAAAATACAAAAAAAAAACAAATTAATGACATAAAGTTAACTGTATTTCAAAGATCATTATCTGTCTAGAAAGGGATTGATCGACCCCCACGTGATATGAAATGGAATAAAAGAGTTATACAATTTGCCATTTATTTAAATAAAAAATAAAATACAATGCAAATTAAATTACAGAACAGTACGCGATTGCTTTGACGTTACTGTTACTTTATCTTTATATTAATTTTTTTGACCAAGAATTAATACAAAATACATAATACAATTCTTTATACTCGTTACTATCCAAAGTATCCAATACCCTCAGTAGGATATTGTTACTATCCCTAGTCCAATAGTCCAATACCCTATACCGTTACTTCGTTACTTTAAATATTTCGGTATTTTGTTTATAGGGCAGTCGGAATTATATGTTAATTTGTCTCGTTACTTTTGAATAACATGTACTACAATGATTAAAGTAATTTAAAAAAAGCATGAAAATAGAGACTTCATCTTTAAGTTTAAAATGCGAAAGTGTTAATGAAATTTAAACTGTTAATTTTTTGTTTGTAGTCTGCTGCGGGAATAAAAAGAATGATGAGTTTAAATTCTTTTATCAAAGATAAACATACCAAAAACTGAGAAGGTAACATAATCTGTTTCGCGATTAACAACGCGATATTATGTCGGTGTCATAAACCCCAAAAGAATTGCATATCAATGAAAGAAACTTATTGTTTATTATGTTAAAATACAATGGAAATAGACTGTTATTTGCTAGTTAGTCGAAAATAGCCACGCATTTTCAGCAAATTTCGGTTTGTTTAACTGATATCGCACACTTAGCACAAACAATGTTTAATCTAATAACTTGCCGATAAAATTTGTAATATTATATTTCTTATCAGCTAAGCTGAGATGACATATATTTTTAAAATGTTGTGGCGGCTATTATTAAAATCTGGACAATTAATTTCAGAGCGAAGAAATTGTGTGCTGGGAATGAATGTTTAAAATGTTTTATTTTTACATTGTACTTATGGCCCCTGAGTACGTATCAAATGTGGCAAATTTTCTTTTAATCGATATTTTGATTCGCTATATATGCTTATGGTATTGTTCGTAATGCGCATAAGTCCAATTTTACAAATTTTTGTTTTACATATTTTTTTGCGTCTCATAGAGTCTCTATACATCTAAGCATATACTCGAAATAATATACTACTTAAATGACACTCGGTCCTAAGCGCAAGACGCAAGAGTCTTGCAGGGTTAGTCTTGTTCTTGCTCAAATCTTGCAGGCTCAGTCTTGGTCTTGATAAAATTAGGCGATCTTTGTCTTGGTTTTGGTCTTGGTCTTGCGAAAATGCAAGAACAAGACCAAGACTGCAAGACCAAGACCCATTTTAAGCAACACTAATTTCAATCAACTATAATAGTTATCGTTTACCCTAGATTAGCCCAATCTCCCAAGTTGTGAGTCCACCTTGTCTTAATCAAAAATATGAACACTTAAAATAAAGAATGGAGCAAATAAAACAATAAATAATTTAACTAATTATGTTTATTTTTCATAAAAGACATAATTAAGTAATGTGTTAAAAGATACACAAGACCTTGCCGAAACTTAACAGATCAGATTAAACTTATATGATGGCACTTGGTATCTGTCTGCGAATTCTTGGTGCCTTGCTGTTGGTTCTGCAACTGGCTCTGGGTCGTACGTGTGCTGTGTGCAAGTACTTGGAGGGGATACGAGAAACGATCGTGCCCTAGTAACGGACAAATCTTATAACTTTCGTAGCAAATTTCTTAAATAAATCATATTGTTAATTGAAATTGTCATATTGAAATATTTCATACTTACTGTCATTACGAAATCGGGAATTAATGTTTCTCCACAATATTGATATGATACGCAAATATTAAAGTGATTTTAATTAATTGTAGGTATTTTACTTATAATACTGCATTTTAATAATTAATTTTAGTTACTACATATACAATGTTTACCTTTTAATAACATAACCTCAGTCTTACTTTTTCTTCTTATTCTTTTTTTTTTTTGGCTATGGCCTTGACAATTATCCAGTAACCAGGACTAATATACAGTGGAACCTCGATTATCTGTCTCTCCATTAACCGTCACCTCTGTTAACCGTCAGGGTCCGTACATAAGTTGTATTGAGTACATAAGAAAAAATTTGTGTCATCAATTCATTTTTTAGACTTCGATAAGTCTAACGAAATTCCCTGAAATATACAATACGGTAAAACCATAAAATGAAGTTATGGCTGAATCAACTGTTTTGTTTTCGTTGCCTAAAGATGACATAAACGAGAGGTTAATTTGTGATGAGGACGCAAACGGCTATCGATTGCTGACAGTTGATGAAATCGTTGAAATGGCAAAACAGAGGCTGACGAAACAGGTTCAGAAGCTGACACAAACTTGGAATTTGACGGTGGCGATGTCGATGATGCTTTTGCAGCTGACAAAGATTTGATTAAAGATGCTAGAGAAGCTGCATCGCACATGCAACCATTCATCGAGTGGTATTCTCGGCAAGAAGAATCCAATAAAGTAGATTGCATGATCTTACGCCGATTAAGAAATTCAGCCCTTGTAAAATGTTAATCATCAGTAAAGCAAACAAAGATTTCAGAATATTTTAAACCAAATTCGACAATATTAACACGAACACAAATTCCTCTTATATTATCAAACAAAACATACAAATAAAACTTGAGAGTTGTATTACGAGTATCAATTTTTAACTTTTTTTAATGTTCTGTTAACCGTCTTTTCGATTATCCGTCATACCCTTGGTCCGGTGCCCTGACGGATAATCGAGGTTCTACTGTACTTGGCCAATATAACTAAAAGTGCTAAAAATATTGCTGAGCTATGAAACCAGGTGTCGCTCTTCCGAACTTGCACGGTCCCAATAGTTGTTGGTTGGTTGTTAAATTTTTCTTATGTAGGTTATCGCTACTTCGTCGGCGACACTGTGGACTCCAGCTCCAGTTTCAGGAAGTCCTCCCACGAGGCGGACGGTTATTAGGTAGTTTTATTTATTCAGAAAAACCCAATTTAAGAACGTCTGTTTGAAAAATAGGAGCCGAGATTTTGAAATTGAATTTTCTTCAACCTAGTTTTTTGATATTTTTCACGAGCAATACCGATCGTGTTTATTATTATAATAGATACATATACAGTGTGTCTGCGTAACTTGGAACCATATGGGAAACTTTTATAATATCAATTTTACGAAAAAAAGTTATTCCTTTTAAACTGCTCTGAATAATCTAAAACCTAAGACGCAATCATCAGATATCAAATTTTATCAACAGTATACGAGGTATGTCAACAAATATGAATTTCGCTCAAGAGTAAAGTGCCTTTATATTTCACAATATCGAAAATTGTCATTGAGAAAAGTTGTTTGTAATTAAAAATTATGTTATAATCTGCATTTACACTCTTCTAATTGAAAAAAAAAAAAATTTGAATTTTTTTTTCAAATCACTGACACCCAACATCATTTTTATGTAAGATAGCTCCGTTATTATTAATTTTACGACAAAAAGTTATTTCTTATAAAACGTTCTGCATAGTCTAACAACTAAGATAAAATTATAAGATATTAAATTTTGTCAATTTTATACGAGGTATGTCAAAAAATATGAATTTCGCTGAAGAGTAAAGTACCTTTAATTTTCACAATATTGAAATTTGTTGATATAAAAAGTTGTTCAGAATTAAAAATGATGTTTCAATATGCATATGCATCCTTCTAGTTGAAATATTGTGAACTATAAAGGTATTTTACTCTTGATCGAAATTCATATTTTTTGACATACCTCGTATAGAATTGAAAAAAATTGATATCTTATGATTGAATTTTAGTTTTTTGACTATTAAAACATTTTTAGAATAACTTTTTTTCGCAAACTAATAATAACGGAGTTATCTTAAATAAAATTGATGTTTGGTATCCATAATTTAAGGAAAATTTTCAAAATTTTATTTTTCAATTAGAAGAGTGTAAATGTAGATTATAACAAAATTTTTAATTACAAAAAACTTTTCTCAATGACAATTTTCGATATTGTGAAATATAAAGGCACTTTACTCTTGAGCGAAATTCATATTTTTTGACATACCTCGTATATTATTGATAAAATTTGATATCTGATGATTGCATCTTAGGTTTTCGACTATGCAGAGCACTTTATGAAGAATAACATTTTTTCGTAAAATTGATATTAAAAAAGTTTCCCATGTGGTTAGAAGTTACGCAGACACACTGTATATTATGAATATCTTGAAGATATTAAAATTTTTATCGATGAAGAGCTTCTCGAAAAAGATAGGTAATGGTTCGAAGATATCACACCATTGTTTATAACTTCGTCGCAAATACCGGTCAACTTTGACCGGTTGTATCTTAGGAACAACTGCTCGTAATTCAACTTTTTTCTTTTAAAATAATAGTCTTCCGAGTCTATTCTGACACCATTTTCTGAATTTAATTTAAACTAATAGTTACCAAAATCTTATATCTGTTTACAAGCTAAAAAATTGTTTCTAATTTTAAAAAAATCCTGAGACTGTCCAAATAATGCGTAGGTATTCAATAGGGAATTTGAACATTTTTTTATTGCATAATAATGTTCAGTTTTGTATAAAAACGAGATTTTCAAAATTTCACGCTTCAAAAACTCATAATAACTTCAAAGTACAAATTTAAAGTCTTCTGTATTTTAAAATAGTTCAAACGACCCGTGACGTCACATAGTTTAACTATATGGTTCCGTTTATGGTTATATTTAGGTATATTCTTCTGCTTCTTCTTTAGTTTATTGGCCTCCACCTACTTGGGTATTTGTCTAGCTCATCGTCGCGGAATAAGGGGAAAATATTTATATTCTAATGACATTTATCGTATGTTATTGTAATAATATATACCAGTTTGTTGAGATTGGAGTTTGATATCGTTATTAAAGGAAAGGAAAGAAGGTTTACTATGGAAAATAAAACCATTTTATAAAAGTACAAATTTTCTATGAATAGTTCAAACGATCAAAACACTTGTAACGTCACATAACTGCATTTTCTACTGACGTTTATAATGTCTAATTTAAAATTATATACAATGTTGTTTACTTTGTTGGTTCAGAATGTAAACATATAGCCCGATGACGTCACGACGCGTTTTGGGCTGGCTGGTATAATTTGAATTTTTAATCGTCTTTAGGGGCCAAACGAAAAACAAACAAAACTTTTTTATCTTTGATAGGGTGAGTTAACCAGTAATTGACCAATTAAGGAAATTTTCATAATTAAACTCATATAAGTCCTTTTACTTTTTATTCTACACAAAACAAAAAATGCTGAAATGTTCACTTATAATGTAAGATCGTGTAAACGCGTTGAAACTAAACCTAAACAATTTTTGGCAGTTTTGGCTGCTCCAGCCTACATAAGAGATGAGCTTTAGTGACTATGCTAATATCACCGTCAATATGCTTATAGGTTGACTTATCTTCGTCAACAGAACAAAGAGCTTGAACTTCTATTTCATCTTGACTAACTACGTTTAGAATAGTACAAACGTAGTTGTGTGATATTTTTGTCCAAGGAAAACTAACTAAATAAAATTCCCCGTCCTTTACTTGCATTTCTTTTTCAGCAATTTTGGCTAAGGGTTCCTCTTCGTTGCCACTCGTGAAATGTTCTGATATATCGTCAAGACTTGTTCCGCTTTCACACAATTATTCATCTCCCTCGCTTTCGGAATAATCTATTTTAGGTTTTTTGGGTTTTGTCTGAACTTTTTTCTGATTTTTAATATTTTTATTTACAGCTTTTTGCTGCTTTGCTTCCTTTTTTATTTTTCTTATTATAGCTCTTTCTTCTTTTTCTTTTAATCCTTTCATTTTCAAGGTTTCTTTGTTTTCATGATCCTCAAGCCACTTTTTTGACGTAGTAGCATAGTGCAGCCTTTCCTTTTGCACAACTTGGTTTTTCCTTTCAGGCGACTCTTCTGGCCAAAAAATGTGGTCTAAGAAGGAAGTGCTAATTTTTCGGTTCTGTAAATTTTGGTTAGGGCTAGACATCGATGGTTCTGGAGGCGTTGTCTCGTTCAACAGTACATTGCTATGGATAATAATGGTGTCATTTTTCTGAGGTGTTTTTAAGGTCTTTCTTAATAGCTTCCAAAGAAATAGTCTCGCTTGGACAAACGTCTTCTTGAGCGTTATTTTAATTTACTATATGTATCATTTTTTCTCCAATACCTGTATCATCCTTTGCTTTATCTTCTATTTCTTCTGTTATATCACGTCTTTCTTCTTTTGCGGTTTTCACATAATTTGCGTCATCTTCTATTATGTCATACTTTTCTTTACCTCTGTCGGTATTATCCTTCACTTTATCAGCTAACCCTTCTATCTTGTCATAGCTATCTTCTCCTGCTACAACGTTTGCTTCAGCTGCTACCAAACTAAACCTTGCTTCTTCTTTGTCTCTTATATTATTTGTTTTATTTTCTTTAATGTTATTCTCTTCTTTTTCTGCATCTAGAACTTCACTTTCTTTGTTTCTTTATATCTCATCTTTAACTTCCTCCATATTTCAAACAACTCCTTTGCTGATTCGTCACCTGTACATTCACCCATTTCAGCACGTTTAAATTCTTTTCTTCTTTCCAACGGAATTAGTGATTCAAAATAAAGAAAATGTAGAATCTTAAATTCAGTGCGTTTATTTCTACTTATATTAATTTCCTTGTTTTCCCTCAAAATTCTGGAAGGGTCTTGCATGCATTTGCCAAAGTCTATAGCATCTACATTATAGGGATATAATCCACACTTACGAAATCCGTTTTTAACAGAATCCTCACTAACTCGCTCTATGGCATTTTCTAAAGAAGGGGAAAGGTTGCTTTGTTAACTGGCTTATTATTATTTGATCTTCTCCAATTAAAAACAATTTTCCTCCAACTAGCGTTTAGGGGTGCAAATAATGAAACGTCTGCGTTTATTTATAGATTCTGCGTGGCGCTGAGAGATTTCTGAATGGCGCCTGAGGAATGCATTAAACCATTTATTTCTCGGTGAGCCATCTTTGAAAGGATTGGGACGACCATCACTATCGATTATAGCTTTTACTGTTTCACAAAGTAGGTTTTTGTTTAGTGGAAATCCTTTATGGGCTGAAGCAATGATCCAACGCACTAATATGTTTTCCTCCTCTGCGGTCAAAACGGTCGGAGGACCCATTTTTCGTTTTTCCGGGGTTCTACCTTTTAGTTTGTTAATAAGGGTAGAATGAGGAACATTATACGTCCTTTCTGCACCACGTATTGAACATACGTTGTTCCTAATATCCTCAATGGCTTGTAATAGGTCATTTTCTGAGTATTTGAAAAGTACTTTGGCTTTCTTAACCGTGGCAGCCATTTTGCTGGAAAAGAAATAATATAAAAATTTCAAATCAGTGATTGACCAGTGGTAAAGCTAGTTGTTGACCACCGATTGTCGGTAGTTGACCACCTATTGTCGGTAGTTGACCACTACACGGTGCCAGTAGTTAACCACTGTTTTGTGTGGTCAAAATCTGGACAGACATTTTCATTTGAATAAACTTCTTCCACCGTTGGCTCCTTGTCGTCTTCTCGCCTCGGAGAGTGAAAACGCTCAACTGTTGCCTCGCTTACATTCAAGGCAGGACTGAAAAGTCCACAGCCGAGCAATCTCCACTCCTCGTTGGCTTCTCTTCGCTGCTGCTGCTCTGCTCTGCTCCGCTCGCACGCGTGTTACCAGTCCAGTGGTCGGCACCAGACTTAGAAATGGTCGCATGTATCTTAGCTTGTATTATATATCCCTCCCAGATCAGAAAACAGTTCTACACCTATGTCACCCACACAGTGATTTTTTATGGTACTTCCACATACTATAACAACTTCCAATTATTCTAATATAACTGATAACTTGAAATAAACATACAACTGCTTTTCTAAGCCCTAGAGTATAAAGGGTTTGATAACGTTTATTAAGTTTTCCGTATTATGTGTAATGTGGTTTGCCTACTTCTTTCATTACAATATTTTAACATGTACATCAAGTGTATTTCCATTTTAATAGACTATTTACCACAGTGGGAACGACTGTTTTTATTGTTATTAATTTTACAAATTTTACAATAAATACCACAAAACAACAGGGAAATTATAACTTCCTGTGGAAATGTCATTCCTGTCATGTCACCATTCAGAATTTCCGTTATCAAAATCACTTGCTTCCATACAGCCATGATGTGAACTTGTCAGTTTGAGCTCGGGCGTAAAACATTGGATATTTTACGCATCCATGTTATAAATCACATCTTCTTTATATGTTCCTATGACGGATCAATTGTAAAGGGTTTTTACCCAAATATTTTTACTTTGATGGTTAGCATGTAGATTCTAAGTGAATATAACCTATAACTTTTTATAACCTTAGTCAACATTTTAAATATTTTGCATCATTTTATCTGGTTGTACACATATTAGGATTACACTGATGATGATCGGTCAACCAATCGAAAACTAGTTCTGTCTTTGATGTAGCCCTGTATAGGGATTTTAACAAATATACCTTTTATAAAGGATTTTATGAATTAAGCAAACAGTTTCTAAAATATATAAAGATGGAAGGGTTAAAATTCCGAGATCTTTGAAGTAACTTTTACAATGTGTTATTCTTCTGAGGTCAAACAGACACCTTATTGCTCTTTTTTGTAATTTAAACATAACATCTAATTGGGAAGCTGTACTAGAACCCCAAAAAGGAAGACCATATCGAAGATGAGACTCGAACAAGGAAAAATATGTTAGTTTAGAAGATGCTAAATTGAGATTTTTCGAAACAGATCTTATACCGTAGCAGTCTGAGGCGAGTTTCTTACTTAACAAATCGATATGAAGGGACCATTTGAGGTTGCTGTCTAAAAAAATACCAAGAAATTTTACAGAATCAACGGTAGAGATCTGGCTGTTATTAGCGAGCAGGGGTTGAAGAGCCCTTTTATAGGATAATGCTACTGTCTTACCCACGTTAAAAGAGAGTAAATTAGAGTCAGACCAGGTTTTTATCGTAAGCAAATCACAAGTTATAGTTGCATGAAGAGTTGCAATAGTTGAGTTGTTCCAAGTGATACTGGTATCATCAGCAAAAAGAAAAATGTTCCCATCGATTTTTAAATTAGTTATGTCATTTATAAAGATAAGGAATAGTAGAGGACCCAATACTGAACCTTGTGGTACTCCACCTACAATGTTTTTGAGACTAGAGTCAGTATCATTTGCTCTAACTATTTGTTTCCTATTATTCAAGTAAGATTGGAACTAATTCAAAAAAATACCTCTAATTCCATAGAAATTTAGTTTTTTAATCAAAATGTTGTGACTTACACAAGCAAAAGCTTTGGCATAGTCACAGAAAACAGTGGCAGTATAAAGATTATTGTTTAGTGGTTGATAAACCTTATGAAACACAAAAAATATGGCATCAGTGGTACATTTATTAGGTAAAAAGCCGAACTGATTTTGGGATAAGATGTTGTTTTCAATGAGAAAGGACATAAGTCGGGTTTTTATGAGTCTCTCGATAATTTTGGAGAGTACCGGTAGTAAAGCAATAGGTCTATAGTTGCAAGCATTAGATTTTTCACCACCCTTATGAAAAGGAATATTATTGGCTATCTTTAGGCACTCTGGAAATTTATCTCTTTCAAAGGAATCATTAATTAGTGAGACGAGGAGTTCCAACACATTTTCTGTGAGATTTGAGAAGATTTTTATGGATTGTCAGTCAGTACTACAGGATGATTTGCTTTTGATAATATTGATCGTTTAGATCAGTTCAGATTTATCGATTGGTCTTATAAAGAATGAATTCGAGAACACTCCTGAATTAGGGAGATAGGAAATGGGATCTTTTTGCGGCAAAACAGTAGAAGTAGAAGTTATATTTTTACTCACATTAACGAAGTATACGTTTAGATTTTCAGGGTTTGGAAGGGCAAATGTTTGAGCTGCGTGAGTTCTATTTCGAAGATCGTTTATTATTAACCAAGCTTCTTTTGCAACACTCTTTTAGCTGATTTGATGAGTTTTAGATAGACTACGCTAGACTTGGTGATTTATTGAGTGACAGAGACGTTGGTAGCAAATTTTTTGTTATACATTAGTGAGCGCATATTCTTGGCTGATATGCGGATACCTTTAGTAGCCCAGGGTTTGTGATGTTTTGGCTTTTCTAAAAAATCGTTGAAATAATAGTCCACGTCCGCAAAAGGAAAATGCCACACAGAAGTTAGGCACACATTTGAAATTTATGAAAACTCCGAGCGGAAAAAATCCTACCCAAACGTCGGGTTTTCGAGGAGGGTTTGCTGAAGATGTTAAACTTCGTAAAAACTGCTTCATGATCTGATAATCCCGCAATAATAATTGTAGAGCAGACATCAACGGGTGAGAAATCTGAGACAATATAGCCAATTATGGTAGATGAAGTTTTTGTAATCCTTGTAGGAGAATTAACGTGCATTGAGAGACCATACTATTCAAATATCTTGACCGAGGATATTTGGGTAGCACAAGACGCATCATAATTAATGTTGAAATCCCCGCATATCATTTTTCTGCTTATATGAGGTAAGTCATCTAACAAATTTAGCAGGTTCTGAAAAAATAGTTCCACAGGACAGTCAGGTGATCTATAGATGCAAATAATGTAAAGATTAAAATTTTTATTATAAACTAAGGAGAACTCAAAGAAGGCTTAATTCAACAGAAAATCATATTATGTTATAAGAGAAAAATCATTATTTCTAGAAAGAATTAAGATGCCTCCATGAGCTGAACTTGGACGATCATACCTACCAATTGTGGTATATTTTTTTACAAAAAAAAGGTTCGTTGACTTCATTTAATAAGACAAAGAACTCAAATAATAAATGATGTGCATTGTAAGAGCAAAAAAGATGGGAAATAGTCACTATTGCCAAAATCTAGTAATTGACCAATGAGGTTATTTACTAGATAATAGGTATAATTTTCAATCCCATAATTGACCACTCGATTTTTCCCAAAAAAACTCGAAAATATATTAAAATACTATCAACAACCTTTTATGCTCTATATCTAATTTTGATTAGAATCCATTTAACGCCCTTGTTTGTATATGTCTTTTCGATGATTACAGATTTAAATAAAACTGTTCACTTACCATGCTTATTACTAAGTCACACACTGTAACTGAAAATTGACAAGTCAATTTGTTACGCCCTCTCGACGCGCTCTATATAAATAAAGTAGTATTACGGCACCATCTACTAGACGAAGGTTAAAACAATACAGGAAACCTATTACATAGACGTTAAGATTTACAGGTATCTTATTTTTAGCTTTAGAATTATCTTTGGTCAATTACTGGTTGCTGGTCAATTACTGGTTAACTCACCCTACATGTTTTAAATTATGTTCTGTTGTGATTTATAACATTTTTTTCGAATTTAAAATTTTATGCAAGTTCCCTATTCTATTAGACAAGGCGAAAACCGCGGGTTCGTTGGGAAAAATATTCCCATGAAATTTTTTTGCATAATTACATTCGTGAGACATCCCAGAATAAGGTTCAAGAAGTCGCCCACGTGAAAAGTGGGCCAAATTTTTTTTAACATTTTTTTTTAATCAAATTGCAAAAATCAATATTTTTGGACCGGACAATTTATTTGTAGGTTTTTTGGACCATTATGGATAAAAAAAGTCTCTTATAACTTTTCTCTAAAGTTGATAGTTTTCGAGTTATAAGCAATTTAAAATTGAAAAAAACGAAAAATGGCGATTTTCAAGGCTTAATAACTCGGTTAAAAGTTATTATTATGAAAGTCGGAAAGTGACTAAAGCCTGATTCTCATTAGACGTGCAAGGAACCGGACCGGCAACGGCAAGGCACGGGCAAGGTTTTCGGAGGCAATTCACACTGCGAAAGGCTTGCTGCGGGTTGGTTGCTTTTTGTAGTGAACAATGTAGTGAGCAATAAGTATCTGTAATAATCAATATTATCTATTACACTTGTTAACAATATAATCTTTGTGTATCAAAAACTAATCTACGTCTTGTCTATCTCGAGTCGAGATAGCGAATCATGAACTAAAAAAAGGGTTCGCCTTGAAAAACATGACCGTCTTGCTACCTGGCCCTTTTGTTATTTTCCCTTTCTGAAATCCAAAACATTGCAGGTGCTCCACGTTATCAAGTAAAACCTCCAATACAGGGTGTACAGATATAATTGACTGCACTAGTCAGATCTTAACCCGATCGAAAATTTGTGGGACATAATTGGCAGAAGACTCCGACAGCGTTTGCCACCTCCTAGCACGTTACAAGAGCTAGAAACAGTAGCTCTCGAGATTTGGAATGATACTCATCAAGACCAAATAACATACCTCATTTGTAATAAAAAAGTACATACATTGTACTTGTATCTCTTCTTTTTTTGTATCTCTTTTATTATCGAACATAAGCGAATGAATCAAAAAGTAAAATGTTAAGAAAGCCTAAGGCTACCATTGAGTATTATTTTCAATATTTTATAAATGCTAAAATATTCTACAGGATGTTCCTAACTTTGAGAAAAAACACAGTTTAATTGGTACATCCGGTATACAATGACAATTTACTTATCTAGCAACAGTATTATTACAGCGATATTCTTAAAGCATAAGGCAAAAAGGTACCTACATATTAAAAAAGAATGTGTGTGTACTTTGTACGCACGTAAGAAGTTATACTTCTATTATAATATAATTTCAACGAAATAAATATACCTACTTAACAGTTACAATACAAAAAATTAACAATAATTACCAAAAATGAACCAAAACTTAACAATGCCAAATATTAAAAAAAAAGAAAAAAGTATGAATCGTCCGGGATTTGAACCCGCAATCTCGCGATTTTTTTATCTCTGGTCCAATGCTCTACCAACAAGGCCATCAAGCCGCATGCTACTTACCTTTCAGATATACATAATTATACATCACGGTGACAAGTGAAATATAAAAATAGATGTTTTATTATTTTACGCCCAAGGAAGACAAATCCAAAGACACAAAATTATAATAAAAAACCTTTTAAACCACCTTTTTCAAATTGCGCAAGTTGTATTATTAATATTAATGTTAATAAATGAAATATAAATATTTTGACGTTTCACAATTTGACAATTCACTTTTAACTGCAGTGCCTTAAAAATTTTAAAGCACTAGTGCCTTAAAGTAGCATTTTTAACGCTCCTATGGAGTCCTAAAAATTGTATTTTTAACACGTTTGTAGAAAAATATATTTAAAAACACTAATATATTCTTTCCACACCTTTTCTGGACTGATACATACATAAATTAAAACATTTTGAAGTATAACTTCAAAAATATAATATGAAAACTATTTAAAAAGGCAGTATAACTATTAACTAACCTTTGTTGTTTCTCTTCCCACAAATTTTAAAACGCAACAACCATACATAACCAAACCGTCAACCGTCCAAACCACAGCTGCGCTACAGCTGCCATATTGGATAATTTTTGACATGTCATTTGAACATCCAATCAGAACAAAGTTATCATGCGCATGCGCCCGGATCGTAGGTTTTAACATATAAAAATTCACCCTCATATCGCGCGTAAAGAAGTATAACTTCAAAAATAATTAAAATCGGACAACAGGTTTAGGAAATTCTAGACATCAAAATTGTCCCAATTTGAAGATAATGCGTTAATTTCCTGGAGAAGTGTAAAATGTTTTTAATTTACCTCATAAGGATTGCATTGCCCTATGTTTCGTATAGGTAGGTAGGTACTGTAAAGTCAAGGTGAGTTTTCCATGCGTGTCCTGAGATAGTCTGTCTAATACAGTGAACTCTCTCTATAACGAACACGGACCTTACGAGGTTTCGCTTATAACGAGGTACACTAGATGTCCCAAGAAATTCCTATTGAACTATAAAACCTCTATAACGGGGCATATTTGGTTATAACGAGGAAAAATGAAATCGAAGAAATATGTTTCTTTACCTGTTTTAGCGCAGTAATCGCTATAAATAAATACCCCAACTGCCTTTATATAGAAATGCCTTTATATACAGAAAAGAAAACTCTTCCCGGATCTCTCGACGACGTCTCCAGGTCCTTTTGGGTTACCCCGACGAACTCTCTTGCGAGGGCCCGACTTTTTGACGGTTCCGCTACCGGGTTCCGGAATAGGAACCGGATTCCCTTTCGCCCGACTGGTGACATCTGTGTCATTATCGAGGTCAGTGCTGTAATAAACTCCACCACCTGCAATATTGTAGGAAATTTACAATTTATGATGGTACGAAGTCTCATTGTTCAGGTCGACCATCGACACCTAATAAACTACGTAAGATGCATCAAAACATTTCAATATTATTGTTGTCTGATATAACGAGATCCCCTTATAATGAGGTAATTAGTCCGCCACTTCAGTTCTCGTTATAGAGGGAGTCTACTGTACTTATAATTCAATGGTTTTTGTAAACGTTACTGTTTCTAATGCTCCACGGAGCATCAACGATATTCCTTGATACCTTGTTTTCAAAACGTCGGATTACCTATATTATGTAACTTTCATTGGAACAACCCATACTTACTTTGTAGGTATGTTATAACTCCAAATCTCGATGGAGATAATATAGCAATCTTGATCTTATTTGTAGCTGCTCAATAATAGTTGTTTTGATGTAAGAACATACCAATTACCAATTCTTTAAGTTTTTCAATGAAAAAGCTACTTTTCACAATCAACTCACCATCCAAAGTTATCATTTTATTTGTAATCACTCCAACTTTAGATAAACATTCCAAATACTCTATAGTTGTATTCCAAGTTTTTGTAATGTATCCAGCTCTCTGATTATCAACTCCGTGGGGCGCGCGCAACGAAGAATTATTTACACGCATGCGCGAACTACTTTCATATTAGCATGGCGTCATCATGCATTATTGTTTACATGTAATTAGTTATATTTACCAGTGGCGGCTCGTGCTTTTTACAATAGGGGAGGCTATACCTAACTGTAAAATATCTAGACAAATTTGCACTAGCAAAAAAATGCGCCAAAAAATGTAATTTAAGGCCCCATCTTTTGACCATTTTTTATTTACATTTCATAATATCATCCTAATTCATAATTTCATGATATCATCATTTTAAAAATAGTTAGTCTAATAGTAAAAGTTTAATACCAAAGTTTGTGTCGTTTATTTGTTAACAATTCCATCTATTTGTAAATAGATACCTATGCATATCAAAACAAATACAGATTTGAAGTTTTGCAGTCCATACATAATGAAGCTTCAACTTTTTTAAGATACTCAACTGAATTTTTTTAATTCTAAACGCGGCCTACTGCGAATTCAAAAACACGATAAATTACCGATATTTTGCTTTGAGTTATTGATATCGAAAAAAGTTATTTGAGCAAGTTGTTCCAAATATTATTATGACCCCACATACCAAATTTCATAACAAAATTCGCACTTTTAGATTTTTCATTATTTTTAGCCAGGACCCTAAAATTCGTTGTCCCGAGACGCACCCAACCACCCAACGGAGCTGAGAAGGTACTCTGCCTCCCTTGGTATATCTCCGGGCAGCGTGTGATGGCGCCGTAGATGCCACTGTTAGGAGACTGGGTCTACTTAAACGCCTGCTGCGCTGCACGGAGCATTAGTAACGGAGAATGCTGGGCTTCTCGGCTCCGTTCGTGCATCTCAGGATAACCCAGGGTTCTGCCTACAATAATATGTAATAAAACTGAGACGCGATCATGCGTTCTAATGCTAATGCTCCGTACGTATGGATAATTAGTGATAAAATGAAATTTACACGTTGTATAATAGTGAGAGTAATTGTTGTTTTCGCGATTCATGATAAACAAAACAGTATAGAGTGTGTAAAAAATTTATGGGGAGGCTGAGCCTCCCTTGCCTCCTCTGACGAGCCGCCACTGATATTTACGTAATAGGTACCTACGCTAAATAAACGGGTAGTAATTCCAAATTACTGTTGTGTTAATTAGATATTATGTCAACCCAGGCTCGTACTTTAAACTGGCGACGAAGATAAATGGGATTTAAGTGCTTTGTTCTTTGTTCATCCCGGAGATAAATAATAAGACAAGGTTAGTAAAGATGGCAGCTTACGGACACATAGAAAATTTCAATATTAGTGAGCCAAAAAATTGGGACTCCTACGTCGAACGAATAGATTTCTTCTTCACGGCCAATAATATTACGGATCCAGAGAAGAAAAGAGCCACATTTCTGAGTCTGTGTGGGGCAAGTACTTATGAAATTATAAGGTCTTTGGTTGCACCAGCAAAAGTTAGTGATTCGAGCTACGAACAGATCACTGCCGAATTGAAAAAACATTTTGCGCCAAAAACGTCTGAAATTGTCTGCAGGTTCAAATTTTATAGGCGAAATCGGCAAACTGGTGAAACAATTTCTGTGTATCTAAAAGAATTGCGAAAATTGGCAGAACCATGCGGTTTCGGAAATGACCTGGACGCAATACTACGAGATAGATTAGTTTGTGGCTTATTGGATGACCCCTTACAGCAAAAGTTGCTCGCCACAGAAAAGTTCAAACTTAAAGACGCACAAGACATGTGCCTGGCACACGAAGTGGCTGTTCAAAGTTTGCAGGTGTTACGAGAGAGTGAGCTGAACACAGAGGTGAACGCAGTAGGTTTTCGTAGAAATCAGCCAGGACAATCAAAACAAAAATCAGCTGATCGCGAACGGAAAAAGTGTTTACGGTGCGGAAAGGAACATCCTCCTGAACATTGTGAACACATTAAATCAATCTGTATATTTTGCAGGAAGGTTGAACATATTGAAATAGCTTGTTTTGGTAAAAAGAAAGACCAAAATCAAAGACGCAAAGTGCATCAGACTACCGAGGAATCGACAAAAAATACCGAGCCGGTTTCGGGAAATACTCAAAGTGTTTGTTATCTAAGTAGCGACTATAATTTTTCGTTATTTAACGTGACGTCTGATAGCATTACCGGTAAATATTTAGTAGACGTTCTACTCAATGACAAAAATGTGAAAATGGAGGTTGATTCGGGCGCAAGTTTCTCAGTGATTAGCAAATCGACCTACCATAAAATATTTGGTGAAAATCGACCTAAATTAAATCAATCCAGTGTTATTTTACGCGATTATCAAAATACAGTGATACCCATACCCATTTGATACGCATTTGCGTAAGGAAAAGTGTGTTTTTCGAACAAAGACAATAGAGTTTTTTGGGTTTCAAATTAGTGAAGACGATTTACGTTCCACTAAAGACAAAATCCCGGCCATCACCAATGCGCCTGCTCCGACTAATAAAACCGAATTACAAGCTTTTCTTGGACTTTTAAATTTTTATCATGCTTTCCTAAAAGACAAGGCAACTATTGCAAATCCGTTACATGCACTGCTCCGAAAGGACGTTCGTTGGCAGTGGCGTTTCAAAGAACAAAAAGCTTTTGAATTATTAAAAGACATTTTGGCAAAAGAACCGGTTTTGGGACATGACAGTGAACGGAAGGATTTATTTTTGACGTGTGATGCTAGCCCTTACGGGGTAGGTTGTGTGCTTAGCCAGCGCGATGATGAGGGACGCGAATATCCAGTGGCGTACCATAGTCGTACTCTATCGTCTGCGGAACGAAACTTCGCCCAAATCGACAAAGAAGCACTGGCCATAATATCGGGCGTTAAAAAATTCCATGAATATGTATATGACAGGAGAATAAGCATAAAAATGGACCATCAACCATTGCTGGGTATTTTTAATCCAAAAAAAGGTGTTCCAGAGATACTGTCACCCAGAATGCTTAGATGGGCTCTTATGTTATCTGCGTATGATTACGAATTATGCTACATAGCGGGTGCAAAAATTCAGAATGCAGATGCTCTTAGCAGGTTGCCACAAAAGGTAAATGCGCCAGAACCGCCAAACTCAGATGACGTTTTGATGCTCGAGAACATCCCAGAAAAACTAATCTGTGCCAAAGACATCGCTAATGAAACTAAGAAAGACCCAGTGTTATCTAAAGCTTTGCAGTGGGCATGGAAAGGCTGGCCTGAGGAGAAAATTAAATTTTCAAACGAATATACTCCTTATCTACAACGTAAACACGAAATTAGCTGTTATCAAGACTGCCTGTTATGGGGTATGTGGGGGCCTCTAATGATCTACCCGATCTTAAGACAAAACCCCCGAGATTCGAGTTTAAATAAAAGACTTTGTACTTTTACTTTCTATAATCAGCTTTAAGAGTTAACAGCTTGCAAAATTATTGAATAACGAAAAATTAACCGTATATCTCTAAAATGGATAGTTCTAACACACCGCGTATAATTAAAATGTTAGTAAATACCATAATCCGGAATGTCAAACGTGCATTACAGTATTTCTTGTCGAACCTATTATTACCACTACACGATATCTTAAAAAGGTTCCCGATTTTCCGGAAACGTTCTTTGAATGCTAAAATGTGTTTTTTATTACGCGGCTCGGAAAAATCTCGATCACCGTCTTGACTTATAAATTCACATTTCAACACTGAAAACTATTTACGACGCTCTCATTCTGAAATTCTTGTTACGAACATATATGTGTCAAAGATCTGCAAACTTAGCATGACGTGATTTCTTCGAAGTAGATAAATATTATCAAAACAAAACGTATATGTCTGAGCAGAAGAA
This sequence comes from Diabrotica virgifera virgifera, assembly GCF_917563875.1. Classification (NCBI taxonomy): domain Eukaryota; kingdom Metazoa; phylum Arthropoda; class Insecta; order Coleoptera; family Chrysomelidae; genus Diabrotica; species Diabrotica virgifera. Next base: position 67,489,834 of record NC_065446.1, on the reverse strand, counting down.
TGTGTCTATTCAGGGTTTTTGAAACTCCTAACATTATAACGATTTTTGAATACAGGGTGGTGCTTTAAACCAGACAACAATTAATTAAATATTTAATTGGCTCGAACATTCTCCCACCTGAGACATCCTCTTTTGTTACACAAAATGAACATGGCTCACAAAATTAACAGAGACATCAAAATACCATGATCATCAAACAACAGTAACATAACATAAAATACAAAAATAAAAACCGAGTCTACCTCGTATACCGCAGCGGGGTCTTGACTTCACGCCCACTCCGCGTTACACTTATTTTCGCTTCGGATACTCTGCTCTTAGACACTCCCGGCTCCGCGACACTCTCGGCCATAGCAACTCCCGCACTTTCGCACACATTCTCTGAAGGCGGTCCCTGGCTGTTGCTCGACTCCACACTGATGTCGTCACCTGGCATCTGAACACAATCTGTTGGGCATCCAATGGGTAGAAACGCTGAACGGGTCTGAGAAACTGTCCTGTATCTATAGCAATCTTCTCAAAGCCCCCTCGACGAAACGCGTTCTCGGTACCGACAAAGTTAGTCCCATTGTCACTGTCTATGGTCTTCGGTCGACCTCGTCTGGCAATAAAGTATTTGGTAAAGTCTACACCCGTCGTCTCGAATGCTATCGCGTCCCGGACACGATCTATTATCAACAGTGTCGCACTCACCCCAAACGACCCGGTATTATGTCTTTTGCAGACGACGCACTTGGAAATCGCGGATTCTATAGCGCGACGACCACCTAAAATCCAATATCGTTCGCGCACGATAGCCATCAGTCCTTGTGTTCCGACATGACACGACTTGACATGTTCGCGAAATAGTAGGCTATTCACTATAAAATGCTTGGCTGGCAAAACTACTGGAAAACGAAAATATTCATCGTCGTTTCTATTACTGATGCGAGACTTCACTCGAATCAAACCACTCTTGTCTTTGAAGGCTCCCATTCCACACAATTTTTTATCGTTTTCGTCCGAAAACGTCTCTTTTTGTACTAGCTTGAGTACCAATGTTTCAGCTTTATCAAGCTCCTCAAGGGTTAACTCTCCCTTTTGTTTGTCGTCCTTATTTCTAGCATTATTGGTAAATCGACAAATCCATGCGCACATGCGCACATGCGCAATGTCTTCCGATACTGAGAAAAGTAATTAAGATGCCAATCAGCTAAGGTCATACCATCTTTCTCACGGTTAACAAGGACCGTAACTAGCTTTTTCTTTTTCTCCTTGTTAATCTCTTCCTCATCACAGCTGTGATTGTCTCGGGGCCATGATGATGGGTCTTCATAAAGCCATTGCGGACCCTCCCACCATATTGGACTCTAACAACTGTTCAAACACGCGCTGCGCTTGTGAGAGTATGACTCTTTTAGTTATAGGGTTTTCAAGAAGTAGATCTGTATCTTCATCCTCTTGTCGTAGACACAAGGTGTCATCTATCTTGTTCCATTTTATTCCCAAGACTTGGGTCGATGCATCAATAGTGTCATCGGGGGGTTGGCCTGTATACTCCCACCCTCTGAGATCAAACTTGCCTTCAGCCATTATTATATTCGACTCTTCTACAAAAATTCGCAGCTCCTGTTCATTAGCAACACTAGTAACGCAATTGTCAACGTAAAAACTATGCGACAATTTTAAAATAGTGTCTTCCGAAACATTCAGCAGTTTTGACGCACATCTTGTTAACATCAAGGAAAAATGATGTTCCAGTGAAGCTCCTAATAAAAACGGACTACTGCTAATCCCGAATACCACACGACAGTGGCGGTACACCTTTTCTTTCCCTACATCATCTATCCAAAGAAAACGAAGAAAATCTCTGTCAGCTTTGTGTATCCCAATCTGTAAAAAGGCTTTGCGAATATCTGAGATTAAACCGATTTCTTGTCATCTGAATCTTAATAAAATAGCAGGAATCAATTCAATCAAGTTAACTCCCTTTTCAAGGCACTGGTTTAAAGAAGGTTTGTCTTTTTCTTTCGCTGAAGCGTCAAAAACTGGTCTGATTTTTGTGGACGCGCTATTAGGCTTAATTACCGGCCTGTGGGGTAAATATTGACCTCGGTTCGGCTGCTCCTCGAACACTTCCTCAATTATATTTTCATCCAGCCATTCTTTAAATATTTGGCCGTAGGCTTCAAGATATCCATCTTTGTTTATCTTCTTCAACGTGGTATCCAGCCGTTTCTTAGCCATCTGGTAGTTACTTGGTAATGCCGGATGTCCTTCTAACCATGGCAGTCTGGTTTCATATCGTCCGGTGGAATCTGTTGCAACAGTCTCAAAGAAAAGTTGCTTTGCTGCTAGCGCTGTTTCTTCCCTTGTCTTCCTTTCAGCCGGATCATTGATACCCAAAGCATCTAACTCCCACAGTTGACTAATCGACGCGTTGCTAATAAAACGTGAAACCGTTGTCGCGGTGCGATTGTCCTGTTGATCTAAAGGTATCTTTCCCATCAAAGTCCAGCCCAATAAGGTTTCTACAGCTACCAGTTCACATCCTAAAATATGTCTTCTTCCGGTATAGAGTTTTCCTGCAATATCTGCACCTATTAAAACCTCTATAGGAGATGTATCACCGGAATCTGTTATCTCTATATTCAGCCTCTTCAGTTCTTCCATCCAGGGACCATTAAATACGGAAGAAATATCGCTACAAATTACGGGCTGATCTAGTGCTTCAAATGTGCAACTGTAGTTATTATAACTCAAATTAACGTCATAACAATCATGTTTTTGTGCTAGTTCGCTACCTCCGAATAATCCATGTACAAGGTTAATCTGTCGTTTACATGGATAATCTAATAATCTAGCAGTGGACCTCAGAATATACGTCTTTTGAGATCCGGTATCTATTAAGGCGCGTACAACTCGCGTCTTGCCTAAGTGGTTCATTTTGACGCGCAAAGTTTGCAAAAAAACATTAGTAGTAGCACTATTGGCCAATGACTGATTTATTTTCGTCACAGCTTGACCATCATTCTCTATCTTATTTTCCTCTTCCTTTTTTGCCTTGCCCATCAAAAATTCTCTGCACATTAGGGGCACATGTGGTTTATGACAAAGTAAGCAACTTAATTGACCACGGCATCTTCGAGATTGGTGTCCAATTTTCAAACAGCGGAAGCAAGCACCTTTCTCTGTCAAAATATTCACTCTTTGGTCATAAGTCAACTTCTGAGCCTTGAAGCATTGACTGCTTTCGTGTGCATTTTCTTAAAATACACATCTATGATTTGTACTATGGGAATTCACCAAACCCATCGCCGAAGGAAACTGGGGTTCTTCCTCTTCAGACATCCTCTTTTTCGGACCATTACGTTTAGAATTCCCAGACTTAGTACCTGATACGCCAAAGCCTTCGATCTTCGCGAAATTCTAGCATAGGTAATTTGAATTTACGCTTACCTTGTAGGCTCCCTGTGCTCTTACCAGTTGTCCCAGAGGCCACCTCATCCTCCACGGACGCAGCTATCCTTGGTTGAACCCGTTCCTCGAACTGTATACTCAGGTCCGCAAACTCTCTGATGTAGCTGTCACTGTCTTCTATTTCCTTCAACAGGTCTTGTTCACTGGCATCCTCGTTTAACAGGAGATCATAAATTTCTTCATCTATTCTCCTTAGATCATCCATTTTCTGTCGTAATAGATCTAAGGATATTTTGATCTGTCGTACCTCACCTTTTTGGTCTTTTAATAGGTCCTCTAACTCTTTTGCTGCTTTGCTGAAAGTGGTACGAAGCACTTTGCGATGGTTTTCCTTGTTATCCATTTTCACTGCAAACTAAACACACACGTTTACCGAAAAAACTAGAAGCGAAACGTGATAAGAGTTCAGCGATCCTCGATACGCTTTTTCGTCACACCTCGTATGCACACACGATTAACTTTAACTTAAAGCCGTCCTGTCACGGTCGCCACAAAATGTGGGGGCCTCTAATGATCTACCCGATCTTAAGACAAAACCCCCGAGATTCGAGTTTAAATAAAAGACTTTGTACTTTTACTTTCTATAATCAGCTTTAAGAGTTAACAGCTTGCAAAATTATTGAATGACAAAAAATTAACCGTATATCTCTAAAATGGATAGTTCTAACACACCGCGTATAATTAAAATGTTAGTAAAAATTAGTGTTAATTAGATATTATGTCAACCCAGGCTCGTACTTTAAACTGGCGACGAAGATAAATGGGATTTAAGTGCTTTGTTCTTTGTTCATCCCGGAGATAAATAATAAGACAAGGTTAGTAAAGATGGCAGCTTACGGACACATAGAAAATTTCAATATTAGTGAGCCAAAAAATTGGGACTCCTACGTCGAACGAATAGATTTCTTCTTCACGGCCAATAATATTACGGATCCAGAGAAGAAAAGAGCCACATTTCTGAGTCTGTGTGGGGCAAGTACTTATGAAATTATAAGGTCTTTGGTTGCACCAGCAAAAGTTAGTGATTCGAGCTACGAACAGATCACTGCCGAATTGAAAAAACATTTTGCGCCAAAAACGTCTGAAATTGTCTGCAGGTTCAAATTTTATAGGCGAAATCGGCAAACTGGTGAAACAATTTCTGTGTATCTAAAAGAATTGCGAAAATTGGCAGAACCATGCGGTTTCGGAAATGACCTGGACGCAATACTACGAGATAGATTAGTTTGTGGCTTATTGGATGACCCCTTACAGCAAAAGTTGCTCGCCACAGAAAAGTTCAAACTTAAAGACGCACAAGACATGTGCCTGGCACACGAAGTGGCTGTTCAAAGTTTGCAGGTGTTACGAGAGAGTGAGCTGAACACAGAGGTGAACGCAGTAGGTTTTCGTAGAAATCAGCCAGGACAATCAAAACAAAAATCAGCTGATCGCGAACGGAAAAAGTGTTTACGGTGCGGAAAGGAACATCCTCCTGAACATTGTGAACACATTAAATCAATCTGTATATTTTGCAGGAAGGTTGAACATATTGAAATAGCTTGTTTTGGTAAAAAGAAAGACCAAAATCAAAGACGCAAAGTGCATCAGACTACCGAGGAATCGACAAAAAATACCGAGCCGGTTTCGGGAAATACTCAAAGTGTTTGTTATCTAAGTAGCGACTATAATTTTTCGTTATTTAACGTGACGTCTGATAGCATTACCGGTAAATATTTAGTAGACGTTCTACTCAATGACAAAAATGTGAAAATGGAGGTTGATTCGGGCGCAAGTTTCTCAGTGATTAGCAAATCGACCTACCATAAAATATTTGGTGAAAATCGACCTAAATTAAATCAATCCAGTGTTATTTTACGCGATTATCAAAATACAGTGATACCCATACCCATTTGATACGCATTTGCGTAAGGAAAAGTGTGTTTTTCGAACAAAGACAATAGAGTTTTTTGGGTTTCAAATTAGTGAAGACGATTTACGTTCCACTAAAGACAAAATCCCGGCCATCACCAATGCGCCTGCTCCGACTAATAAAACCGAATTACAAGCTTTTCTTGGACTTTTAAATTTTTATCATGCTTTCCTAAAAGACAAGGCAACTATTGCAAATCCGTTACATGCACTGCTCCGAAAGGACGTTCGTTGGCAGTGGCGTTTCAAAGAACAAAAAGCTTTTGAATTATTAAAAGACATTTTGGCAAAAGAACCGGTTTTGGGACATGACAGTGAACGGAAGGATTTATTTTTGACGTGTGATGCTAGCCCTTACGGGGTAGGTTGTGTGCTTAGCCAGCGCGATGATGAGGGACGCGAATATCCAGTGGCGTACCATAGTCGTACTCTATCGTCTGCGGAACGAAACTTCGCCCAAATCGACAAAGAAGCACTGGCCATAATATCGGGCGTTAAAAAATTCCATGAATATGTATATGACAGGAGAATAAGCATAAAAATGGACCATCAACCATTGCTGGGTATTTTTAATCCAAAAAAAGGTGTTCCAGAGATACTGTCACCCAGAATGCTTAGATGGGCTCTTATGTTATCTGCGTATGATTACGAATTATGCTACATAGCGGGTGCAAAAATTCAGAATGCAGATGCTCTTAGCAGGTTGCCACAAAAGGTAAATGCGCCAGAACCGCCAAACTCAGATGACGTTTTGATGCTCGAGAACATCCCAGAAAAACTAATCTGTGCCAAAGACATCGCTAATGAAACTAAGAAAGACCCAGTGTTATCTAAAGCTTTGCAGTGGGCATGGAAAGGCTGGCCTGAGGAGAAAATTAAATTTTCAAACGAATATACTCCTTATCTACAACGTAAACACGAAATTAGCTGTTATCAAGACTGCCTGTTATGGGGTATGTGGGGGCCTCTAATGATCTACCCGATCTTAAGACAAAACCCCCGAGATTCGAGTTTAAATAAAAGACTTTGTACTTTTACTTTCTATAATCAGCTTTAAGAGTTAACAGCTTGCAAAATTATTGAATAACGAAAAATTAACCGTATATCTCTAAAATGGATAGTTCTAACACACCGCGTATAATTAAAATGTTAGTAAATACCATAATCCGGAATGTCAAACGTGCATTACAGTATTTCTTGTCGAACCTATTATTACCACTACACGATATCTTAAAAAGGTTCCCGATTTTCCGGAAACGTTCTTTGAATGCTAAAATGTGTTTTTTATTACGCGGCTCGGAAAAATCTCGATCACCGTCTTGACTTATAAATTCACATTTCAACACTGAAAACTATTTACGACGCTCTCATTCTGAAATTCTTGTTACGAACATATATGTGTCAAAGATCTGCAAACTTAGCATGACGTGATTTCTTCGAAGTAGATAAATATTATCAAAACAAAACGTATATGTCTGAGCAGAAGAATGTGTCTATTCAGGGTTTTTGAAACTCCTAACATTATAACGATTTTTGAATACAGGGTGGTGCTTTAAACCAGACAACAATTAATTAAATATTTAAATGGCTCGAACAGGGTACAAGGGTAATAGTTCTACTTGGAGGGAGGAAAACAATACTGAATTTGCTACACTCAGCACACCCTTTAATCCTAAAACTGAAGTCACTGGCACGCTCATATGTTTGGTGGCCAAATCTCGACAAGCAAATTGAACACCTAGTAAATACATGCAGCGAGTGCGAGTCTATAAATATGCCAAAAAAGGCTCCAATCCATCCTTGGGAGTGGGCCAGAGCTCCATGGACAAGGATACATCTCGATTTTGCCGGTCCATTTAAAGGAAAAAATGTTTCTGATAATCATACTCATATTCAAACTGGTTGCAGGTAAAATCGTTCCAAATACCTCTAGTGCTGTGACCATAGACATTTTACGCGGTTTATTTGCCACTCATGGCATCCCAGATGTTGTCGTATCGGATAACGGAACTAGTTTTACGTCGGCTGAGTTCCAAGATTTTTTAAAGAAAAACCTTATTAGACAAGCATTGGTTACACCATACCATCCAAGTAGTAATGGGCAAGCGGAACGCATGGTACAAAATGTAAAAAATGCACTTAAGAAAATGACAGATAGCAATGAACAAACCAACATACAAGTAGCATTGCACAGATATCTCCTTACTCAGCACATTACACCCCATTGTGCGACAGGGAGATGCCCATCAGAAATATTAATGGGGCGGAAGTTAGGCTCACTTTTTGATCGTCTACAGCCTGATTTTAGGAAAGAGATGCTATCCAAGCAAGAGACCAAATATCCTAATGAAGGAGAGCCCAGAGTTTTTCACGAAAACGAGACTGTATTTGCAAGGTCATTTACTCCTGGTCAAAAGTGGCTTCCTTCCAAAATAATTGAAACCACCGGACCATTAAGCTACAAAGTTCAAACACCTGATGGTAATATTTTACGTCGTCATTTTGACCAAATAAGAACTCGTGTATGTGACCAGGAAACCACAGACGAAGTTACACCGTCAACCTCGATGGAAACGGGAATACGCGAAACTCCGCAACAGCTTTTCCCGCATCCTAACGATTTGGTAGATCCAGAACCAGAACTTGGAGAGCAGGTCTCTGAAGTCAAGAAGCCACCCGCTCGAATAAGAAAACCTCTCAAGTATTTGGAGGACTATGATGAGTAAATTCATCTAGGAGGGAGGAGTGTAATGTATCCAGCTCTCTGTCTATCAACTCCGTGGTGCGCGCGCAACGAAGAATTATTTACACGCATGCGCGAACTACTTTCATTTTCATATTAGCATGGCGTCATCATGCATTATTGTTTACATGTAATTAGTTATATTTACGTAATAGGTACCCACGCTAAATAAACGGTTAGTAATTCCAAATTACTGTTGTATTAATTATGTCAACCCAGGCTCGTACTTTAAAGTTTTAAACCTTTTCTTCAAGAGATTTTCTTTACATTTCCAATTTTTGCTCTAAATCCCTTGCATTTACAGCAACACTTCTTCTTCTTTTTGTGTAGACATAACTATGTATATTTTTCAATGTGCCTCCAGCAAGTTATCGTTCCATTGTTTTCGTGGTTTTCCCACTGATAGTCTTTCTATTGGGGTACCGTCTCTCGCCGTATTTACTACTCATTTGGCTTACATGATCGTTCGTTTCTACTCTTATATTTCTTACCCAGGCCAGTCCTTGATGATCTCCATCTTGCATCTTCGTCGTATATCTATACTTTTAGCTTTGTCACATAGTGTCTTACCATAGATTTTTCCAAGGATTCTCAATTCTGTTGTTTCTAACATTCGCTTGGTTTTCTCTGTCAGATCGTGTTTCTGCCGCATATGTCATTATAGGTCTGATGATTGTTTTGTAAATTCTTCCTTTCTTTTTTTTTCCGATATTTTTATATCTCCATATTGTTTCATCCAGGCACTTGATCTTCCTGTTCTTTTTCAAGCTTTCCGTAGTTAAATAGTGTGATCCTTGATTTGCTGTTATAACCATGCATTTTGCCTTTTTTTTTTGGAAATTTACATACATGTTAAATTTTCTGGCGGTTATATTAATACAGCATACGCTGTAAATCATCTTCACTTTTAGAAATTAATATTGCGTTGTCTACTTAGCAGATAATTTAAAGTTGTTCAGAGAGTTGACTTTATTGAGTCAGATAGTTCTTCTTCTACTTTGACTTTTATTGTTTTGTTCTGGCAGATAGTTTCGATTGTTTTGATTACTTCTAGAATTACCTCCCTTGGGTACATTAAGTGGATAACGTCCTTTAATTTGACTCTGTCAAATGCCTTCTTAAGGTCCACGAAATATAGATATGCCGATTTGTTGTATTCTAGTTATTTCTCTTCCACTTGTCTTATTATAAATATAGCGTCGGTACATGATCTTCCCGACCGAAAATCTTGTTCTTCTGCTAAATAGTGTTAATTTCATTCTGTTTATTTGATATCACTTTGTAGTCGAGCTAGTGAACCCTCCGACTAACGGTCTTCCTGTCAGGCTAGAAATTTGTCTAGTGATAATTCATAGCACACCAAGGCTAAAAACCATGACCTGGCAGACATCAGCCCTGCACGTGTATCTACCAAGTGAATCGAAAAGTGCATAGTGTAGGGGAAAAATAAACTTTCTCCTGTAAAGTTTAAATTTAAGTATGTGTTTGAGTAAGTCATTTACAAGAAATGTGTACAATGCCAGGCGATTCTGAACAGCATAAGACCTTGCCAGGCGAGGGGAAAGATTAGGTTTTTTTCCTAAAATTATTTTTTTTGCATCGAACTAAGTTTTTTTTTAGATTTTTTGAATCATTCCAAACAGAAAAGGTCTTTAGTGACTTTTCTCTTAGGATAATAGTCTTTGACATTTAAGCGATTAAAAAGTTTAAAAATTGCTAAATCGACCATTTTTAACCCTGAATCGGACATTTAACTGAAAATTTCAATGTTGCTAAGGTAGGTAGATATTCTTTAAATGTCGATTGATGAAATCCCGAAGAGTTCTTTGCAATACAATATCGAAAACCCCCTTGTTCTTTAATTGCTAATCAAGCGGGCGCTACACTGTAGTATAAGTGAGGACGTTTGAGTTTGCATAAATTCACTATATCGAGAATGGGCAAATTTGAAGAGAAATCCTCGGACAGGTCGATTTTTATTTTTAAATTAGGACTTTTTAGCATATATATATATATATATATATATATATATATATACATATATATATATATATATATATATATATATATATATATATATATATATATTAATAATTAATAAAAATTAATAATCATATATATATATATATATATATATATATATATATATATATATATATATATATATATATAAACTATTGACGTCATCCACCTGGGCGTGATGACGTAATCGATGATTTTTTTAATGGAAGTAGAGGTCGTGTGATAGCTCATTTGAAAGGTTATTTAATTCTCTATTCACTAATATAAACGTTAACCTAATTATTTATACAAATGATGTGCAAACAATTTTTCTTCTTTTTGTGTAAATTAATTTAGTAAAAAAAATTTTTTTGTACATCGTGTATAAATAATTATGTTAATGTTTATATTTCCGAATAGAGAATTAAATAACCTTTCAAATGAGCTATCAGACGACCCCTACTCCCATTCAAAAAAATCATCGATTACGTCATCACGCCCAGATGGATGACGTCACTAGTATTATTTATATATATATATATATATATATATATATGCTAAAAAGTCCTAATTTAAAAATAAAAATCGACCCGTCCGAGGATTTCTCTTTAAATTTGCCCATTCTCGAGATAATGAAATTATGCAAACTCAAACGTCCTCATTTATACTAGTGTCGCGCCCGCTTGATTAGCAATTAAAAAACAAGGGGGTTTTCGATATTGTATTGTAGAAAACTTGAGATTTCATCAATCGACGTTTAAAGAATATCTACCTACCTTGGCAACATTGAAATTTTCAGTTAAATGTCCGATTCAGGGTTAAAAATGGCTGATTTCGCAATTTTTTAATCGCTTATGTCAAAAACTATTAACCTAAGAGAAAAGTCACTAAAGAACTTTTCGGTTTGGAATGATTCAAAAAACCTAAAACAACTTTGTTCGATGCAAAAAAAAAATAATTTTGGGAAAAAACCCTAATCTTCCCCCTCGCCTGGCAAGATACTATGCTGTTCAGAATCGCCTGGCATTGTACACATTTCTTCTAAATGACTTACTCAAACACATACTTAAATTTAAACTTTACAGGAGAAAGTTTATTTTTCCTGGTAGATACACGTGCAGGGCTGATGCCTGCCAGGTCATGATTTTTAGCCTTGGTGTGCTATGAATTATCACTATGTATACAAATTTCTAGCCTTACAGGACGACCGTTAGTCGGAGGGTTCACTAGCTCTTAGACTATTGGTAATTAATTTTAGTGCTGTATTTAATAAATTAATTCATCTGTAACTATCCGGGTCTGATTTGTTTCCTGTTTTGAAGAGAGGTATTAGAATGCTTGATCTCCACTCTTGTGGTATTCTCTTTTGTTGTATTATTTTTTCATTTTTTGGATTAGTTTTAATAGTTGATTGGTCAGATCTAGTCGTCCGGACTTTAGTAGTTTAATCGACTTGTGATCTACTGGTGATTTTTCTATTCCTTAATTCCCTTAATGCTTCCTTTCCCTCTCCCTCCTCAGTGTTAATTTTTTTCACCTTGTACAACTAACAAAGAAAACGACTTTTTCAATTCAAAACTGATTTTTATTTTAACTTTTTTGATTATTAACAATAACAATATTGAAGTGATTTACATATATCTTAATAAAAGCTTTACAATATTAATAACCATAATTGCACATTTTATTTTGTATTAAATTGACTATAATTAGATAATTATTGCATTATGATAAGTCATATTGTAATAACTAAAATACAACAAATACTTTATTCAGCTGGTTATAATATAAACTTCTGTCATTGTTAAAAGTTATTATATAGGGTGATATAACAATTGTACAGTTATTGTACATGATAAAGGTATTATAACGTGTGATCCAAAATTATTGTCACCATAGGTGGTTCTGAACGACAGAGATAGCTATACAGTGCATGTATATTCTTAATTCAGATATACTTTCCAGTTTACGTCAACTTTGCAGTGTACGTCAACTTAACAAGAAAAGTTAGGTTATGTAGTAATGGTGGTAGACATAATATAGCATCTTGTTTGATTTTATTTATTATTGTTACTTATAATTTTGTTAATTTTTTTATTTTTGATTAAAGTTCTGTGTTAAAGGTTTTGACTGATTTTTTATGTTTTATAATGTTAATCAAAATTAATTGATAAACCAATGATATAAATTCAGATTAAAACAAGACATACGTAATTTTTTGCACGGCTAGCTTTGATCCCAATAATTATGGATCGCTCGTTATAATACCTATACTTTACATTTAACTTATAGACTATTTACTTTTAAATTAGATATACACGTTATAAATGACAACACGGTACGAATCGCCCGTCGTACAACCGTCGCATATGAACGAGACGGTCCCCGCTACCCACCAAGACGATATCAGTGTATGTTTTAATTCGCGCTGATTCATTCCGTAACTCGCCGTTTTACAATGACGACAATGTTGCCGATTTTAGCGCTTCCTTAAATTGGGTATATCCAATCCAAATATAACCAGTCTGTATATACCTACTTTCACGGTATCATTTGCCAGATTCGTTTACAAAACCAGCTGTAAATAAGTTTGTATAAAAAATTTCAGCCTTTACTAATATAAATACAGTGGTATAATTAATCAATATAATAATTAACAGATTAAGTATGGTGAAATGCTTAATAATTGCAGATTTAGTCATTAAAAAGTAAATATTTTCGATTTGACAAATACAGTAGTAGTGGCAGAATAAAAATGTATATTTGAATGCTTTTATTTATTAGCTATTATATTTAAGAATATCGATAGTTCGTTTGGGAAACCATATTTTCAAGAGTTAGACAGAGCTCCTATTTACTTTTTGCTGAGAATGTCAATCTTAGGACCTCAAAAAGATACAAAAAAGTCTGTCACACCTACCCCCGAACTTCCCCCTAAAATTCCCACTCGAGGATTTACTAAGAATCTGTAGGCCGTAGAAAAAATTTTTCAACAAAAAATGTATCAAAAAATAAAACGTAATGTTATGCTGATACACAAATTTGCTTTATCTATACATTCACCATACTGATGAACAATAACAAAATACAAGGAACAAATTTAACCAAAAAAAAAATTATTTTGTATGAAAAATAATTTATTAAAAAATCAATTTAAAATGCCAAAACCAATTTTATATCAATATGATCTCCACAGAACACGTTCCCAACTATAAACAAAACAGTCTATAATATTTATAGACTGATACTATCAGTTCACATGGAGTTTTCATTTTAGAAATTTGTTTTACAAGAAATTTGCAGCATTTTCATTGAAAAATGTCACCTTTTCGGACGGTTTTTTGCGAATACCTTAAAAATTATGCATCTAACAAAAAAAACTATACAAAACATTTTTGTAGGTTTTGAAAAATCAAAGAGATTCGTTTTTTCATAATTCTTCTAGTTATAAAACAAAAAGAGATATGGTAGGCGAAAAGAGATTTTTTTGTGCATGTTCAAATCGGTGTGTTCCACTTAAAATAACAGAGAAATGGTCGATTTTAGGGGTATATTTCTACGGATACCTTTTGTAATGGTTAAAAAGACCTTTAAAATGAGCACTGTTAAATGTCGATTCCATTCAAACTAAGCGAGAGATGGTGCAAAACAATTGATGACTAAAGTATTTTAAGGAAAAATGAGAAGTATATTTAACCCCTCATCCACCAGAATTTAATTGCATCATTTTCCTTCTACAAAACCTTTTATTATTATAGTGTCATTTCTATGTTTAAAAAGTTGAACGGGTTTAAAGTGAATGGTTTTTGAAAAAATAAGTTCAAATTATAGAGCGCATTTTTAAATTTTCTTAAAGATCTTCCTTTTTCTCCATGTAACTCGAAAATGATAAAGAGATACAGTAATTAAAGACAAAACAAAATCTGATATCTGAATGATATCTGAAAAAAACGCCACATTTTTGTACTGTTTATTTTTTTCGTATCTTATCATTTTCGAGTTACATGGAGAAAAGGAAAATCTTTAAGAAAATTAAATGCGCTCTATAATTTGATCTTATTTTTTTTAAACCATTAATTTTAAACCCAGTGCCTAAAGGTACTCTAGAAGGAAAACGATGCATTTGACTTCTGGTGGATGAGGGGTTAAATATACTTCTCATTTGTCCTTAAAATACATTAGTCATAAATTTTGTTGCACCATATCTCGCTTAGTTTGAATGTAATCGAAATTAAACAGTACTCATTTTAAGGTCTTTTCAACCACTATAAAAGTTATCTGTAGTATTATACCCCTAAAATCGACCATTTCTCTGTTATTTTAAGTTGAACACACCGATTTGAGCATGCAACAAAAAAAAAATCTCTTTTCACCTACCATATCTCTTTTTGTATTAAAACTAGAAGCTAAATAAAGAAACGAATCTCTTTGATTTTTTATAAGCTACAAAAATGTTTAATATAGTTTTTTTTCATTAGATGCATAATTTTTAAGGTATTCGCAAAAAATCGCCCGAAAAGGTGGTATTTTTCAATGAAAATGGCAAATTTTCAATCACGAATAACTCAAAAAGTATCGAGTTTTCATTTTTGAAGTGGCGCTAAAACTTGGCCAGATATAGAGAATGCTTCGATTCAGAATTTTGGTGATCATCGTGATGAAAATTGCTTGAATCAAGACTTAGTGAATATTAAACAAAAACCTAATGAATCTACGTATGTATTTCATGAAAGACTTTTAACTTTATTAAATGCTAGTTGTAATTATAATGATTTACATTATATTAATCAAGAACGTTGAGTCGAAAAGAGCTTTCTTTACGAAGCAGGCCCTAAAGTCATTTCTAGCTGGACTTAGGGAGCCTCTAGGACCGATTATTCGTGCCATGCGTCCTGTTTCGTTGGAACAAGCTATTCAGTTGATTAAAGAGGAGGATAATATTAAGTATTATCAGAAAAATCAGTATTTTCTGAAAAATCAGTATCAGTAGTTTTTTATCGAGTGGTTATTTGGTTTCTTTATGTAACTTTTTGCGTAGCATACGCCGATTTTTCGTTTGAACAAAGAACTGAAAATAACAAATAGAAAACAAAATAACAACACTAATATGACGTGTTAATAATTTAACATTAAATACTGAAAATACCACTTATAAAAAATTATACAAGAATTAATGTGACTATGGTCACGTACTAGACAAAACTAATCTTAAAGGACCCCGCAACACTCCTTATGGAAAAGTGGTCCCGGTCTTGTAACGAAACTTTGGTCAATAATAGTCCTTAGCGAGTAGATTAGAAAAGTCCATGGCGCCTATGTCTGAAAAACTATTATTCTCGAGCCTTCTAAAGTTCTTAAATTCAGGTAGTCGGTTTACGTTAAGTGCACGTTAAGGTCAATTGAATGAAAATATCTACTACTGAAAGAAGACAAGACTCATTTTCTTCATGCATATTTTTGAGTGCTGCATATGAGTTCGTGGTCAAAAATAGATGCATCGTATTTTAGTCTTCAGAAAACCTCCGAAAAGCAAAATCTTAACGTACAGAGAGTCGAAGATGACATAAACACGATTTTTCCATAGAAGATTGTAATTAATATTTCGCGTTTACCTACTACCATGTATGTACTTTGTTTTTTCTTTTCGTATCAATATCAAGTTCATTTTCTCCACTCATATCTGATATGCTGGAGATTATTCTTTGCAAATCATCTAAACTATTTGCAAAAACTACTGCTTCGTCGGCATATCTAACGATTTTTAGATGCACTCTATTCTGCATGCATGAAAACGTGAGATCTCTTGTTCTGCTCTAACAGCACTTATTGTGGTTGTTCCTTAATTTTCTGAAGGCGCTTAAGTAGCAGTGGCGGAACATTTACCTTAGGAGAGGGGGCGACTTCCGATAAAACACCAACCCCTAAACACATAAAACAGATAAACCCAAACTACAAGACAGACAATAATATGTGCAATAAGTTCCGTTAATTTTCCTAACTGTCGAGTTAATTGGGTTAAATTTGTCTGTCTGTAGTAAGTTTCATGTCAGCTAATATATTTTTATGTTTCAACAATTTTTTGTTTAACTCTGGACCGCGTTGCGGGGGGAATCACCCTATTTCCCCTAGATCCGCTGCTGTTCAGTAGTTTTCTAAAGATAAGGCTAGGCTGAAGCTATGCTGGTATGGGATAAGCCTGAACCATTCATGAAAACATGATAATTCTTATGTCGCCGTAGCAACACATTTTCTATCGCACTACTTCAGTTTTCTGAGTACTTTCTGAAGACTAAAATACGATGCATCTATTTTTAACCACGAATTCATATGCAACACTCAAATATGCATGAAGAAAATGAGTCTCTCTTCTTTCAATAATAGATACTTTCATTCACTTGACCGTGAATTAGCGCACTTAACGTAAACCGAGTACCTGAAATCAAGAACTTCAGAAGACTATATCTCGAGAATAATAGTTTTTCGGACCTAGGTGCCATGGACTTTTTTAATCTACTTACTAAGGACTATCATTGACCAAAGTTTCGTTACATTTAACCGGGACCACTTTTCTATAAGGAGTGTTTTGCGGGGTTCTTTCACAGGTATAACAGATATATAGATATAGTAATTATCTTAATTCTAATCTAATTTAAACAATTTATGGTGTATAATAAATATCGCAGTACGTTTGGAATTATATTAATATAACGAGTGGAATTAAAATGGCAGGTATGGAAAAAATTTATTACCGTCACTAATATCAACAAAAACCCGCAAGCTTGATAGTCATTTTTAAGTTTTTTCAATATCTTATACAATAAAAACATTATTGTCATGTTTTTCAAATCGTAAATTTTAACCTATATCATAGTATTTTTCTATTTCAAAATAGTACATAATATGATAATGATGATTAAGAGTATCTACGAAACTGCTCCAGCTTGTGTCCGACTTCATGAAGATGAAGTCGGACAAAAGTTCCTAATTGAACGTAGAATTAGACAGAGCGATACTATCTCCCGAAATTATTTACAGATGTACTCGAATATACATATACAGGATGTTAGTAAATAAGTATGACAAACTTTAAGGAGTCTTACTACATGAAAAAATAATGAGAGTTTGCTCTATAAACGTATGTCCGCAAATGCTTCGTTTCCGAGATACGGGGTGTTGAAATTTTTATTTCAAATTGCCAATTTATTGATTGCTCTAAGACCGGTTAAGTTATGAAAATGAATCTAGGTGTGTTTTAAGGGGTAGTTATTGTGCATTTTTTGACATACAATTAAGAATTTTGTATTCATCTTTGGCGCGCCTGACGGGTAATGATCTGAATTTTTTTAAAGAAAAAAATAGTACGCCACTGAGATATTTCCAATTAAAAATTATTTTTGTATTTCACGTTTAATTTATGATACAAACCTTTCTTGCCTTTTTTTCATATGGTGCACCGTTTTTATGCAGAAAAATAAAACATCTTGACGCGTATTTTTCATTTTTTAATACATTATCAAGAAATATCCAATATAATAATACTAGAATATAATAATACTGGAACAATAACAGAAAATATTACTAATAAGATATTAACTAGTGCCGAGCTCCAACAAATGTTCCAAAAAATGACCTCCTTTAGATGTTACAGAAGAATTTTATATTCATCATTGGCACGCGTACGGGTAATTTTTAAGAAAAAAATAGTATGTCACTGAGATATGTCAAATTAAAAATCATTTTTGAATTGCTGGTTCAATTTGGTGGTGCAAAATCTTTCTTGCCTTTTTTTCATATGCGGCCCCGTTTTCATGCAAAAAAATAAAACATCTTAACGTTTACAAAGTATTTGAACGAAGTTTCTATGCATAAGAAAACTACTTCAAATATTTTGTAAGCGTTAAGATGTTTTATTTTTTGGTATAAAAACAGCGCCTTGTATGAAAAAAAGGCAAGAAAGATTTTCTGTCGTAAATTGAACGAGGAATTCAAAAATGATTTTTAAATTAATTTGTATTAGTTTGACATATCTCAGTGGCGTACTATTTTTTTCTTAAAAATATTCAGACCATTACCCGTACGCGCGCCAATGATGAATATAAAATTCTTCTGTTACCTGTAAAGGAGATCATTTTAAACATTTCTTGCAGCTTTGCACCTAGTTAAAACCTTATGAGTAATATTTTCTGTTATTGTTCTAGTTTAGTATTATTATATTGGATAGTTCTTGATAATGTATTAAGAAATGAAAAATACGCGTCAACATGTTTTATTTTTCTGCATAAAAACGGTGCACCATATGAAAAAGGCAAGAAAGGTTTTTTATCAAAAATTAAACGTGGAATTTAAAAATAATTTTTAATTTGAAATATCTCAGTGACGTACTATTTTTTTCTTTAAAAAAATTTAGACTATTAATAACTAACTCCTAAAACTCACCAAATTTCATTTTCGTAGCTCAACTGTTCTTAGAGCAATAAATAAATTGGCAGTTTGAAATAAAAATTTCAACACCCCTATCTCGGAAACGAAGCATTTGCGGACATATGTCTATAGAGCAAAACCGGCATTATTTTTTCATGTATAATTAGCTCTTAAAGTTTTTCATACTTATTTACTAACACCCTGTATGTTCAAGCGAATGGAACAGGAAGATACAACAAGAGGAAGATTAGATAGAGTGATACTATCTCCCAAAATTATTTACAGCTGTACTCGAATATACGTTCAAGCGAATGTAACAAGAGCATAATATGAGAATTAATATAAATGGAGAGGATCTGAACCACCTAAGATTTGCCGATGACATCGTTTTAATAACTGATAGAGTTGATAAAGCTATTAAAATGCTAGAAACGTTCCATGAGGCGTCATAACACCTCAAAGACAAAATTTATGACCAACCTTGTAGTAAACGATAAAAATTCAAATTGAAAGCCATAACATCGACCAAGTAATAGCTTACAGATATCTAGATCCTAGGGTATGAGATTCGCTTAGACCGAGATAATTAGACAACTGAAATGCAAAGAAGAATATGTCTTACATGGACTGCCTTTGGTAGATTGAACAACATTTTCAAGTACAATATTTCAGTTTGTTTGAAAAGGAAAGTCTTTGACCAATGTGTTTTACCAGTTCTTACATATGGTGCAGAAACATTAATTTTAACAAAAGGAACAATAAATAAAATAAGAGTCACACAACATGCTATGGAAAGATTAATGTTAGGTATTAAACAGATAAACTACCAAACATAGAAATAAGAAGAATAATAGGAGTCGCGGATGCAGTTGAAAGAATAGCCATGGTTAAATGGGCTTGGGTTACCAACACAGTCAATAAAGTCATGATAGAAGGCAGTTTTTCAAATCAGTTTAACGTCAACAGAGGATTAAAACAAGAGTACCCCCTGTCAACAGACTTATTCAATCTAGTGCTAGAAAAGATCATTAGAGGAGCCAATATCCAGACAAGCGGCACGATTCTTAACAGAAGACAACAGTGTGTAGGTTTTGCAGATGACCTGGTGTTTTTGACACGTTCAAGACTAGAACTTCAAAAAATGTTCAAGCAATTTGAAGAAGAAGCAAAAAATATGGCCTGACTATAAACCAAGGAAAAACCAAGTATATGGAAATGAGAGGAGAAAATGCTGAAGAAAATAAGTGAATTACTCTAAGCCAAGCCGCACACCAAAGAAACATGAAACGAAAAACATGAAACATGAAACGAAAAACATGTTTCATGAAACTAAAACACTGCTAAACAAATCTCAAAGTCCGCCTACCAATGAAACGAGTGTGATTCATGCTCATGACACATTTTTATTTTCGGAGAGTCTCATAAATGGCCCGACGTATATTTGCTTAGCAGTGGTTTATTTCCATGAAACGTAATTTACGCTTCATGTTTCTTTGATGTGCTTCCCTGCCTAAGGGCACATGACAAAGATTATAAATTTGAGAAGGTAACTGAATTTGAGTACCTTGGAGTAACTGTTACAAATAGAGGAGACGAAGAGAGAGATATAGATAAACGGTTGTTGAAAGGTAGCAAAGCAGTAGGTTCATTAAACGCACTGTTGAAGGCAAAACACGTGTAGGGCAGCCAAGATCCGAGCGTATGAAACAATAGCCAGACCAACTGTATTGTATGCATATGAAACTTGGACAATGAACCAGAAAGAAGAAAAAAAGCTAGAGATTTGGGAGAGAAAAATATTGAGAAAAATTTTTGGTGGTATAAAGGAGGCTAACGGGGAATGGCGCAGAAAAACAAACCAGGAGCTAATGGAGATGTATAAGAAACCTAAAATAACTCAGAAAATCAAGGCACAGAGAGTTAGATGGTTGGATCATGTTTTACGAATGCCACAAGAAAGTTTTAATCTCCTAAGAGTTTTATCAGCAGGAGAACAAAGGAAGAAAAAAAGAGGGAGACCACGAAGGAAGTGGTTTGATGCCGTCCGGACTGACCTAGAAGAAATGGGTACAAGAGACTGGAGAGGACAAGTGCAGGACCGCAAAAGTGGAAGAAATTAGTCAAGACTATCGAAGCCAAGGGCCTCTAAGGCCTGTAGTGCTGTTAATATGAATGGGCTTGGGCCCGACATGTTACCAGACGGACGGATGATAGAATGGACCAGAAAAGTTTTGGAATGGCGACCAAGACAATAGGCATATCGAAGCAGAAGACGATCACTCACTAAAGGGACGCATGATATAAAGCGCATCACCACAAATTGGATGCAAAAGCTCAAGACAGAGATAGGTGGAAAATTTTAAGAGAGGTCTACGTTCAGCAGTGAACAAATATAGACTAATTGATGAATATGATGAAACGATGTCATCTACAGCGAAATTTGATCTGTCAACTTTGAAACAATCAAAAATTTATATATTGAAATGCAGCCTGTTATTTTGATTTTAACACTTGTTTATCGTAAGTTTCAGTTAAATTTCATATATCGAATTATTTCCAACATATACAATAATAATTAATAATATTAAGAAAATTTATCAATATATTGAGAAGGCTAATTAATAATAATTTTCGGGGCGAAAAAATGATATGGCTTATGAATATGTATTATTGCATATAAACTATTGAATCAGGCACTATACTTTAATAATTTGCCTTTTTCGTTATATAAAAGCCAGCTTTATAATATTTTGCTTTTTATTTAAGAAATAAGTAGTATCAATTTTCTTTCCCTATATGATTTTAATATCTACCAATGAATTAAAGTTATAACTAACATTTTAAGTGAAGTTAGCACTTATATTGAGTGTGAACTTTTTTAAAACAAAAAAATATATCGATTTTTATTTTAAAAAGATCTATAATCCTATAATTTATACATATTTTGTTCAAATCGCTTCACTTATTCTGATAACTAAAATTTTTAATCCATATCTGCATTATTGATTCTAAAAACAGTAACATACATACGACACGAAGAGAGAAGCATAATATGATTATGTAAAATATCATGGAAATAGATTAAAGGCAGAGATGTAAAAGTAGTTCATTAAGTAAGCACTTCCAAATATGCTTTTGGTACCAGACCTTGGTTGTTCTTGTTATTTCTACCCATGTAGTAATCTGGATTCTGTATGTCTCTCACTTGTATCACCTAAAAAGTAAAATAAACTAATAATACACTAAACGCAAAAAGTATCGCATAATTTTTGAAACAGAAAAATTTTTAAAAATAATTATTAATTTTTAGCAGAATTTTATAATACCAGTCTCTCGTCTTCTTTAGGTGTCTACAAACCCATAACATTTTAAGTTGAAGCGTGTTTTTGTCTAAAAAAAAAACAAGAAACAAAACAACTGATGGATTCGACCGTTACTTGATGGAAGTTCATTTTATCTAACAATAAAACACTGAAAACGTTTGTTTTCTATACTTCCACAAAATTTATTACAACTATGTGACTACAGCTATTTCGGCAGAGTGCCTTTCTCAAGTGATTTAGATTACTATGGGTTTGTCTTTTTACAGTCTTTAACTGAAGAGGTTGAGGAGTGGGGAGCTGTTTGTTTCGAGTTGGTCATTTAGAATTATATTTGTATTTTTCAATTTATTAATTTCCATAGATTCTAATAAAGATAGCTTACGGCCTTTATTTTGAATATGCAGAATTTGAAACTGTTCATTAAAAGAATGATTAGGATCTAGAAGGTGAAGTGCGTATGTAGAAGTGTCTGTTTTTCTATTGTTTAAAGCCCTTTTGTGTTCTGCTATCCGTTTGTCAAAGGTTCTGCCAGTTTGACCGATGTAAGTTTTCGGACAGTCACCACAAGTTTGTTTGTAAACACCACTCTGTAGTTGTTTTTTCTTTTGGCTCTTATTGTTCTTAATAAGTTGTTGTTAGTTCTGAAAGCTGGTGTTATTCCTTTCTTTTTTATGTATCTGGCTATTTTTGTTGTTATCTTGCTAGTATATGTGATAGAGCAGAAGGTACTGGGTTCTTTATGTGGTGGTGGATAGACTAATTTCAGGCCTTTCTTATGGAGTTTTTGGTTTAAAATTTTGTTAATTGTTTGTTCCTTATAGCCATTGTTTACTGCTATTTGTTTAATGATGTTCAGTTCTATCTCGTAGATATTTTTTGACATGGGAATTTCTGTCAGTCTATGTATCATGCTATGGTAGGCTGCTAATTTGTGTTGTGTAGGATGGGATGATGAATTGTGTATAATTGTGTCAGTATGGGTAGGTTTATGATATACGGAGAACTCATGTTTGTTGTGTAGTCTGGTAATTGTTACATCTAGAAAGTTTATTGACTTATTCTGTTCGGTTTCTATTGTAAACTCAATATTATTATGAAGTGAATTAATGTATGATAGAAATTGGTCAAGTTTCCTGTTAGTTCCTGTAAAGCATACTAGTATATCATCCACGTATCTCCACCAATATAAGAACTGTTTAAATACGGGATGTTTAGAAATTGTTGTTTCAAGCTGGTTCATAAATATATCTGATAGCAATGGGCTTAGAGGATTACCCATAATAAGTCCTGCACTGTTGTTTGTGTATATTTGATTATTGAATTCAAAATAGATTTGATTTATGCAAATTTCAAGAAGGTGTAAAATTTTAGATGCAGTAATCGGATTTGTACTATTATGGTCCAAAAGATTTTTAACTAAAACAAAAGTTTCTGTAGGAGGAACACTAGGAAAAAGATTTTTTACGTCAAATGAGATTAGTCTGGAGTTGTTGGGCAATTGAAAATGTTGCATTTTATTAACTAGTTCTAGTGTATTTTTTACGGTGAATTTAGGTGAAAATTTAGTGTATTCTGTAATAATATCTGTCAGTTTTTTTGAAAGTTTATATGATGGAGCTGTATAAAAAGAAACTACAGGCCTTATTGGGTGGTCAGGTTTGTGTAGTTTAATAAAAGAGTATAATTTAGGAGGTTGCGGGTTCATAATACCTTAACCTTAATATTTCCCGTATTTAAACAGTTCTTATATTGGTGGAGATACGTGGATGATATTAGTATGCTTTACAGGAACTAACAGGCAATTTGACCAATTTCTATCATATATTAATTCACTTCATAGTAATATTGAGTTTACAATAAAAACCGAACAGAATAAGTCCATAAACTTTCTAGATGTAACAATTACCAGACTACACAACAAACATGAGTTCTCCGTATATCATAAACCTACCCATACTGACACAACTATACACAATTCATCATACCATCCTGCACAACACAAATTAGCAGCCTACCATAGCATGATACATAGACTGACAGAAATTCCCATGTCAAAAAATAACTTCGAGATAGAACTGAACATCACTAAACAAATAGCAGTAAACAATGGCTATAAGGAACAAACAATTAACAAAATTTTAAACCAAAAACTCCATAAGAAAGCCCTGAAATTAGTCTATCCACCACCACAGAAAGAACCCAGTACCTTCTGCTCTATCGCATATACTGGCAAGATAACAACAAAAATAGCCAGATACATAGAAAAGAAAGGAATAACACCAGCTTTCAGAACGAACAACAACTTAATTAACAATATTAACACATTCGCGGACACGCTGTAATTTTATACACGTATTCTTATGGAGTAAATGACTTAATATGCAGTCATGACCGCGAATGTGTTAAGAACAATAAGAGCCGAAAGAGAAAACAACTACAGAGTGATGTTTACAAACTAACTTGTGGTGATTGTTCGAAAACTGACATCGGTCAAACTGGCAGAACCTTTGACAAACGGATAGCAGAACACAAAAGGGCTTTCAACCATAGAAAAACAGACACTTCTACATACGCACTTCACCTTCTAGATCATAATCATTCTTTTAATGAACAGTTTCAAATTCTGCATATTTTTCAATGTTTTATTGTTAGAAGAAACAAAATGTTGTTAAAGCAGAATATTTATTTTGGATATTTGTGTTCGAAAATTTGATCTGTGCACTATGTCTGCATGAGTTTTCAATGAGGAGGTGCGTTCTTACAAAAAATGAGTAATATAACGTCAAAACAAGTAGCCCAAATTGTAGGTTTGATTGGCGATGGCCAATCGCAGCAATATCTTGCTGAAGTTATGGAAATCCACCAATCCAGCGTTTCAAGCGATTTAAGAAGGTATAGAGAAAGTGGAGGATACTCAAGATGACCAGTTCCAGGACTTCCCAGGTGCACAAACCCAGCAGATGAACGTTACTTACATCTGCAGACTTTGCGTACACATCATGTTACAGATAGACAACTGCGAAATGATCTTTTCATAGCCCGTGGTCCGTAATGTTCGGTCCGTAAAGTGCCAATTCGGTTAGAAACAGATTAAGGGAATTTGGAATCAGAGTCAGAATGTCTGCTACTGCTCCACTGTTAACGAAGGCACACCGTATGGCACGTTTAAATTTTGCACCAGAACATGTTGATTGGGATATTAGCGACTGGATTAATATTCTTTTTACTGAGGGGTCAAAATGTGCACTTTGTGCAAAAAGTGCAAATTTTGACTCATCAATAAAAAGAATATTAGTCCAGTCGTTAATATCCCAATCGACATGTTCTGGTGCAAAACTTAAACGTGACATACGGTGTGCCCTCGTTAACAGTGGAGCAGTAGCAGTCATTCTGACTCTGATTCCAAATTCCCTTAATCTGTTTCTAACCGTGTAACGGGTGCAAAGTGCATTAACGTTTTCGAATTCCTGAAACTGTTGCTTCACCCTGTAAGGTAAATCCGTTTCAGAAATTGTATTTGTTTATTGCGTGGAAATGTGTGTTTCTTTTTTATTTCTCATGAATCTGTAGTATTGCATAATTCGTCCTCGATTCATATGAATATTTTTTAAGTTTCTTATTCCGGAGAACGCAGGTTTTAAAAGTATCATGTTTTGTTAGCCGTTATTCTGTCGTGAAATGGGTTGTCGGTTTTTTTATCAAGGGAATTACAATCGTAAATTCTTCTATAATTGATTTCTGACGACGGGAATATGATGCTTTGGAGTTGGTTTGTTTACATAGTGCATACCGTTGTGAGATAAGAGGCTCTGGGTTGTTTATATAATATACTTGTTGGTATCTTAGTGGGCCAGCTGTGCGAGAAGCCGGATCAGCGAAAAACGTGAGAATGTATTGAGCTGAGACACAAATCAGCAGAATTTGGTAGATGAATCCTATTTGACGAAGAATGAGTTATTACCTTTGAAGGCGTGGTTGAAGTTTGCTTAAACCTTTTCTATTCGTTTTGAAATAAGAGTGGAAATTGGCGAATTTTTTTGATTGGTAAAACCGGTAGTAGAATAGAAGAATGGGAAGATGGAGTTATGAAAGAGGAGTTCTAAGTAGTCGAGAAGAGCGATTAGTTCTAGAGAGCTAGAATAAGAAGTCTGTGCCTTTCCGTCAGCAGGCTCTTTGCCTTGCTGACGGAGAAAATTGTTGAAAATAGTTCAATGGAGCAAATTAGTTGTTTGTATTTAGTACAGTTTCTTTAAGTTTTTGTTTCAGAGCCGAAGTAGGCTTAAGTGGATGCTGTGGTCGTAGGGGATGTAAATTCTCGACCGTATTTTGTGTTCCTAGTGATGGATTAAACACATCCTTTAGTTTTCTTTTGTCGAAAAGTTCTTTGTTTATTTCAATTAAGTTTAATTAATAACAGTAGTAATAATATAGTATACCAGTGTTGCATGTTGCATACAATAAACAAACAATGGAATTTCATCTCTAATATAATTAATACCTGTACTTTGCCTGTAAAATTGAGTGTCGTTATGTGCGTGACAACAAATGTGTCGTAACATCAGGACAATGTTTAACACCGTAACTGCCGCATGGATGGACTATGGATAAAGAACACATCAAGGTACTTGCGCTATTTTTTTATTGTTGAACGCTTACGTTTTCTCGCGAATCGATGAAACTTTATTTTTTTGTTGGTAACAACTTTGCTAAATTTTTATTTGTTTCAATAAAGTAAGAATTATGTTTAATTATTAGATTTTCTTTACCAATCTCTATCGTCCTTATAAAAATAATCACACATGAAAGTAGCCTACGGTAAGTACAGATATTTCAAATAACCGGCATTCTTAGTTTTATATTTTTTTTTTATAAGTAAACACATATGATATTTCTTTTTTTAATTATGGCGCCCCCCGAGCAATTGAGTTTCAATTTTATTCAACATCTATTAAGAATCCACACCCCTAGGTCTCTGAAGACTTAGCAGCTACCGAGGTATATCAAAAAGTTAAGTAGCACCAATGATATTTTTATATTTTGTTAAATTTGTCATGTTACATATTTTTTTGCCTTTGTTATCCATAGGCGTGCTACAACCGAATTAGCACTTTACGAACCGAACATTACGGGCCACGGGCTGTGGAAAGATCATTTTGCAGTTGTCTAGCTGTAACATGATGTGTACGCAAAGTCTGCAGATGTAAATAACGTTCATCTGCTGGGTTCGTGCACCTGGAAAGTCCTGGAATTGGTCTTTTTGTGTATACTCCACTTTCTCTATACCTTCTTAAAGCTGTTGAAACGCTGAATTGGTGGATTCCCATAACTTCAGCAAGATATTGCTGCGATCGGCTATCTCCAATTAAACCTACAATTTGGGCTGCTTGTTCTGACGTTATATTACTCATTTTTTGTAAGAACGCACCTCCTCATTGAAAACTCAAGCAGACATAGTGCACAGATCAAAATATCGAAAACAAATGTGCAAAATGAATATTCTGCTTTAACAACGTTTTGTTTCTTATTTTTTTAGACAAAAACACGCTTCAACTTGAAATGTTATGGGTTTGTAGACACCTAAAGAAGACGATAGACGGGTATTATAACATTCTGCTAAAAATTAAAAAATTTTTTTAAACTTTTTTTCTGTTTTAAAAATGATGCGATAGCTTTTGGCGTTTAGTGTATAATAAAATAAATAATATACACGGTGTCAATATAACAGTCCACAGTACATCGTCCTTTTTTGAAAACGATTACAAATCATTTAAAAAAAAAGACGGTGTACTGGGGGCTATAACCGTATGCAAAGATTAAACTTCGTATTTTAGGTAACTCACAAAGAAAGGATCGGAATAAAAGACGAAATCAACACTAGGCATATATGAACGTTTGAAGAAATTACCAGAAAGAAAAATGGAAGTATATTACCAGAATTTTGACTTTAAATAATATGACAATAACTAATATATTTTTTAAACACACAGAAATCTACATAGTATACTAGAGAAGTCACAATTAGAAATGAAAGATCCATAATTGGCCATATAATAATTTAAAGCAATGATAGAAGAAAGGTAATGCATACAAAAGTACACAGAAGACCCAAAATGGACAGCGATTATTATATGGTAGTAACTAAGATACGAGAAGAAATAAAAAGAAGAAAAAGCCTGGCACAGAAAAGAAAAACCTGATTAAAAAGATGATAAAAACGTATAAACTAAAAAAACAAAGAAATATTATAAATATTTAAGAAAAAATAAACGAAAAACTTATAGAAGAACAATACAAGAAACAGAAGACAATAATGATATAAATAAGCAACCTATCTACCAACTATAAGGATCCACTATTGGATGCAGCTAAGGAAATATAAATAAAATGGATATATAAATAAAAAAGACTCAACAAAGAAACAAACAGCGTGGTGTTCCGAAGAAATAAAAAAGCAAGTAAAAGTGAAGAAAAAAATGGAAACATCTGAATTAAAATACAAAAATGAAAGAAAAAAGGTAACAACGTGTAAAGGTTGCCGTGTAACGGTAACAAAGAGAGATAATTGGGAAACATTCTGAGATAAAATGGAAAAGATAGCAAAAGTAACCAAAAGCTATTCTAGAGAACGCTGAAGACGATAAGAACACAAAAAATGGAGACACATTTAACACAAAAAGCGCTGCAAGAGAAAAAGAGAATATACTTAGCATTTCTTGACCTATTTCGATAAAGTACCAAGATATAAATTATGGAAAATACTCAGAGAAAAGGGAATGGATAATGGTAGGGGAGCAAAGTATGCTAAATGTGCAGTCACTCGAGCGTTATGGGGACCTATTGGGTTGTGAAGAGTAGGTCCTAAAACCAAAAAAAGTTAAGTTAAGTTTTCCATTTTAGTGTGGACTTTTCATTTTTAATTTAATTTTCCATTTCCAACAATCGTTTTTTTAGATTATAGCGCCATTTATCCATAATAACTGAGTTTACAAGAATTTGAATATTTTTTTGAGTGCTTGGAACAACTTGATTATTTACATAATGATGTCTTAGTGTTAGGTGATTTTAACGTCCCTAAATTTATAGAAAATAACACTTCCGATGATAAAACTTCTATAATTTTAAGTTTCTTGCACTCTTTTGGTCTTGGTCAATTTAATGGGGTTGTAAGTCACTTAGGTAGATCGCTAGATCTAATAATGTCACATTTAGCCTGCGAAGTAATGCGTGACATGTCCCCGATAGTCTATGAAGATTCCCACCACCCAGCTCTTATAATTAATATTACGAATATTTTTGTAAAGGAGTCTAGGTTTAGGTTTGGTTCTGACCATGTAACTTACAACTTTAAAAAGGCAAATTTTTGTGATTTATATAGGGAATTGTATGAAACGGATTGGGCTTTTCTAGATGACTCTTCTCAAGTTGATAAAGTTGTAGACACTTTTTATAATAGAATTTTTCTTTTATTTAATAAGTATGTTCCTGTCTACAAAAACTTCAGCCACACATATCCACCTTGGTTTGATGCCGATATTATTAGCTGTATCAAACTAAAGGTTAAGCACAGGAAAAAATTTAGATTATATAAAAACCAGTCTGATCTGCTTGAATTTCAGCGCTTAAGACATCTTTCAAAACTAAAAATTAAATTGGCGTACAACGAATACATCGAAAATATACAATTATCCCTTTCTGTAAACCCTAGAAAGTTTTGGTCATACGTAAATGCTAAAAATAACACTTCACGGATTCCTGGTGAAATGAAATATCAAGGCATTGCTACTTCTGAACCACAAAATACAGTTCATATCTTTGCTGAATACTTTAATGATGTTTATCAAGCAGGTAATGTACTAACCAGCAATAATGTCTTAGCGGTCAACACTGAATGTCTAAATTTTTATCCTGTTCAAGAAACTGAAATAATTCTAGCCAGCAAAAAATTAAAAAATAAGATGACTTCTGGACCTGATAAAATACCCTCTTTTTTTATTAAAGATTGCATAGGTGCTTTAACTAAGCCATTATTAAAAATTTTCAATTTGTGTTTATTATACAAACAGTATCCAAGTATCTGGAAGGAATCAAAGGTATGTCCTGTTTATAAAAATGGGGAAAAGTGTTGTGTAGAAAATTATAGGCCCATATCTATTATATGCAATTTATCCAAAATTTTTGAAATCATACTTTATAATCGTATATACTCTTTCACTCGTAATCAAATTTCACAATATCAGCATGGATTCATTGCTAATCGATCCACAGTTACAAACTTATTGGGAATAACAGAGTACATATCTAAGGCGTTGGATAGGAGATCCCAAGTTGACGTTATATATACTGATTTTTCAAAGGCTTTTGACAAAATTCATCATGGAGTTCTTCTTTCCAAATTGTCCCTTTTTGGTTTTTCTAAAGATGCTGTCGCTTTCATAAAATCCTATTTGTCTGGTAGAACTCAATTTGTATCTTATAATGGTTATAACTCTCACAAATACATACCTTCATCTGGAGTCCCACAAGGATCAAATCTAGGTCCACTCTTGTTTTTGTTATTTATTAATGACTTATGTGAGAAAATTTCTGTGCCCTGTTTGTGTTATGCAGATGATTTAAAAGTTTACTTAGAAATTAACGATATCAATGATTGTCACACTATTCAGAATGAACTGAGTGGTGTGCATGAATGGTGTAAAGAAAACTATTTAAATCTTAATGCAAATAAATGCAAAGTTGTAAGTTACTCAAGGAAACATAATAGTATAAACTATGTTTATACTATTGATGGTAGCGAACTGGAACATGTGAATAAAATTAAAGATCTTGGCAACTTTCATTTACTGAACATATATCTTTAAAAGTTTCTGAAGCACTTAAATCATATGGATTCATAGTCAGAAATAGCCGAAATATTACTAACATAAAAACTGTCACATTACTATATTTCTCTTATGTACGTTGTAAATTAGAATATGCGTCTATAATTTGGTCTCCATTTTATAATTCACATGTTCAGTTGATTGAAAAGGTGCAGCGTAAATTTTTGAAATATTTATCATTTAAGATTAACGGCATATATCCAGAGAGAGGTATCAGAAATAGTGAGTTGTGTAATAGTTTAGATATGGTTTCATTAGAAATGAGGCGAAATTGTGCTTCACTAATATTTTTATTTAAATTGCTGCATAATTCAATTGACTGCCCAGATATTCTTAAACAAATAAATTTTAATGTACCTTCTTATCCTGTTAGAAATGTTTCCACGTTCAGAACTACACAAGCCAGAACAAACCTGATATTAAACTCCCCCATATTTGTTATGTGTGAAAATTATAATTGTTTGGTAAACTATTGTGATATATTCAACTGTAGTATAAGTCAACTTGTCAGAATGGCTAAGTCTCATTTGAATTCTTAATTCACTTGGTAATTATCTTTTCTTTTTTCTTTTCTTTAAATATTGTAAACTCTTAAAATAATATAATTTCAAGTTTATAGTTAATGTAAAATTGTCCTATAAATGGATACCTGTTGGACAATAAAGCTATTATTTATTTATTTATTTATTTAGTTATAATTCGAAAAAAATTCTCGAATAAAAGTTACTTATTTTTACGTAAGGAATCCAAATCTGCAATAAAAATGGGGGCTCCCATTTAAGATTTTAAAGTAACCCCCCATCCCATCTCCGTGGGGGGTCGTGTTTGGTGCCATTCGATAGATTTTTCAAAAATATTAAATAAGTGTATTTTTCAGTTTTTCGATCTGATGTTCATTTCGCGAAATATCGCGGGATTCTTATTTAAAATTTTAAATTTACAACCCACCCCTCTCCGTGGGAAGTAGTGTTTGGTATCATTTTCGATCTGTCATTCATTTCGCGAAATATTCGCTTTTTTCTTGTGAAACTTTGGGACTGCTAAATCTTGGCATACTGCTTGGGATTTCCATACTGCTAAAATCGTCAGATTTTTGAAATATACACTGTTTTGCATGTACTTAACGTACCTTATCTTAATCTGACGATTTCGAGTTTTTTTCGGCCCCCCTTAACGAACTCCTCTGCATTAAGAGCCAATATATGCTAGAGGTACATTTTCAGGGAACAAGGTTTCTCCCAATGTAATAATCTGACGCGCTCGAGTAACTGCAAAAATCCCAGCTTGGGCTCCCCTACCATAAGTTACTAAGAATGATACAAAAATGTACAATGAGCAATAATGCCATAATTAGTAATAATTCAACAACAGATACGTTTACAATAAATGGAGGTTTAAGTCAGGGAAGAGCACTTAGCCCAACACTATTTAATTTCAAATTTTCATGTTACAAAATGGGTGTATCTCTGTTTTCGTATGATTAGGACCATCCATTTAAGGCATAATTAGGCGTTTCCCTGATTTGGTAAATAAGCCACAATTTAACTTGAAAAATTATTTTATTGACGACGACGAAAAGACCCAGATGCAAAGTTTACTATAATAAAACAATTAAAATAATTGAAATAAAACAATAAACAATATTTTAAATCCAAGACTTTTGGTCGAAAGAAACTGCTTTCTGGTTACATCCTGAATCTCCGGCTTTATAAGCACGGAGACGAAGAATATAGAAGAAAGTAGAAAGGACAACGGTCACATATCTACTCCCTTTTCGTCTAAGAAAAACAAGGGGGAGAGGCAGTTTTGTTTTAATTTGATTCAGAGTTGGACCACCATCTACACATAGCTATTTCTGCATCTTATGCTTCATCAATGTAGCTATGCAGTCCCAACTCTGAAACAAAAATCAACAATCCTGCCTTTTTAAGGGAAATCACCGCGATGCAGTAATTCCACCTTTGAGACGCAAAACAGCGACATCTCTAGTAAAAGTAGGAAGACCACGAAAAGACCCAGATGCAAAGACCCGAAAAGGGAGTAGATACGTGACCGTTGTCCTTTCTACTTTCTTCTATATTCGTCGCCTCCGTGCTTATAAAGCCGGAGATTCAGGATGTAACCAGAAAGCAGTTTCTTTCGACGAAAAGTCTTGGATTTAAAATATTGTTTATTGTTTTATTTCAATTATTTTAATTGTTTTATTATAGTAAACTTTGCATCTGGGTCTTTTCGTCGTCTTCCTAGTTTTACTAGAGATGTCGCTGTTTTGCGTCTCAAAGAATTACTGCATCGCGGTGATTTCCCTTAAAAAGGCAGGATTGTTGATTTTTGTTTCAGAGTTGGGACTGCATAGCAACACTGATGAAGCATAAGATGCAGAAATAGCTATCTCTAGATGGTGGTCCAACTCTGAATCAAATTAAAACAAAACTGCCTTTCCCCCTCCCCCCTTATTTTATTGACGTTTCGATTTCCACTTCGGAAGTCGTTAAATAATTTATCAATATTTTGTATTTAGATGACGGCCTCCGAAGTAAAAGTCAAAATGTCAATACAATCATTTTTCAAGTTAAATTTTGGCTTATTTCCCAATTAGAATAGTAAATTACATAAATGCCACAAAGAAATAGCTTTAGAACAATGTTCTTTATAAATCGCACCTCCGCTCAAACAGTGTCACAACTCAAAAAAAGGTTTTATTGCACCAACAGTTCAATAAAACTACAAAATTCTATCTAAAAAAGTGATACGTCTATGGTTCAAGTATTTGTCGTTAGATGACACTAGCGTCATTATATTTTTAATCAAAATCGACGATGCACCGAACATAAACATTGTCACATATCGGCTTGCGCAAGGCAATTGTCCATTTAAGATCTGTATAAAGCGTCTTCTGTAAGATAGTATATGTGATTGGTTTATTCAAAATAAAACATTGTGCTCAAGAAAAGTGACATTATTTCTATTTGCTGTATTGTTTATTTATAGTCCAAGTAATGAAGCTTAAAATAGGACAAAACCTCACAATTTTTACAGAATGGATCGATTTGCTTGACAATTTGAGAATAAGTAGTGGATAGTCCAAAGATCAAAATCTATATCATGCCAAAAGGCGCTTTTATCATGGGGGTGGTTGCCACCCCATCTCGGGGGCGGAAATTTTTATTATATTTTGACTGCAAGAGTTGGTAAAAATATTCATTATAAGCAAAAAACGTTTTATACATTTTTTTGATAAAATTAATAGTTTTCGATTTATTCGCTATCGAAAGTGTTAGTTTTATATCGAAAAAAATCAATGTTTTTAATCAGTTTTCTGCTAATAACTCAAAAAGTTTTAGTGTTATCAAAACAACTTTACTTAACAAAAATGTACCTTTTGAAAAAATAAACAAAACCGTTTTTTCATTTTCTTTAAGACCAACAGTAATCGAGCTATACTTTATTATATGTTAGCTCTTCTTCGTCAAATGCTAAATATTGTAGTTTCAAAGTCAAAGGACGGGAAAACTATGCATTTTTCGAGGATAACTTGTTGAAACTAATTTAAAGTATTTAAAAATATGTAACTCCAGAAATAAAAAAAAATATCTAGCTAAAAAAATTAAGTGACTTATAACGAAAAGAATATCAGTCCCTATTTTTTTTTCAGCAAAAAAGTGAACGTAAACAACCCCCTAATCACCACCCTAATTAAAATTTGTCATTGATCTAATTTGGTTTTCTTGATTTATGTATGTATTTTTAATAGGTTCTAGGAGTTTGATCGGCTTAGAATGATTAGTTTTAAAAAAGAATGGAGTTAAAAGCGAATAACGAGCTTTTGTAGTTTGGTAAAAAATGCCCTTTTCTTCAGAATAGAAAGATTATCATCAGAGATACGAAAAAATATTTAAATATGAAATTGTACCGTATTTAATTCCCAAGAATTTGGTTTGCAAAAATTTTTTTACGGCAAAAATTGAGTGAGCTATTGACAATTAAAACTTGTAATATCATGCAAAAACCACCTTTACCAACCGTTTCAATGCCACCTCATTTTGTGACTGAGAATAACCTTATAGATCTTGTAAAAACCTACAAAATTATTTTTTAACGGACTTTATAAGATAAAAAATAAAAAAGTTACGGTTAAAAAATCAATATATTTTATTGAAAAAAAAAGGAGAAATCCAATTGGAAGCATAATAATGTAAGTTAGCGATGTTTTTGGTCATTGGACTTATTTATTCTTCTTTATTTATGTATTATTAATAGATTCTAGAAGTTTGAGTGGCTTAGTATGATTAGTTTTTAAAAAACTGAAGTTTAAACCGAATAACGAATGTTTGCAATTTGGTAAAAGATGCCATTTTCTTCATAATAGAAAGATTAGCATCAGAGATACGAAAAAATGTTTAAATATGAAATTGTATCCACTACTTATTCTCAAATTTTCAAGCAAATTGATCCATTCTGTAAAAATTGCGAGGTGAAAAGCTTTGGTTTCTGGACTATTAATTTTGTTACTTATATTTAAAGTTAGATCTTTAAAAAGCATAACTCCGTTAACCCGATAATAATAATGTTATATTCTGTATTGCTAATACCACTTTTAATACATAATATTTCGTAAATTGTTCGTTACTTTATCTGTATAGTGTCATAACACAAAAAAAATATTTTTAGTAGACTTATTACGCTATTTTGTAGAGTTTCAAAAACCGTTGTAAATTACTAAAAAAGTTATTGTTCTAATTTTAATAGTTTTTTGAATTAAACCCGCAACAGTTCTAGCACCAACGTTAAACGTATTTTTCTCGATACTTTGCTTTTTTTACTTATGATACTGTTTGAGCGTAGGTGTGAAATGTTTTTTGAAAAACTTACCTCATTTGCTTTTAAATTCAACTCTGTACTATCTTTAGCTTCATAATCATACAGAGTTTTAGCTTTCATCATGTCTTCTTCTGTGGGTGTGTTAGTTTGAGTAGGACTTACGGGAAGACTACTGGATAAACTACACAAAAAAAAATAAACTAAAAGGTGTTGTAACATGCCAAAATAGAAAGTTATCTGAATAATAAGATAAGTGTACTTGTAATATTACTCTAAATGTTTTTAATTTCGTTTGATAATCGTTTTATCTAGGCCAAAAGAACTATAAGTGAATTAAAAAATATAAATTAAATGTATGCAATTTTATAGTAAATGTAGTTTCTTTTTACAAGATATTAATCTATAAAATGTTCTAGATATGTATCAGCATTTAAAAAGGGAGCAAAAAAAGAGAGGCTTTGAAAACACAAGTACAAGAAATCCTAGAGCATAACAACAGACACGAAAGCAGAAAATTCTATAAAAGAATAAAAGAAAGCACATAATCATTTAGACCAAAATTGACTATATGCAAAGACAAGGACGGAAAACTACTAGCAGAGAAGCAAAAAAGTATAAGAAGATCGAAAGAATACTTCGACGCAAATCTAACAGCAGACAACGAAAATGAACAAGACCAGACAATATATTGTACGACAGAACAGCACACTGAAAATCCGAGTTATGAAGAAGTGGTTCAAATAATAAAGACAGTAAAAAACAACAAAGCGTCAGGGGCGAGCGGAATTTCGGGCAAAGAATTCATTATCTAATAACATTAATATGGACCAAGGAGCAAATGCCGGAGAAATGGGCAGTTGGCATTATACAGACAATGTATAAGAAAGGAAATAAGAGGGAATGCCAGACTACAGGCAAATTACATTGCTAAATGGAGTATACAAAATTCTTTTTGATATTATCTAGGATAGATTGTTAGAAGATTCCGAGAATATAATTGGTCATTATCAAAATGGACTCAGACCAAATAGAGCCACTAACCAAATACTAGACCAAATAGAGCCACTAACCAAATACTAGACCAAATAAAGCAACGACTAATGGAAGCGTTTAAAGAAAACTGATCCTGAAGCACGAAAAAGGGGGTTTAAAATAAACGAAACCAAAACGAAGTACATGCCCGTCAAAAGAGCACCTGACAATGAACATAATATCGCAATAAGACAACTATACCGTCGAACTTGTGGACGCCTTCACATATCTGGGCACAGAAATCAATCGGAAGAATTCCGTAAGTAGCGAAATCAATCGTATTTCCAGTGGAAATAGTACATACTATGCTAATAAAAGATTGAAGACATCGAAATTATTAGACAAAAGAATCAAAACTGCTATCTACAGAACATTAATTAGATAAAATGAAATAGACTCTGAACTATGCTTATTCAATTCTTATTTTTATCTACTAAATTATGAGATACGAAAACTAAAAACATTTAAGTTAAGCATTTAAAAATATTTGCAAAAGAGAAAATTATTATAATAGGCCATATACAGGGTGATGGATTAGTAGGGTAAAGCTCAATAGCTCCTCTATAGTAATAGATAGCAATAAAAGTTAATAACAAAAATTTTAGCCACCTTTGAGCTTCACATTACAAAATTAGTTAGAATGTTACAGGGTGTTCGATAACACAGTGGCAGACCTAACTTATGTTTTTTTAAATGGAACACCCTATGTTAACTTCTCCATCACAAAAATATAAAGGTTTGTAATGTTATACAGGGTATTTACAAAGTTATAACCAACTTTGCATGAAAATCGTAACAAGTTCAACTCCCTGTATAAAGAAAAATAAGCACAACAGCAATGGTTTATTAATGCCATATTTTTTTATTTATTGTCAAAATTTTTAAGAATTATTGATATTGCTAATTTTCTTTATATCAAATACAGGGTGAGTCAAAGCGCGAGTACATTATTTTCTCAGTAATGTTAAATGGAACACCCTATATTTTATATCATTATTGAAAAGTAACATTAACGTACTTTAATTTTTATAGAACATTCCCTATGCCCAAATTTATTAGTTTACGAGATATTTTCATTTTTCAGAGCAAATTATTTTAGGTGTTTAAATTTATCTAAATTTTAAGTAAGCCATGACTGAATTGACAATTGAAGATTACCGATTATCAATCCGGTAATCAATGTAACACTGTAGCAAATAAAGAAATAAAAATAATTTATTAGTAATACATTTTACAAACAAAAACACAACCACTACATGCAATATTTTTGAAACAATTAAAAACTATCTTTTTATGTAAATCCAACAAATAAACAAAGAAAATTAGTAATAAATTTTACAAAAAAACACACAAACACAAAATACAATATTTTGTGAAGACAATTAAACACTACTTTTGTATGTAAATGTAACAATATAACAAATAAAGAACGAAACATAATTTATCAGTAATATATTTTGCAAAAAAACATGTTTGAAAAAATTAGAAGCTACTTTTAATAAAATATTTTTAATATTTAATTTCATAAGGTGTTCAAAATTATCTCCTAACACATTTATGTACGCCTAAAAACGATCATTGAATGAGCTACTTACTCTACGGAGCATTTGTAAATTAACACATCGAAATACACTTTGTATTCTATTTTTCATCTCATCCCTTGTTGTTGGAGGTATTTTATAAACTTCATTATTAACGTAACCCCAAAAAAATCAGTCCAGTTTATTAAATTCTGGTGATTTGGGGGGCCACGCTACTGGTCCATTGAAAAATGAAAATATCTCGAAAACTAATAAATTTAGACATAGGGAATGTTATCTAAAAATTGGTAGTAATGGTACTTTTCAATAGTGATATAAAATACAGGGTGTTCCATTTAAAATTACTGAGAAAATAATGTACTTGCGTTTTGACTCACCCTGTGTATTTGATATAAAGAAAATTAGCAATATCGACCATTCTTGAAAATTTTGACAATACGTTAAAAAACATGGCATTAATAAACCATTGTTGTTTTGCTTATTTTTATTTATACAGGGAGTTGAACTTGTTACGATTTTCATATAAAATTGGTTATAACTTTGTAAATACCCTGTATAACATAACAAACCTTTATATTTTTGTGATGGAGAAGTTAACAGGATTTCGAAGTTAAAATAAAATATAGGGTGTTCCATTTAAAAAAAACATAAGTTTGGTCTGCCACTGTGTTATCGAACACCCTGTAACATTCTAACTAATTTTGTAATGTGAAGCTCAAAGGTGGCTAAAATTTTTGTTATTAACTTTTATTGCTATCTATTACTATAGCGGAGCTATTGAGCGTTACCCTACTAATCAATCACCCTGTAGACAATATAAAAACATTTCAAGAAATTTTATTCTTTCATTATGGTCAGTTGAACTCTAAAAATAATAAAATTGAACGGTGCTACCAAAATAGAGCCCTGATTTTTTGAAATCGAGATAAATTAAAGAAGAATTGTGTTGAATTTTGTTGTTGTTTTTTGTATTTAATTTTTCTACAAAAATAAACTTTGAGAGATATTGATAAGAAATTTAATTCTCTGCAAAAATCTTTTAAATAAAAAGTTAAAAAATCATAGTTTTAAATTTATAGCCAAAGGCCGAAAAATTGGCAAATTTACCTCAATCTCAAAAGCTCAAGCCTCGACTTGGTAGCACTATTACATTTTATCATCTTTAGAAATCAAATGACCATATGAAACATTATTATACAAAGTTCCTTATTAAATGGCATATAGCCTATAAAACAAGGTGAATAGCATCAAGTTTAAAAGCATCAAACTAACTCGAAAAAATATGAAAAAATACGTGCCAAAATAAAACAATTACTTAAGGGTGTAATAAACAAAAATAAAATTTATACAGCGGTGATATCATTATCATTCGAATATGTTAAATTAACGGGAGTGAAAGTGTCATATGTGTTTTCTGAATTTTTAGGAGTTAAAGTTTCAAGATCTTCACTGTTAAGCCGTAAGACAGGACCTGGCTTCGACATGCTGAAAAATCGTGCTTATTTCAGACAAAAAAGATAAAAAAAGCCATTAATACATATATGCATACTTCACTAATATACAAAATTTTAATAATATTTACAGAGAATGATACAGATAATAACATAATAATAAAGTTGTTTTACTTGGTTTGCCTAACGCTTTATGACCACTTATAAATAGTTTTTTTTTTGGGGAAATTACTGAAGTTGCTCGAATGCAAAATTATATACTTATTAGATTTAATTCAAATCAAGATATTTAATAAAAATAACACTTAAATTAAGCCAAATCACAAACCACTTAACACATTGCGTGTCACGTCGCTCATATATGAGAGACACAGATGTTTTGCCAGGAGCCACGTCGCTCATTTTTTATATACACGTATGCCTAACTTTCATGGCCGTGGATACCAGTGGCCCCTGAGAGTAGTATCCCGATTAAAGCGTGGCACGCAATGTGTTAATCAATTTTGCATCGATTTGCACATTTGGCTATAGGTTCTACTTACTCTCTACTTCAAAGTTGACCCTATGCCGTAGGGTGCTTTTACCCTGGGGGATTTTTATTTCCAAAAAGGTGTCTAGCACCAATCCTAAGGAATTTATGACATAAATAAGGTTGGTCCGTATTTTTTTGCCACAAAAAATGTGAAAATCGCCCCCTAATTACCACCCTAATTAAAAATAATTGTTATCCCCTTACTTACCACTTTATTAATGTACATATTTATAATATGAAAAAAAAATGATATCATGGTGTGTATTTTTTATTTTTGTAATTTCCTCGTTTTTATCATTTAAGTGTGTAATTGGATTTCTACCTTCACTTGTTTTTTTCTTCCAGTCTCGTATGTCTTTCATTTATTGCAGTATTAT
Source organism: Diabrotica virgifera virgifera (assembly GCF_917563875.1). NCBI lineage: Eukaryota > Metazoa > Arthropoda > Insecta > Coleoptera > Chrysomelidae > Diabrotica > Diabrotica virgifera. Next base: position 67,449,343 of record NC_065446.1, on the reverse strand, counting down.
TTAACTGTGTTATTTTGTACTTCCTTATGTCTTCTCTTAATTATTTTGTTGATTTCTAATTTTTTATATTATTTGCTTACTTTATTATTAATTTTAGTAATACATTTATTATTTATTTAATGTTTTATTCGAAAAAAGATATTATGTATTCGCAACTTTTGATAGTTGTGCAATTTTTAATTATGTAATAGTTTCGGATACTTATTAAGTTTATAAATAGTCACTTGAGGTGAAAATTAGAAAACTAAATATTGAATAGTATCTACATAATCACATAAATATACTACTTATGTCAATAAAATGCAAAGTATTATTACAGAATATATTAGAAATACACCGAAAGTTTTTTTAAAAAATATTATATTTGGTATTAATACCAATGTACGTAAAATTTTTTGTCTGGCATGCACATGTCTGCATCAAGAAAATGCACAACCCTAGGCTACAACATTATAGACGTGAAATTTGCGTCTCTGAGTAGGAATATTGAAATTAAATTGTTTCAAGACCTATAGTCCAGGGCGGATCTGTTTTGAGATGGACGTTGAGAGGTGACTCAAATTTTTTTGCAGAAATTGCTTGAAAATAAATCAGATAATAATATTTGAGTTATCCTCCCTCTCAAAAAGGTCCGGAACATTGTTTAAATAATCAAAATGTCAAGAATTGAAGGAAAAATTCGATTTTTTTCTTCGTTTTTTGATTATAACTTTAAAAGTATTCATTTCCGAGAAAAGTTGTACTGACATAAAAGTTGCGTAATTCAATTTACTAAATATAGAATTGGTTAAAAATTTAAAAAATAGTCACCCTAGTTGCAAAAACAAGTATTAGAATTTTACGTTTTTCAACCATTTATGCTACACTTAGGACCTTCATATTTCACCCAGAAAAACTTTATGATACAGTAAAACAATACTGTAAATTTCATTGATATCGGTTCAATAGATTTTGCAAAATAAATTTTGCAATACAGCTTTCGCAAAAAAAATTCATTTTTTCAAAATGTTACAGGACTGAAAATAAAGCAGATAGCAAGTTGAATTTTTTTTGCTTATAGAAGTGTACTGTACCTTTCATTTGCAATTTTCAAAATTAAAATCGATTAATTACCACGGCGTCAGAAATTTTTTGAAATAAACAATAATTTTTGGTGCTACGCGCAGGACAGCGGTGTTCGATTCACTCAGGTTGATTTCCTCCAAAATTTCTTCCAATCTTTATCTAATATATTATTTTCTTACTCTATATTTTGTTGTATTTTAATTTTTTAATTCCACAAAAATCAAACTAATTTTATTATTGTTTGTGAAATATTGTTTAAACAATTGCATATGTTTAAAAATAATAAACTTTTATTATTTAAGTTAAAATATATGAACAAAGAAAGTTTTTGCTAATAAAAGTGTTATTTCAAAGGATATAGTATGTGTTTTTATTTTGCAATAAACAAATTTATTTATTGATATCGAAATGTCATAAAAATTAAAATGTATCAATCATTATCAAAGGTCATTGGAATGCCCAATCAGAGCAACCTATCCGCTGTCCTGCGCGTAGCACCAATAATTAATGTTTATTTAAAAAAATTCCTGACGCCGTGGTGTTAAGCGATTTTAATTTTGCAAAATTGCAAATGAAAGGTACAGTACACTTCTATATGCAAAAAAATTTTCAACCTGCTATCTGGTTTATTTTCAGTCCTGTAACATTTTGAATAAATGAATTTTTTTTACGAAAGATGGATTGCAAAATTTATTTTGCAAAATCTTTTGAAGGGATCTTATTGAAATTTACAGTATTGTTTTACTGTATCATAAAATTTTTCAGGGTGAAATATGAAGGTCCTAAGTGTAGCATAAATGGTTGAAATAAGTAAAATGCGAATACTTGTTTTTGTATGTTTTTTTCACAATTATTGCTATTTTGCAACAAGGGTGACTATTTCTTAAATTTTTAACCAATTCTATATTGTAGGAAATTTAATTACGCAACTTTTATGTCAGTACAACTTTTCTCGGAAATGAATACTTTTAAAGTTATAATCAAAAAACCAAGAAAAAAATCGAATTTTTCCTTAATTTTTTGACATTTTGATTATTTAAACAATGTTCCGGACCTTTTTGAGAGGGAGGATAACTCAAATATTATTATTTGATTTATTTTCAAGCAATTTCTGCAAAAAAATTTGAGTCACCTCTCAACGTCGAAATGTACTAATATTTTTACAGATGCGCCCTGGTCTACTAATAAATTATGTATCGTTACAGCTACATGGTTTGATAAAGAATGTCATGAAAAACTACAAGATAAACAGACAAAGCGAAACATTATACTTCAACAAGAAACAACAGAAAGTAAAGAAAATTATACAGTAAAACGAAGAGAAACAAAAAAACTAATTAGAGAGAAAATAAAACGGTGCCAAACGAAAAGAGAGGCTTGAGGCCTAACTGTGTGTATGTACTCAGAAAAAATAATGATGAATTAATAAGCTACGAAGGAGAGCTGCTCCAAACCTGGCACGAATATTTCAAAAATTTACTCATCAAGTGGAAGAACACGGAAAGGATAATATATACCTAGACAAAAGAGGCGAGATAGAATATTAGTATGATACAATTGATCCAAAAGATGGCATAACCCAGACATCCAAAGTTATCCTCCAACACCAAATTGTTCTATATGGTCCACATAATGTTCAGAAAAAAGTCACACCATTTTGACCGTCGGGTTTGGGGGAGATAGGGGGGAGAAATCGGTAAATTCGTAGTTTTTTAGGTTTGTCGTCAATATTTCTAAAACTATGCGGTTTAGCATAAACAACCTTCTATACAAAAAAGTTCTACATTAAATTTGAAATAAAAAAGGTCCTATGCATAATCCTTCTAAAATGAACGGTTCCAAAGTTACGGAGGTAGTATAGTATAATTGGTCCAAAAAAGGCCTAACCCAAACATCCAAAGTAAAAGTTTTCCTCCAACACCAAATTGTTCTATATGGTCCACATGTTGTTCAGTAAAAAGTTACACCATTCTGAGCGTCCGGTTTTGGGGGGAGAGGGGGGAGAAGTCGGAAAATTAGTAGTATTTTACGTTTTTCGACAATATTTCTAAAACTATACTATAGCGTAAACAATGTTCTATACAAAAATGTTCTACATGAAATTTAAACCAAAAAAGGTCCTATACATCATTGTTATAAAATCAACGGTTCCAGAGTTACGGAGGGTGAAAAGTGGAGGTTTTCGATACTTTTTATATTTTTTGGGCAAATGATGATGGTTTTGGGTGGTGAGGTTGACGTTTCTTCGAGGGCTAATCACTAACATACCATCGGCCACTGAAATAGCAAATTTTATTTACAAAACACAATCCTGTTAAAGAAAATTGCTTTCATCAGTAATAATATTATAAATTGCCCAAAAATATAAAATGTGTCGAATACCTCCACTTTTCACCCTCCGTAACTCTGGAACCGTTGATTTTATACCAATTATGTATAGGACCTTTTTTGTTTTAAATTTTATGTAGAGCATTGTTTACGCTAAAGCATAATTTTAGAAATATTGACGAAAAACGTAAAAAAACTACTAATTTTCCGACTCTCCCCCCCCCCCAAAGGGACGCTCAAAATGGTGTAACTTTTTACTGAACAACATGTGGACCATATTTGGACAATTTGGTGTTGGAGGAAAACTTTTACTTTGGATGTTTGGGTTAGGCCTTTTTTGGACCAATTATACTATATATACTACCTCCGTAACTTTGGTACCGTTCATTTTACAAGGATTATGCATAGGGTCTTTTTTATTTCAAATTTAATGTAGAACATTTTTGTATAGAAGGTTGTTCATGCTAAACCGCATAGTTTTAGAAATATTGACGAAAAACGTAAAAAACTACTAATTTACCGATTTCTCCCCCCTCTCCCCCCCAAACCCGACGCTCAAAATGGTGTGACTTTTTTCTGAACATTATGTGGACCATATAATAGAACGTTTGGTGTTGGAGGATAACTTTCACTTTGGATGTCTGGGTTTGGGTCTAGTTATACCATACTATGTGGCAAAATCTAACAATCGACCCATATAAGTGCGATGTCACATTATGCGTTTTGACCTGATGCGGTGGAAACGCATCCGTTTCCAACGCGACCGGACCGACCTGTCACACTATGCGTTTTGACTGAATGAAGAGTGTTTTGGCAGAGTGAAGAACTTTAAATATCTCAGAGCGACAATCACCGCAGATAACGATATCACGGAAAAGATAAATGGGAGAATTCAGGCAGTAAAAAGATTTATGTAATGTATAATGTTATGTTCGTAACACGAACATCAAAAATCAGTGATCAGTGATTACACCGGTGCTTATGTATGAGTGTGAGACGTGGACGATGACAAAAGCAATGGAAAAGAAACTCAGTTGTTTTGAGAGAGAAATCATCAGAAGGATCTTTGGACCCTATCACGACCCATACTAACCAATACCGAATAAGATTAAATGCCGAGGTAAAACAGATGTATAGGACTAGCGACGTAATACAAGAGATTAAGTCACAACGTCTAAGATGGGCTGGCCATATCCATAGACTCTCTAATAACCGCCTTACCAAGTTAATCTGCGAGGAAGCCCTAACAGTGAGAAGATAAGTACAGTAAGAACAGTAATATTATAATGGTTATCAGGAACAAATAGGAACAGAAAACACGGAAAATTTAATGGTACAGTCAGAGATCGAATGCAACAGGCTCTGACCGTAGTTACAGAATGGACTTCAAATGTAGGGCTTAACATCAGTCCTCTAAAGTCAAAAATCATGACATTTACTAAAAGGAGGAATTCAGAGGACTTGGGTCTTCCAAGTCTAAATGGTCTACATTTAAATCTGGTGAGTGAAGTAAAGTATCTCGGGATAATATTAGACTCAAGACTTACTTGGAATCAGCAGATAAAAAGAATAACGAACAGAGCGGTAACTACGTTAATGGTAGCCAGACGTACTCATGGAAAAATGTGGGGTTTGAGACCAGACATGGTATATTGGACTTATAACATGGTGGTAAAACCCACAATTACATATGCATCAGTGGTATGGTGGCCAAAAGTGCAACAAAAAAGTGCCATCATCAAATTAAGCAAGGTGCAAAGACTTGTTTGTCTCGGGATCACGGGGGCTATGAGGGGCACACCTACGGCAGCTATGGAGGCACTAGTGGATATCCCTCCTTTACATATAACAATAAGAGGTGATGCCAGAATGGGATATTCTAGACTGCGAGAAAACCTGAGCAACGTACCAGTTAAATCAGGACATAGTAGAATAACGAATGAAACTAATGATGCCGAATGAATGATGATTTCTGACCATATGACAACAAGATTCAAGCCTGAAGTACCTTTTCAAGTGGAAATTTGCCCACGAGACGAATGAGACAGAGAAAACTCTCGACCCAGACTGCAGGGTTACACCTGGTATTGGGACCGTGCAAGTTCGGCAAAGCGACCCCTATTTCTACGCTCTGTACTATTATTCGCACTTTTAATTATATTGGCCAATTATATTAGTCCTGGTTACTGGATAATTGTCAAGGCCATAGTCCAAACAAAATAATAAGAAGAAAAAATAAGATTCAGGTTATGTTATGAAAACATCAACAATTGTATGTAGTAAATAAAATTAGTTATTAAAATGCAGTACTGCAAGCAAAATACAATTAATTAAATTTACCTTTATATAATAATTGCATATCATATCAATATTGTGGAGCAATATATAATTTTTCTGCTTCATTGACAGAAGGTATGAAATATACGTCAATTTGACAATTTCAATTGACAATATGAATTATTTAAGATAGTTACAATATTTCTCCGCGACTCGCGCAGGGTCGTTTCTCGTTTCCCTTTCCAAGTACTTGCACACCGCGAATACGGACAGGTCTAAAACTGCAGACGGTTCGAGTGCAGGAGTATTCTGTAGTGGTGGAAATTTGAACATTTCTATTCCACTGGGAGAATATACCTCCGTATTTCAGGCAGAGATTTTTGCAATCTTGCAATGTGCAAGACAAAACAACCTGAGGGCATTCGAACTGCAGCGGGTTAACATATGCATAGATAGCCAAGCAGCCATGAAAGAGAGCATCAGCTACAAAATACCTGGGTCCAGAGCCGGCCGTGGGAGTGCCAAAAAGCACCGTCCGCGAACGAAAAAAAGCCGGATCCGAAGCCAACCCAACTCACACTGGGAGAGTGTACCCGGTCAAACACATGGCAAGATGTATATCGGACAGACATGTGCTAGTAGGGCTGAGTTACTGCTGAAAACAAGCAGAAATCAGCTCAGAGTCATAACAGGTTTCCTCACTGGACATGCGCCAGTTAAGGGTCACCTGCATACAATGGGGCTGTTTCATGAAGACTTGAGCTGCAGACTTTGTAACAGAGAACCTGAAACAGTCAACCATATTTTGCATGACTGTGAGGCATTGGATCGGAGGCGGCAAACACTTTTCAGAGACATCGAAGTGATTCCAAACATATATGGCACCCACACACTAGACCTGTACAAGCTGATACAGGGTTCCAGAATTCTGGAATGGGTTTCATAAACGAATGGAAGATGTACAATAAGCCAAGTGGCTGCAGTACAACCGGTTCACAACAGACGGCTTCCAGGGAAAAAAATCAGGAACAAAGCGGGTTGTGCAGTCAGCCAAGGCCTAGACCCGGCTGTAAAGCTACAAGAAGAAAATTGATGGTAAAGGACGGATAAGCAGTAAAAACTCTCATTGTTGCGAAACATGCGACATTGGACCGGACAAGGGTAGGGCAGTTTTTCCTTGCAACAATGAACAGGGATCAATTCAACGAAATTGCCATATAGTCCCGCTGCCTGAAAAAAAGGCGTGGCACTGAAAGGAGAAGAATTCGTTATTTATAACACGCCAGACAAAAAATTAATTACTATTACAAACAAAGCATTTAAGTACAGTAAAAACTCCATTATCTGAAAAATAAAGGGGGCATTCTGAATAATCTAAATTTCGGTAAAATAGACATGTCAATTTCTTCTATGTTCAAAGTAAAAAAAAATAAGGTAATAAAGTAAATAATACACTTTATTTCAGTTAAAAAAAGTTTTACTGTAGGTATATACGTATGAAGTTATCGATTTGTAATGTTACCTTGCAAGTTCTCGCTGTAAATCTGTCATGATCGTTGTACACTGTGAGTAGAATCTAGCCTGCGTATCTACAAACTCGTACAAATATCTTAAATGGGCTGCATGAGAACTGCTCACGCCCTCTAAAAGAAGTTTGGTAATTTCGGCTTGTCTATCAAATTCTGATTGAGCAATTCGTAGTTCTCGTTCGGCCTTGAAAGAATAAAAGTAACTGAATAAAAACGAAGTTCACTACATAAACATCTAATAGATAAACAGTTGTGCATTCTGGGATATGTGATAAGTGTTGTGTTTTATATTTATATTTTTTAGAATACCTGTTCCAGTGCAACTTCAGGAGAAATTCCATCCTTTTGCTGAGAGCATGAAAATATTTTTAATTTTAATTTATGTTCGAAAATTTCCATTTATTGACTATCACTACCTCGATCTATCTAATACAAAACACTAAGACGAGATTTAAAAAAAAAAAGTTGTACAATAGGCTGTACTGTAGACTTGCGCAAACTGCATACTATATTTTCTGTATTTTTAAAATTTAAATAATATTTTTAAAAACGAATAAAGTAATTTTATTATTTATTTATTATTAATTTTAATTTATTATGTGGCACTTTGATCTGCCCAAAACCACATTATATAAAATAAAGTTTTGACGGGTACTCACAGTCCTTAAAAAAATGTACCGATGCATATGGGGATACATCTTCTTACATTTACTGCACCAAAAACCATGGTTTAATTTGTACCCCTCTTTTTGTCTGACAAAAAAATTATCAGTAGTAATTACACAAGTGCTCTAAAATTATCGATTTGTATCCCAAGTGACATTTTGACAGTTTTAATATCACGACCCGAAGGGAAGTGAAATTATGTCCAAGTGTCACGAGGGCAAAACAAATCGATAATTTTTAAGAGCTCGAGAGTTATTCGGTAAGATTATTTCATGAATAAAACTGTCTTTTTAAATGATTTTAACTAATATTTTATTGATATCTTCGCCTAAATATTTGCTATTGTTCGTCCGCTATAACTTTTCCCATGCGTCACGATTCATTTTCAAACAAATTAAGTCAAAACATAAAGTAAAACGTACGCCGATGTGTGTAGTATATAACGTGTGATCCAAAATTATTGTCACCATAGGTGGCTCTGAACGACACATATAGCTATACAGTGCATGTCTATTCGTAAGTCAGATATATTTTCCAGTTTACGTCAACTTTGCAGTGTACGTCAACTTAACAAGAAAAGTTTTATGTAGAGAGGTTGGCGGTGGACATATACAGAATCTTGTTTAATTTTATTTATTATTGTTACTTTTAATATTGTTAATTATTCTTTTTATTTTTGATTTAAGTTCTGTGTTAAAGGTTTTGACCGATTTTTTATGTTTTATAATGTTAATCAAAATTAATTGATAAACCAATTATATTATAACAAGACATACGTAATTTTTTGCACAGCTAGCTTTGATCCCAATAATTGTGGATCGCTCGTTAGTATAAGCAGGGGTCACCAATTGGCGGACCGCGGTCCGCATCTGGACCGTAGGCTAGTTTTATGCGGGCCGCTATTAAATTCAGAATATAGTGTTTGGCAATTGTAAAAATGTTTGGCCATGAAATTGTGTACTATATTGTATTATGTTAAGCTCAACTTATGTGTGCGAAGCCGATTTTTCAAGAATGAACTTTATTAAAAATCGGTACAGATCTCAGCTATCAGATGAATATCTCAACTCCCTAATGAGAATCAGTTACACTAAACTCACTCCAAACTTGTATATTTTTGTACAGGCAGGTTGTACATTTTTTTAAACAAATTCAAAATTACCTGTTTGTCCCGAAAAATGTATTTTTAGGTTTTTTTTTGAGTGATTTTAAACAGAAAAGGTCTCCCGTCATTTTTCTCAAAAGTTGATAGTTTTCGAGTTAAAAACGGTTTAATTTGAAATAAGCCGATTGCTCATCAAAGTCTTGAATTAAACTTCAATTTAGGCACTTGACAACCTCAAAAATAATAATTTATTTTCAAGCTTCGAAAATTCTTACTTTTGCATTTTTCAGATGACTGAATTGAAATTGAATTTCGAATGACTGAAGATCTTTTTATTTAAGATGACTCAAAAATGCTAAAAACATTTTGGGGGCAAAAAAGGTGATGTTTTGAATTTGTTAAAAATAAATTTTAAACAGTTTTAGCCCAACAATTTCGCCCGGCACCCTCCTGATTTGTCTAAAAGGGGACATTTTTGAATATGAATCCACAAAGAAACCGAATCAGAACAACCAGACACAGGTAGCACTAAATCCGGACCCCGGAAGTGTCATAGTTTTCGAAACGGACCCCGGAAGTGTCATAGTTTTTCGAAACGGGCCCCCAGGGAACATAATTGGTGACCCCTGGTATACAGTATACAAAATGTTCGTTTCACTTTACGTTTTGAGTTAATTTGTTTGAAAATGAATCGTGACGCATGGGAAAAGTTATAGCGGACGAACAATAAACCTGTTTCTTGTTGTTCTCTGTGACAAGTTGTAAAACACTAATTGTCATTGATGTCACTGAATGTATTTTTGCGTAGCAACGAAGGGCATCTGATATAAAATACATGACGACGGGAAATTATCAAAAATTATCGTCATTAATATCACAAGAGAGTGAGAATACATTGACAATAATGCGACAATTTTTCTAAAAAATTTGTTGTCTGGAAATAGACACGAGAGCTCGCAGGGCTCGAGTGGCTATTGCCCAATGACAACAAGGTTGAGAAAAAGTGGAGCATTATTTTCTTATTTATTCTTACTGTCGTGTGATGTTCGGAAGGTTATATTTTAATACTTTATAAAATTCAAGTATTTGTATAAAAACATGCAGTGACATTGATCCCAATTAATGTGACACACATTTTTCAACTTGTCAAAGTGAACAGCACAGTTTAGCAAATATTTAGACGAAGATATTAATAAAATATTAGTTAAAATTATTTATAAATACAGTTTTATTCATGAAATAATCTTACCGAAGTAAACTCGATTAAATTTGCCGATTTTTGTTCTTCTCATGACAATTTGACGTTAGATGCAGAGCTAATAGTTTATTATGGATATTTTCTTAAATGTGACAGTTGTCAAACCTAGGAAACTAGTTGCAATTAAACAGAAACAGTCTACTTAAAAAAATTTGGACTGTAATTTTGTACAGTAGAAAATTACCGACTTAATAATAATCTGATTGGACTGAATTAAATACGTGGTGAAAAATCTTACTACACTATTGGAAGTTAAAATCAATAAAAAATAATCGCTGTAATTTTTATTCTTGTAGGTTTCTATTGGTCAGAATCTCTATAAATGAAATAATCACATAAATATTTCCTATAAATTGTAATTATTTTGGAAAATAATGGGTTACAGCAACTAGTAACCAAAAAAATATGAAAGAAACCCAAAATAAACATTACATCAAAAATAAGGAAGAATAAAATATATAAAAAAATAAAAATTAAAGATAAAATATAAATTATTGGGTTCCTGTACCATAATACAATATGGAAAAGAGTTCAAGAAGAATATGTATATTCATATCAACAAGTAACAGCTACTAATTTTACGTCATACGCAAGCCCCTAAATATCAGGCAGATATTTATGACCCAATGCCATCTACATACATGAAAAATACAAAAATAAAATTAAAAGATAAATAGAGAGCGAATTATGTTCACATGACAGGTATTTTGGACATTTTAGTGAAAATATCTGACAACATTAGAGTAATCTTCAAAGAAAGGCATAGAGAATACATATCATCAAATTAGATTTGCCTCTATTTTATTTAGTGGTAATAACAATAATAATATCGTATGGCATTTTTACCGGGGAGATCCTTTCGGACAGTTCCGGCGCTATTTACATCTTTAACCCTGTTTCAAGTAACTAGTGTCGATGTACACTTGCCCAGGGGGACCGACAGCTTAACATGCTCTCCGAGGCACGGTGAGACGGCTCGTGTCATTATTGGAAATGAAAATGGTTTGTCTTTGGCAGGGCTCGAACCCACGTGCACTGGCGTATGAGGCCAGCGGTATTGCCGTTACTCCACGCCGCTCACATTTAGTGGTAAAGTTTATTCAGTTAATACAGTATACTCTCTCTATAATAACGAACACGGGTATTACAAGGTTTTGCTCATAACGAGGTACATTAAGTGTCCCATGAAATTCCTATTGAACTGTAACAATATATAACGAGGATTATTTGCTTATAACGAGGGAAAATGAGATCGAAGAACACGTTTCTTTACCTGTTTTTGGTGCGATGATGGCTGTAAATAAATACCCCAGCTGCCTATATACAGAAATGCCTAAAATCTGTGTGCTTATCGAGGCCAGTGATATAATAAACTCCACCGTCTGTCAACTTCTTCCTGTTTATCTACCCGCTCTTTTTCAAAAGTGCCATTCAAACAATGTTTAGTATCTTATATTGCTCGAAATAGTCATAAATGAGAGATGTTTTTTGATAACTGGTCCTCATAAGAAAACTAACTCTCACTTATGGCTCCACGTGCCACACCCCGGGCAACTGCATAGGTCTGCAGGCTAAACTAAGTGAGGGTAGCCAGATATGGCGAAAACTCCACCGAGCGATTGCCGGTATAAGCAATCCCACACTAACTGACCAACAGCTTTGAGCGGATGAGTTGGTAAGTGGAAGTGCACTCTTTTGTCCTGGCGCTAAGAAATTGGCACCAAAGGCGAATGAATCAAGTAAATGGTCAACGGCATTATGATGCAGAAGGCAAGGAGAAACCACTGCATTAAAGATCCAATCGGATATCTCTAGTACAATCATCATGGCAATGAGTACTAAAGAAAAAAAGAAATTGATCATGGGAATCGGAGCCCAAAAAATGAGGTAAGACACGCTAGTGAAAAACTAAAATGTCTACACTGGATAGCAAAAAATATAGGGAGTCTCGAGTCTCAAGATACCTATAAACAGGCAAAAAAAGAATATAATTTTCTATTAATAAATACTAAAAAAACTTTCATAGTAATTTAATTAATCGATCTTACAATATACCAAAAACAATTTGGAATTTAGTAAACAGTGAAACTGCTAGGCAAAAGAACAGATCTGATATTATTCTACATTATGATAATAAAATTATTACCAAGTCTTGTGACATTGCTAATTCGGTTGCCTCATATTTTGCTACAGTTACAGAATATAATCTTCAAACTCACTTTCGCACATCGTTGCCTTCTTCTTATACTACCTCAAAAATGTGTAACAAAACATGTTTCTTTTTACCCGTAACTCCAATTGAAATAAAAAATACAATCGATCAACTAAAAATAAGCCTAGTACTGGTATTGATAACATATGTGTAAAAATAATAAATCTGATAAGTGATCATATATCAAATCCTTTAAGCCATTTAGTTAATCTCTCAATAACAACCAGCCAATTTCCATACATATTTAAAATGGCAAAAGTTATTCCAATCTTCAAAAAGAATGACCCTCATGATATAGACCAGTATCTGTCCTTAGCGTAATTTCCGAAGTATGTAATAGAGAAAGTTGTATACAAAGAATGTTAAATTTTATAGAAGAATACAATTTATTAACTCCAAACCAACACGGATTTAGACCAAAAAAGTCGACACTCACGGCCGCATGCAGCTTGTTTGAGCGTATTAATTATGAATTAGATAGTAGAAACCACGTGGCAGGACTATTTTTTGATCTATCCCGAGCTTTTGACTGCTTAGACATAACATTTATTCCCAATAAATTATATAACGTTGGTTTTAGAGGGATATTTCTAGAATGGGTAATAAAATTCTTAAGTGACAGGAAGAGTGTTGTTAAAATTAAAGAATCAAGCTCAGAACCATACAAATAAAGGAGTACCTACCACAGGGATCCGTGCTGGGACCATTATTATTCCTAATTTTTATTAACGACCTACCAGATCACATAAAGGGCACTTATAATATCAATATTTGCTGATGATACCTTGTTAATAGTCTCTGCACGTACACTCGAGGAATTAAAAATGACACTGAAGACTGTTGTTGACTACTTTATAAGCTGGTGTAATACCAAAAGATTAATATTAAACATTCACAAGACCGAAATCATTTATTTTCATTCATACAACTCATCTACCAAGGACTATATCTTAACCATCCATGATAGAAACAATATGTTATCTTCCACTCACTCTACAAAGTTTTTGGGTGTGTTCATTGATTGTAATCTCAAATGATCAGAAAAAGTGAATTCAGTGAACATGAAATTGAATAAAGCTTTTTATGCTATATCTAGAATTAAAAACACACTACCCATCTCGGCATTAATGAATGTTTAGTATAGCCTTGCTTATAGCCACATGTGCTATAATGTAATTTTGTGGGGGAACTCAGTAGATAGTAACAAAGTGTTCATTACCCAAAAAAAAAATATCCGTAAAAATTTTAATTTGGATTATCAACAATCATGTAAACCAATTTTTATTAAACACCAAATTTTAACTTTCTACTGCCTATATATCTATAAATGTTTATGTAAAAGAGGAAATTAATACATTTCCAATAAAATCAGGCCATCACTATTACAATACAAGAAGTGCTGAATATTTACGAGTTCCTAGAACACCGAAATTTCAAAATTGCTTCAGATATATGGGACAGACCTTGTACAATAATTTGTCAAAAACTGTGAAAGAAATACCACTGTCCACTAAATTTAAAAAAAAAATGTTAAAGATTTACTCTTAAGAAAAGCTTATTATTCTATAAATGAATATATTGAGGACAAACTGATGTAGCTTCATATTTTACTTGTAAAAATGTTATTTTATATATTTTATGCTTTGTCAATTTTGTTACACTGTGAATATTATATTATACACATTAATGTTTTTAGGTATACTGAATTCTGTAGTGACGTATCCTATACATTTTTTTAATGTCTTAAAGGATCAATAAAATAAGACTATGACTATGACTATAGGAAGTTAATGTATTAGAAAACTACATGTTCATATGTATATGCACAATATTATTGTTGTCTGATATAAAGAGATCGGCTTATAACGAGATAATTAGTCTGCCATTTCAGTTCTCCTTATTGAAAAAGTCTATTGTAGCTTTAAGATCATTCTGTATAAATATATCTATTGAAAACTGTTGTTTAATTCCATGTAAGTTTAATAAAAAATTTGTAACTATATCTAAATTTAAACATAAACTAACAATCTAAAATTTAATCAAACATACCGTTGGCTGTCCTAACATACTCCTTGCTTTTCTCACCCTGTTTTTACAAGCATCCAAGTCCAACCTATCAAAATAAACCAAATTAATAGAGAGAAGTAAAAACCAAATTTCTACTGCACCTTTTGACTTCAAGTAAGTTCTTTTCTTTAATAATAGTTTTCATCTCTGTTTCTAAGAACTTCCTTAAAGGTTGAGTGAAACACATGCCAGCTGATCCAATAAAGTCTCTTTCAGTTTGACCTAGCTTTTGTTCCCACTGACCTAGAAAACAAAAAAACCAGGTAGAAACAATTAGCCTTTCTTCCTAAGCAATACGCCCTCTAGTGGCTATTACACTAACCGAGCTAAGAGCCATTATTTATTTTCTTTCACGTTGAAGGTATACTGTGTTTTTGTGTTTTTCGAGTTTTTTAGTACTTTATTTTAGCTTTAAAAATGAATTACTATTGTTTTGTTCCAGTTGTAATACTTGGGTCAAAAGGAACTCAGAATTAAGTTTTCATCTCTTCCCAAAACCAAAGAAAACGAATCAGACTGAAACTCATTTGACATGCTTTCTTTTTATAATAATTACAAATGCTGATGATGTTCCAGTACGTCGCAATTAGTATTGCAAGTGTCCAGAATGTTCAATGCTGACGGGCGGTAACCTCTTATTGAATTTGAGTGATAGAATATACTGGATCATAGTGGTCATTGTACTGTAACTGACCGTAACTCAAGTGTGGCAAATGTATGTATTTATGTTTTGTTAGTCGCAGAAACTGTTTTGTGAATTTTCACTAGAGACATGAAGACTTTTCTATTTTCTACTGTTTTATTCAAATCTTAGTAAGAAATAAAATATTTTTAAGTACAGTAAGTACTGTGTTTCATTTCGTTCCGAAATTTGGCAATGTATCTATAAATACATAGTTTTTTTTTTTGTTCCATAAACTAGCAGAGTGCATTCAATACATACTTACTCATACATGTCAATATAAAAGGTACATTTTGCTTTTTTTTTTAAATTCATATTTTCGAGCATTGCTGCTTACATACAGACCAAATAAATTGCAAAATATTTTTTACTAACCAACTTGGTTTTGACAAATTTTAAAAACAGTTAAAGTGTATTCATAACTTTACAATAATTATTGTTTATAAAAATCAAAAATAACATGCAAGAGAGAGAATTAGACTTTATTGGAATGCTTCCAACAGGCTATCAATCGAAGTCTTTTATGTAAGTAGGTATGTATTTTACTGTCAACATGCTGTAGAATTACTGGGTAAATAAATAAATAAAAATTCTAACATGTCTTTTATTCTTTACAAAGGTATACGTAAAAATAATTGTTTTATTTTTGACAACATATTGAAGCAAAATTAAAAATCAATTTCTATTATTAATAGACTGTTGTCAAAAGATACAAAAACTACAAATAAAATCAAAACGTATTTGCCCATAATATTTGTGATTTTTTTTTATTTGTATATTTTCCATATATTTGTAGGATGTATCTTGTGCTTCCAAAATCATAGATAAAAGAACAAAACCACTCAAAAACACATAAAGCTAGTGCAAAATACAAGATGTAAACAATTACAATCGCTCTTAGCTCGGTTGAATTTGATACCACATTGGTGCTGCAAATGTCAATACCAAAAAAATAGAAGAGTGGTATTTTAGTATTCTATTATTACATTTGTTAACAGTTCTGCGGTTTACAGAGGAATGGTACATAAAGATATTTTTTGTAGAAAATTATTTCAAACTAAATTTGAATATTATGTTGTCTCCATTTTAATTTTAACTCTTAACAGATCACAATATTTTGTACAAAACTAAGCCGCCTCAATAAAAATCTCACAACTACATAATTCACTGACTATATAAATATGTTATACTACATTTTTAAATAAACATATCTTTTCTTAGATGTCAGGTAAAGAATTGAATAAATATAAAAACCTGATAGAACTTGGGAGATGGGCTGGCAACGACTCTGTTTAATATATTATGTATGGAATAAGTATGTCATAAGAAAAATATCCATAAACCCAAAAAATTTATTGTTTAACACGTAGAACGCTGCACTGTATATAATATTACGGCTCTCTGGGCCGACTTAGCCGTGGTCCATGCAATATAGTAGTCACTGCAAAGCAAGTGTGATTCGTGCAGCCCTGTAAGTAAAATAAGTGTGAATCGTATATGATTCTCACGGCGTACAACGTGTTAATACATCTAAGTAGATTGTAATGTACAGAGATGATGTAAACTTGATGGGAAGAACTTCAAGAGATACCACAGAAATTTATGTGGAGCTTGAAAAAAATATTTATTTATTTATTTTACGGGCAAGTCCAATTCTATAAAAATACATTACATTTTTTAATTGAACATACAGTGTTACATAAATACATAGTGAACAGATAAAAACAATATATATATAGACCGGTCACTCTAGTATAGAGTATAGGTCGCTCAGGTTCATGAGCTCTTTTAATCCATTTCATGCGGTGGATTGGTCCGCATAATTCCTCTTCATTATTCTTTATAGATTTTCGTGTTTTTTTGCTTTTTCTGTAATCTGTTTCCATTCTTTCCTATTCTGTATTTTTTCTCTCCAGCCTGTAATTTCCATATTGGATATATCCTCTCGCAGTTGGTCTTCCCATCTTATTTTCGGTCTTCCTCTAGGTCTGTTTATTACTGGCGTCCAATTTGTTATCTGCCTAATTAGTGCATCTGCTTCTCTTCGTTGGATGTGGCCAAACCATTTTAACCTTTGTGCTTTAATGAATCTCACTATATCTTCTCCTTCCATTAGATTTCTTATTTCGTGATTCATCAGAATTCGTATTTCTCCTTGATCTGTTTTGATTGGGCCATGTATTCTTCTAATAATTTTTCTTTCCATTATTCTCAATTTTTCTTCACCTTTTTTTGTAAGGCACATTGCTTCTGCTCCATAAGTGATGACTGGTCTAATTGCCGCTCTATATATCTTTGTCTTTGTTTTCTTGCTTAGGTTTTTATCTTTAAGTAACTTGTGGTATTTCCAGAATGCCCTATTCCCTGCTTTAACTCTTTCATTTATCTCTATGCTTCTTCTGTTTTGACCATCTACTATCACTCCTAAGTATTTAAAGCAGTCAACCCTTTGGAATACATTATCACTTATTCTTATCTCTTTTATTCTATTTACTTGGTCTTGATTTCTCGTACTTATTAAGTATTTTGTTTTTTTCTGATTAATTATTAACCCCCTGATTTTTGCCTCTCTTGTCAATGTTAGCAGTGCATCTTCTAGAAGATAAAAACAATAACATAATGTAACAAAAGAGAAATCTTGGACGACCGCCGTATAACAGTAAACACCTCGAGAATGACGTCATCGAATGATCTAGGCCTCGGCGGAAAGGAGGAGGGACTTCTCGAACGTACGATCCGTAGGCGGAACACGCTGATAGCTAGAGATGGGCGTCGATTGTTCCAGAATAACAACTGGGTATAAATATGGGCATATTTGTAAATACAGTTTAGTCTTAAGCTAAAGTTTGTAAAGTAAACTTGTATAAATATAAATAAAGTCGTATATAAATACGAACCGCTAGTTTTATTGTAATTATAAGTAATTACAATAGTCACGTTACAGTTGGTGTAGGTGTTCGGTTAACTTAGTGCGATATAAATAAGTGAATTACGAACAGACTTTAAAAGACTTTTGGACTTTATTCGTCGGGAATAGTTAAAGTGCGTTGATTGTTCGGTATCCGGAAAGACTGTTAAAAGACATTTTGGAAAGTACGTGTGTGCCGACCAAAGATGTTGCTACAAGAACTTACAGTAAAACAGCTCCGTGAACAGCTAGAGGAACGGGATCTGGACAGCAGTGGGCTCAAGATAGTCCTACAAGCACGACTCGAGGATGTCCTCACGAAGAACGGAGAAGACCCAAAGACGTTCCACTTCCAGTCAGCAGAACAAGCAATCTTATCGAAATTAAAAACTGTTTCTGAAACGATCGATGAAACTTCTAGAAAAAGCGACGAGAAATTCGAAAACGTTGCTAAAAAATTTGACGAGACTTCTCAAGTAATTAAAGAAGTTAGTAGACAGAATAACGAGAAACTTGAAGAAGTTAGTAGACAGAACAACGAGAAATTTGAAAGTGTTTCTCAAAAGATCGATGAAACTTCTAGAAAAAGCGACGAGAAATTTGAAAGTGTTTCTCAAGTAATTAAAGACGTTTGTAGACAGAATGACGAGAAATTTGAAGAAGTTTCTAGAACATTCGATAAGATGCAGAAAAGTGTAGAGACCGTAGAAGAAAAGATCAAACAACTAGAGAGCATGATAACCGATACAAAAGTACAACCATCAGTTAATGCAGCAGCGTTAGATCCTGTAGTGAAAGATGAACTACCGAGAGACGAAACGTCGCATAATATGAGATTCAAATTACCACCATTCGATGGAAAGTCCTCTTGGTCCATATATCTTAGACAATTTGAAGCTATTGCGACCGCCAATCATTGGACCGAACAGGAAAAGGCTGTTTCCTTGACTGCTGCTTTGCGAGGTGATGCTGCAGATATATTAAGATCAATTCCTAAGGGTCAAGAAAATTGTTACCAGACCTTGTTCACTCGTCTAGAAAAACGCTATGGAGATGCCCATCTACAACAAGTATACAAAGCACAACTGCGAAGTAGAAGTCAACGAGCAAGTGAGAATCTGCAAGAATTTGAAGCAGATGTGGCTCGTGTGGTGCGGTTGGCTTATCCAGAGGTGCCAGACAGCGTTTTAGAAGAAATTGCAGTAGATACCTTCGTCAATGGGCTGAAAGATAATGAACTACAGAAAGCTTTACGACTAGCAAGGCCGAAAGTTTTAGATGAAGCACTTGCTATTGCATTGGAACACGAAACGGCTAGTCAAACTTCACGAGGCCATAGAGTAAGAACCATTGAAGAAAGTGACGAACACAACGATGAACGTCTGGAGGAACTGATACGGAGAGTATTAAGTAATCAGATGCCAAAGAGACGCGAGCCTAGATGTTGGAATTGTGGAGACGTAGGCCACATTCGTCGTAATTGTAAGAAGATCGTACAGCCGTCGGAAAACTAGAGCGGGTCGACACCAAGGGGCAACTGCCGACCTCGAGAACTAGAGCCCCCATAGTAACTGTCAACCTTACGTCCTCCGGTGGAATCCACAACTTATACATCGAAGGTCGTATCAGTAATAGATGTAGATCATTTTTGGTGGATACAGGTGCAACGAGAACTATCGCACGTCCAGATGTAGTACGAGACCATAATAAATTATCACCTGCAACAGTAAAGCTTAGAACAGCGACTGGTGAGCTAATTAATACATATGGCGAGGCTAATATGTCAGTATCCATTGGCCAGACCACAGTTGAACATCAAGTATTAATTGCCGAGATCTCCGACGAATCCATATTGGGGATGGACGTACTAAGGAAAGTGGGGGCAATATTGAATGTTCAAAATGGAGTTCTCAAGATCAATGGTGAAGAGTTGCCCTTTCACGACGACAAAGAAGATGCCATCCGCTTACTAACTACATGCGACGTAACCATACCCGGTAATAGTGAGAAAATTCTGATGACCATGCTTGATGGACACTGCCGAGAGGGAAGGTTAAGGATGGTCGAAGATGTGGATAATGTCGAGTTCCTAACGGCGAAAACTTTGGTAAAAGTTCGAGATGTCATCCCTGTAAGAGTTATGAATTTAAGGGAAACTGCTATCAAGTTAAGTAGAGGAGCTTTGATCGGACAGTGTGTCCCCGTGGCTTCAATTTGCTCTATGAATACAAATGAGAAATCATCGAAGTCAAAGTATCCAAAAGACCTTGTCGAGATGATCATTGAAAGATGCCAAGATCTTGATCATAAACGAACGGAAAAAGTGAGGTCTATGCTAATAGAGTATCAAGATGTTTTTGCTATTGATAAGAAGGATAAAGGCAAAACCAGCATAGTAACGCATAAAATAAATACCGGAGACGCTCAGCCAATCAGACAACGGCCTAGACGACTTCCATTTGCGAAAAGAGATGAAGCCGAAGAGATTATCAAGGATATGGACAAACAAGGGGTAATTGAACCATCGAACAGTCCATGGACATCACCAGTAGTTCTGGTAAAGAAGAAAGATGGTTCGACGCGTTTTTGTATCGACTACCGCCAGCTCAATGCGGTAACAAAAAAAGATAGTTATCCTTTGCCCCGAATAGACGATACATTGGATACTCTCTCCGGTTCTCGATGGTTTTCCACACTCGATTTAAAAAGTGGATATTGGCAAGTAGACATGGAGCCAGCCGATCGGGAGAAAACCGCATTTTCGATAGGATCAGGGCTTTGGCAGTTTACGGCTATGCCGTTTGGTTTATGTAATGCCCCTGCCACATTTGAAAGATTAATGGAGGCAGTTTTAAGAGGTCTAACATGGAAAACATGCCTGGTTTACTTGGATGATGTAATTGTGGTTGGAAGGTCATTTGATGAACACGCCAAGAATTTAATAGAAGTCTTTCAACGATTGAGGGCAGCGAACTTGAAGTTAAGAAGAAAATAAATGACGTAATATACAGAATTAAGAAGTTACCAAACGGTAAACCAAAGGTTATTCACATAAATCGTCTTGCACCATATGCTGGCTCAAATGAAACAGAGGAAGCCCGAGTCCTCCAACAGGAGATTAAAGATGCACCACAGCCAAGTTTTAAGGAATTTATGTCAAATTACGCAGAAAGAAAGAGTGCTAGATTCGGCGTGACCACAGAAGTTCAGCAAGATCTGTTTGGTGTTCCAGAAAACGTCTCTCTGGCCCACTGTGTTGCCCAAGACCTCGAGATGACTAAAGGAATCTCGTCCGTATTCAATAGAAAGTTCGGCCGCCTGGACGAGTTAAGGAATCAACAACCTAAAATTGGAAGAGTATTGCGATTGGAAGATGGTCCTCGATCTTTGCTGTATATAGTGACCAGGAAGTCTTATACGGACACGCCAAGCTACGAGAACATATGGCGTGCTCTAACTAATTTGAAGAAAATCGTGTGTAATTATGACATCAAAGATTTGGCTATACCAAAAATAGGCCATGCAGTAGAAAGTCTGGATTGGAAGATTGTGAGAAGCATGCTTGAAGTGATCTTCAGAGAAACTGGCGTACGAATTACTGTGTGTTGCATGAACCCGAAGATGTCATACCCTTCAAAGACAGTAGACTGCTATTTCTTCTTGAAGGGTGTATGCAGAGCTGGAGAGTCGTGTAGATTCCGCCATCCTGGGCCTTCATCTAGAGTTGCTGATCGGGACGCTCAGATCTTAAGAGGGGAGCAGTGTAACAAAAGAGAAATCTTGGACGACCGCCGTATAACAGTAAACACCTCGAGAATGACGTCATCGAATGATCTAGGCCTCGGCGGAAAGGAGGAGGGACTTCTCGAACGTACGATCCGTAGGCGGAACACGCTGATAGCTAGAGATGGGCGTCGATTGTTCCAGAATAACAACTGGGTATAAATATGGGCATATTTGTAAATACAGTTTAGTCTTAAGCTAAAGTTTGTAAAGTAAACTTGTATAAATATAAATAAAGTCGTATATAAATACGAACCGCTAGTTTTATTGTAATTATAAGTAATTACAATAGTCACGTTACAATAATATAATATAAAAAAAACAGACATACAGAAATATAAATATAATATAGAAGTAAATATGTAACAGGAAATAATAACAAGGTAACAAATTACAGACTACAGACATTTCACTCAAATATTGATCCCATGTAAATTTCTTTTAAAACAACTGATGGAGTTGTCAAACAGTTGTAAATTGTAAAGGGAGTTTGCTAAATTCAAGACTCTTCGTACAAATGGAAAAAGTGAATAATTAAACCTATGGAATGGTACATAAAATGTTCGCACTTGTCTAGTGGTGTGAGGTGGTACAAACAGTATGATCTTATTAAGTAGTTGAGAACAACTGCATATACCATTTAAGATCTTGAATAATAGCAAAAGGTCCCTTTGTTTTCTCTGGCTTGCAAGAGAGTGGACCTGCAGTTGATGCTGCCATGCAATCTTGATAGGTATGAAGCTTAAAAGCAATGTAACAGAAGAAACTATTTTTGACTTGTTCAAGTTTCCTAATGTAGACCAAGTAGTGTGGGGACCACACTGAAGAACAATATTTGAGGTGAGACCTGACCAAGGAGAAGTAAAGAACTCTAATACTGGATACGTTTGTAAAATCACAAGTTGTTCTTTTTACGAAACCCAGCATTTTCATAGATGTTTGAATGACATTGATGATGTAATTAGTGAAACAAAGAGAATTTTCCAGTGTAATCCCCAAGTCCTTGATATTATTTACAGTGTTGAGCAATTGGCCATCAATGTAATAGTTTGATAATATTGGGTGGTGAGTATGGTTAAAGTTAATTACATGACATTTGCTGGAATTAAGGATACCATACAGAGAGGTTAGTCAGTTCTAATTGCAATATGCACTGCAAGTCATCAGCAAATAGCAAGATGTTACAATCGTAAAAATAGTTGGTAATATAATTAATAAATATATTAAAGAGTAATGGACCCAAATGGGACACCTGTGGTACACCTGACTGAACTGAAAAAGTTTGTGAGTAAAAGTGGTTCACTCGGACCTGTTGAAATCTTTCAGTTAAATAACTCTGTAACCTCTGCAACAAAGGTCTAATTATGCCATAAGAGCTAAGCTTTCGAATCAGGAGTTCATGGTTTACTCTTTCAAAGGCCTTGGAAAAGTCAGTATAAATTGAATCAACTTGAAGTCCCTCTTCCAAGGCTTCAGACAGAAAATCAACATAGGTCAACACTCAGTTGAGCAGACTTACCTGTAGTAAAACCAAATTGCTGAGAGTTTAGGATCCCGGAGCTATTGAAGGTGAGGAGATCAGTAATAATACTCTCAAAAACCTTTGGTATAGCACTAAGAATAGATATAGGGCGGTAATTACTAATATTAGATTTATTACCAGATTTATATATTGGTGTGACATAAGAAAGTTTCCAAAAGTCTGGAAACTGACCTACATCCAAAGATTTATTAAATATATGAAACAAAG
Source organism: Diabrotica virgifera virgifera (assembly GCF_917563875.1). Lineage (NCBI taxonomy): Eukaryota > Metazoa > Arthropoda > Insecta > Coleoptera > Chrysomelidae > Diabrotica > Diabrotica virgifera. Next base: position 67,425,713 of record NC_065446.1, on the reverse strand, counting down.
GTCGCGATAGTATAAAACTGAATTCCCTAAGAAAATTAGGTGGTATACCATCAGGCCCAGGACACTTGTTGACACTTAATGATGAAAGTTTTTTGTAAATTTTGGAAATCTGGATACGATATGAAGAGATATTGAGTTTAGACTGAATATGGTCAACATCGCAATTTAAAGTAATATCACTATAAACTGATGAAAAGTGATCTGCAAATAAGTTGGCAATATCATTGCCACATGAAGCTACAGAGTCATTCAGGGTCATTGAGTCAGGTATACAATTGTTAAATATGAAAGAAATAGGGCTAGCTGTCAATGTAGATAAAATTAAAGCCCTAATACAAGCGAGGAACCAACGAAACTTGCAGAATGTGACAATAGATAATGATAACATAGAAGTAGTAATACAGCTCACATACCTACATATACATATAACTGAGGTTGGCAGAGAGGTGGAGGAAATATGGAAACAAATAATGCTTGCTAACAAAGCATCCTTCTCTCTGTGGCAGGTGTTTGGATCCAAAGACATTCATCAGGAACTAAAGTTTAAAATCATCAGACAACCACAAGCAACATATGGCACAGAAACATGGATCATGACTGAAAAGACAATAAATCTTATTAATTCTTTTGAAAGAAAATATTAAGGAGGATGTTGGGACCCATTTGCGACAGTGGTATATGGAGAATAAGGTTCAACCACTAATTATATCAATAGTACAAAGAACACTCTATAAGAAAATTATGCTAAAATACAAAGATTGCACGGTGCAGGTCACCTTATAAGAATGGATAATGACAGAACACTTAGCAGAACTATGGTGGGACATCAGCCAGTAGGAAGAGATGGATAGACGAAGTGAGAACTAATGCTAAAGAGATATTGAGGGTGGGAAACTGGAGGAGAGCAGCCAGAGACAGCGATACTTGGAAGCAGATGCTGGACACAACCAGGTCCAGACTTGGGCTGTAGCACCATAGGAGAGAGAGAACAACTTGATAGAAAATTCAAAGTTTTTTCTTCCCTTTGTGGTTTAAATCAATTGACCACAACTCCATGATTGACTTGCTTCCTATTAAATCACCAATCATAGCTATCCGTATATATTTGATAACGATTAAAGAACCTAAGTGAGATTGGAGGTCTAAGTTTTATGAATTATATAGAAACCTGTATTATTTATTTAAATTTGTAAAATTAATAAAGATAACAAAAGTGGTGTTTACAAACATCATAAATATTATCTTGGTTTGTGTTTGTATGTTTATAAAATTAAATTCTGTTGTACCTATTTTTGTGAAAAATAATTTGTAAACAAAATTAATGTACCGCAAACAAGCTTAATAGTGGACTAATTGACATGCAAAAAATTTATCTTTTATTTAAATAGTACCTAAAGTAGGAAAACTGAAAGATTACCCATTAGCGATCTTATTCAACACATCTTTTCTAAGTTCCAGAAAGTAATGAACCAGTACCATTATTATTAGAACAGTTTACATAATTATTACATATCTTTCCACTGGCCAATTTTTTTGTGACAGGGTCATTCATAGGAATACAGTGTGTTTCAGGAAAATACAGTGTGTTTTATGTAGGTTCATTAGTAATCTTTAATTTTTCTTACTTTATACAATCCTAAGAACACTGTATTATAACATAACCATATTAAGAGTTTTATCCACTTTTTTATAACTGGTAGGAGAATAATAATAAAACATAATATTTACTCCTGTGTTTTCTGGTGCTGTAATGATAATGAAACGAAACACAATTAGATAGAGGTCTTTCTATACCAATCCATCAATAGATTTGAATAACAAAATAAGCAATTTACAATAATGAATAGGACATGTAGATACTGACCTACTTTGATTAAGGAACTCCCATAGGCTGTACCAGGCCCTAAAGCATTACCTGCCTCTACCATATCCACTCCTAAATATTCCAAATTACTCAATCTTGAAGGTCGTTGCTTTTCGATTTTCTCATAGATGTAGTCTTCAACTCTGTTTCCAGGATTTGGGATCAAAACAGCTTCCGTATTTTTGACAAGTTTTTCTGTAAAGTTCTTTGTACCCTCTGCTCTGTTCCAAAGATTTTCGAAATGGGCATCCAATTCTGTTTTTTCAGATGTGCCTAACTTTTCCTCAGTCATCTAAAATATTTTTGTAAAACAAACTGTTAAACAGTAAAGGGTAAAAACGTACCTGTATTGCTCTGCTTAAAGCAGCTCCAGCATCTTTTACAATTTTTTTAACATTAAAATCCATGTTGCCTGTCTTATCTTATAATATTAAACAAAGTACTTCCTTGCTTCTTATCGTCTGTATTTTATCGATTTATTGAAAACATACAAACTGAAAAAACTATGCACCACAACAAAATTGTTCTTAACTAGACAGTGACAGTAGACACTAGAATTTGACATATACGTCAAAGTCAAAATATCCAGTAGTTCCAGTAAACAGTTGATGCCTTTGTTTTATAGTGAATTCAGACAATTTTAAAAACTTTGCCCTATGTTCTAAGGAGATCGAGTACAAATCTAGTATCTCAATCTCAGCACATCTCAGTATCTGCGAATACCGGTCGAAAGCCCGGATGAATGAAGAGGATTAGACGTAGGGCAAACCTTCCCCTCCTTATCCCGTCAAAAAATTTGGATACCAAATCCAAAGTCAGACAAAAAAGGGTGAACTTTTGAAGACGCCCAACCCAACCAAATAAGAACAACGATGTTCGTGTTTTTGGAATGGAACGTTCGTGAATTTTATGAACCAGGAAACTTCTGAAAAATTATTATTGATTTACTAACCACAGATTTTAAAAGGGCCGATTGTCCTCGTAGACAATTTTCACACTATGACCTGAAAGATCTTTTACATATTACCATACGCCCAACCCAACCAAATAAGAACAACTGAGAACAACGATATTCGTGTTTTTGGAATGGAACGTTCGTGAATTTTATGAACCAGGAAACTTCTGAAAAATTATTATTAATTTACTAACCACAGATTTTAAAAGGCCGACTGTTTTCGTAGACAATTTCACACTATGACGCTATGATCTGAAAGATCTTTTACATATTACCCTACATTTAGTTTAAGTCCAACTAATCTACGCTTCTATTGAATGCCTATTATCTGATGACAACCTTTTTCTCTATGTTTGGGTATTTTATTTATGTACTATCTTTACTTCACCCTCCTAGTATATCCAGTTAATCGTATAAACTTGTATATACATATGCCTCTTCTTTAGCTCTTTTTCTACTCTCGCTTTCTTTTAGCAGGCGACTAAAGTATTTACACCTGTATGATTACACATGACAAACCTTTTTCTCTATGTTTGGGTATTTTATTTATGTACTATCTTTACTTCACCCTCCTAGTATATCCAGTTAATCGTATAAACTTGTATATACCTATGCCTCTGCTTTAGCTCTTTTTCTACTCTCGCTTTCTTTTAGCAGGCGACTAAAGTATTTACACCTGTATTCAAAAAATAATTTTTTTCACTTCGTACAATTTTTATGGATTCTTTGGGTCATTATGAGCAAAAAAGGTGTCTTGTGATTTTTCTCTAAAATTGACTATTATCGAGTTATATACGCGATTTAAAATTTGAAAAACACGAAAATAACTATTTTCCAGACTTAATAACACGGTTAAAAATTATTATTATAAAAGTCATAAAAGTGACTAAATCAAAGTTTAAAGCCCCCTACATAATCCTGAAGAAATAATTTGGGTCATTATAATTTATTACTAAGCTGTTATTTTTAATTAATAACAAATGAGCGCTAACTCGTATATTGAGGCGGCCATCAATGTGAGTGCGAAAGAGATGCACTATTCCGGCAGTCCAATGGTGCATCTTACTCGCAATATTGATAACAAAATAATACTGGATAACAAAAATTGGTGCTATGGCTGTTCAAAGTTTGCATACACTCGGGATTACTGACTCGTTCAAGCCATTTTAACTACAGCCTTTTTAAAAATAAGCACTTTGAACCGATGAAACTTACAGATAGTATAAATAAAGAATACATGAGCAAAGTAACTTGTGAAGTATAAAATAAAATACAAGTAAAAACTTGTATAAATCGTTATAACGATTAATTTTATTTGGGATGCTAATTAGGGGGTGCTTTTCGCGATTCTTTTTACCAAAAAATAAAAGGGACCAACAATATTTTGAGCGTAACTCACTTACTTTAAATGTTAAAAGTTTTTTTTTAAGAAAAATAAACCTTTTTTTAAACACTTTGAAAAAGTTATTAATGAGTATTCCCCGAAAATATGTTCCTGTACAACCAAGAAAAGACTATCCTTTCTTCATCCCTTTTCCCACTAAACCCAGTGGCGGCTGGTGGGGTAAAATTTTGGGTAGGCCAAGCCAGCAAATTACATATAGCTATGTGTAATACATAATATGCAAATATAAATTTATTTTTATGTATAAAAATAATTAGAAGGTAACTTTAACAGATTTAGTAAAGCCTCAGAAAAACTCATTTTTATGTATCAGTTATAAAACTATCGCACTATTCCAAGAAAAATTTTAAACAATCAACCGAGATCGGCCAAACCACTTACTAATAACAGTGAAAATCAAACAAATTTTTTTTTCGAATTTTACGAATTTTTTTGAACTCATTTGCGCAAACGTACACTTGTTTACAATTGTGTTATTTGTCTAAAAATATGTTACAATTATAGATTATGTTACATATTTTTTTATCAAAATTTAAACGAAAATTTATATTACAATTCGATAATTATGTTTAAAGTGGCAACGAGGCTAGGCGAAGGCCAGTTCGATTCGAGCCTATACACCAAGCATAACACGACAAATAAAATCATTGTCCGGCAAGCTGCTTAACTTCAAACGCTTTTTGTACGGAGATCTTATGTGATCTAGGTCGGCCTGGTGCGAGCGGGCCTGTTAATGATATTTAAAATGCCTGAATACGATTCGATGCTTTCTGTGATAATATAATAACAAAGTTGTCTTAACGGACGCTGATGTATTGAGTGATTTAGTACATTTAAAAGTTATTTACACACATAATTTTTGAATATATCTTTTTAAATTTTAAAGCTCTTAAAATTATTGGGTAGGCCCGGCCTATCCTGCCTACCCCCAAAAGCCGCCACTGACTAAACCTACATCCCCAAGACACAAGGTAAAAGTGTAATTGTGTGTCCAGACCTGCATAGCAGTTGTGTGTCTAAATTGAAACTGTCACAAACGGTCGACTAAAGGAACCAGGCCGCACCCCCCTTTCATTTAAGGCCTTATACTTGTACGGGGAGCGCTGCAAGTATGGACAGATTACTTCTCCGATACTCGTGAGATCAATATGGAACCATGTACAAACATTAAAAATTTAACCATTGGGGTCTCGCAAGAGCACCCAACTAACTCTAATACTTCCACTGAGTCTGTTCGACAGAATCTGGAAGAGAACAAACCCACCACATCGGGTAATAAAAATACAGAGGACGGAATATCTGGGACACAGAGGAGGATGCTTCAAAAAATGAGGAAACAGGGAATTGATAATTCTAAGGTCAAATTACCTCATAGGTACAGCTCAAAATAAAACTAGGAAATGCCATTGCTGCCGTCTCTTCCAAAGGGTTCAAGCGACAATTACAAAGCTGCTCTTATTAGGATAAAGACAACTTCTTCTTACGGCACCTTATCCTTATAAGGACGTTGACCAGCCATTACATTTGCCCATTTAATCTAGTTTGCAGCTCCCTGACTATGGCGGTCATATTCGTCCATTGTCGTAGGTTTTTAAGTCAAGATTTGCGTCTTCTTCCTGGTCCCCTTTTTGCTATTGATTTTGCCTTCAATTATAAGTTGGAGCAGTTCATACTTTTGATTTCTTACGATGTGACCAAAATACTGTGTTTTCCATTCTTTTATTATCTCTATTCCGTATAGAGCTATCATAAGCTCTCCTTCCTTGTTAATCCTCCGCAAGAGTTTCATCCTAACAACGCAGAGTTCGAATGCTTGGATTCTTTTTTGTGTTGCTTCTGTCATCGTCCAGGCTTCACACCATAGATAGAGCAAGGTGGAGAAAACATAGCATATACGGACTGCAAAGTGCAGTCGAGACCCAACAGCACGAGTGCGGTGGGACTCGACTGCACTCTGCAGTCCGGTTGAAGTCGTGTGCGACTGCAATACGACCGCACCTATTCAATCAGTTACAATATGGATTCTATTCAAATTTTTAACAATCTCCTAAACCTGTTGTCCGATTTAAGTAATTTTTTCAACATGTTATAGCCTTATTCTTTAACAATATCGCTGTAATAATATTGATGCTAGACAGGTAAATTTTCATTGTGTACCGGGTGTACCAATCAAACTGGGTATTTTTCTCATTTATCACAACATCCTGTGGAATATTCTAGCCTTTATAAAATATTGAAATTAAAACCCAACTATAGCCACAGGTTTTCTTAACGTTCTGTTTTTTATTTATTCGCTTATGCTGGATAATAAAAAAGTTAGGGACTTTAACAACTAGACAGGTAAATCAATACAGGGTGTTTCTAAATAAGTGCGACAAACTTTAAGGGGTAATTCTGCATGAAAAAATAATGACCGTTTGCTTGATAAACATATGTCCGCAAATGCTTTGTTTTCGAGATACGGGATGTTGAATTTTTTCTTACAAACTGACGATTTATTTATTGCTCTAGAACCGGTTGAGATATGCAAATGAAATTTAGTAGGTTTTAAGAGGTAGTTATTGCGCATTTTTTGACATATAATTAAAAATGTTATCACCATTGGCGTGCATACGGGCATATTACCCGCATGCGCGCCAATGGTGTGAATATAAAATTTTTAATTGTATGTCAAAAAATGCGCAATAACTACCTCTTAAAACCTACCAAATTTAATTTGCATATCTCAACCGGTTCTAGAGCAATAAATAAATTGTTAGTTTGTAAGAAAAAATGCAACATCCCATATCTCGAAAACGAAGCATTTGCCCCTAAAGTTTGTTGCACTTATTTAGAAACGCCCTTTATTGATAAAGAACATGGCTAGTTGTTAAAGTCCCTAACTTTTTTATTATCCACCATAAGCGAATAAATAAAAAAAACAGAAGGTTAAGAAAACCTGGGGTTATAGTTGGGTTTTAATTTCAATATTTTATAAAGGCTAGAATATTCCACATGGTGTTGTGAAAATTGAGAAAAAACCCAGATTGATTGGTACACCCGGTATACAATAAAATTTACCTGTTTGGCAACAATATGATTACGGCGATATTGTTAAAAAATAAGGCTATAACACATTAAAAAATTACTTAGATCGGACAACAGGTTGAGGAGATACGAGACATAAAAAATTACCCATTTTTCGTGCCGGTGAGTGTAGATTCATGTGATTTAATTTCATTTGTCAAGAAATCATCATCCAAATCAGCTATATTTTTGCATTTTTCTTGATAGCAAGCACAATAATACCATTGTTTAACTAGACTAACAGAATAGTATACTGTATCGTGGTACAACGATGAATTATCTAATCGGAGTGCTCGAGAGAAAAGACGCGGGTTGCAGTCTAACTGCAGACTGCTCTATGCAGTTCATGTCCAACCGCATTTTGCTGCCGGCACCACGGCAATAGTCGACTGCAAGCCAACTGTATTTTTGCAGTTGGACCGCATGTGCGGTCCGTATATTGCGAAAGGATAATTTTGTATTGAAACTGCAGATCGCCCAACGGCGACCGCATGATGCTGCTTGCAGTGACCGCACTTTGCAGTCCGTATATGTAAGCCCTTAAGTATTGTAGTTCTCAATGAGATACCTAGCTGGCCGTTGCATAGAACTTTTTGCATTTTGTAAAACACTGTACAGGCGTGTTCTTATCTCTAGTGAGTGGTCCCAAGTTTCATCAAGATTACTTCCGATGTACGTTATTCTTGTTACTCTTTGGAGATCTGTTCCGTCGCCATTGACATTCACCCTTCTGTTTTGCTGCTTGCTGAAGACCATCATTTTTGTCTTCTTTGTATTCAATTTCATTCCAAATTCTCTACAGGCTGTCGTTACTCGGTCCATAGGCGTTGCAGTGCTTCAGCATTATCTGATAATGCTGAAAGACGCTTCTCTTATCAGCAGAAAGATGACAGTCATTCCTGAAGAATACCCAGACATGTATGAGTCTGAGACTGACGGTAACGGGGCAATAAAAGATGCCCTAACTAAACGATGAGTTTCCTTGCGCACCTCTTTACGAAGGTAATCGACTCATGGATGGGTATTATGGGTTGATATAAGTGCTGACGAGGAGTCCTTTAAGATTACGAAGGATTTTTTGGAAGAAAGGACGGAGTGGAAAGTTGAAATAAAACTATATTCCTAAGGTATTCGGTAAATATATTAAATAAATATTTCATAATATAAAAATAACAAATGGAAAATGTACCAATTTGGTATCAGCATACTGATTTTGTGTCATTATACTTAAAATGAAGTTTTATACTTCTTCATTTCTACCATAATAAGATGTATATTTACAAGTTGTGATCGTATTTGTGGTGTTAATAGTTTATGGAATCTGTGATAATATTGCACTAATTGTGTAAGAGCTAACTGAAGTAAACTAGAGCCTGTGACGAGATTCGGAAATGATAATAAAACTTCCCTGTTAAGATCTTCCAACGACCGTTTCCAATTATTACTAAAATTGGTCACAATATCAACTGATTTTGGTTCTAATGCTTTCAATTCTTTAACTTTTGAAGTCTCGAAATAATGTTCACATTCTTTTACATACTGGATCAATTCACCAAAATGTGGAAATAAGATCTGTTCTGCATATTCTCCACTTCGTGCAGATAATCTTGATTTAAATACTTCCGCTTCCTTTGAATTATCTCGAGTCCTTTCCATAATTATACTGAGAATCATGTCGTAATTATTTATTAAAAATATTAGTTGGTCTTTACGTTCTGTGAACACCCCAGCCATTCTTAAAATAAACATCTCTACTTCCTCTTGAAGTTCTGCTAAAAGCTTGCTAACCAGTTCATTGGGAAAGTTTTCGCTTATACTAACCAAAGCTGCACTGAACTCGGCATACCTTCTGGCAATCTAAAAACAAAATTAATAAATAAATTACATGTGATTAAATGTGAAACCAATACAATCAGCCCTGTGATGGATGACCGAAGTTATCTTTAACATTTGCGTTAAAGTTAAGATAACTATTGTAACGATATGATACATCGGCAAGCGATGAGCTGCTATTACCAGAGACGACCGATGGAGTGTCCGTGTTTGCGCATTCATTCTTCATAGCACCGCTGGGGGAAACCGAAGGAGAGGGCATCGAGAGCATATTTAAGGCGAACTAGGAGAATGAGAAAATCAGTCATGGTTAGTGTATTGAACTAACTATGGCTCAACAGCTGATGCTCGCGTATTGAACGAGCTTTAGCTGGCTTGGCAAAGATGCACCGTTTGTGAGGTGGGACTATGCCTAGGTAGACGCCACCGTAGTGACGTGGAGTCTTGCCGCAATCGTTATCGCAGTAGGCGGTAGTAGCAAGGAGCGAGTGACTGCATTGTAGTAAAATGCGGTCTTCAGAATATGTTGATTTAACGTAGCAATATTGTTATTGTATATATGGTTTATCGTATTATTTTAATGTTGCTGATATGATCGGATGGCTGTAATAAAGTTTAATATTGTTTTTCCTTTGCAGAAGATGGAATTATATTTTATTTTATTTGTTTTAAACTGTATATAATTATCTTTAGTATATTTGCTTTATTTTTAACTTGTGTTTTACTGAGTGTGTCGTCCTTAAAAGAACTACCCGTTACACTATGACATATAACTACTCGATAACTTTTTACGTAAACTTCGTGTGACGTATCCGTCACCGTTATGACATGAGATATTTCTTAAACGTTAAAAAAAGTATTGGCACGTATTGGTTTCTCTAACAAAGAGGACCTTATGTGTAGAAATAGTACAAGTTGGAGCGAGAAAGTGAATCATGATCATGAGAAGACCTACCCGTCGCCGGCCACCGCCGATGACCGAACAGCAAACAGCTGTTCGGGTTCGGTGGTGTATCAAAACGTAGATAGAGATAGGGTTGCCAGATTGGGGTATTTTCCCACAATTTTGGGGTAATTTGAAAGCGTCTAGGGAAATTTTTCTAAGTAGTGGGATTTTTTGGGCGGAAAATTATTTTAAGGGGTCATGGTAAATTAAATTTGCGCATGTACATAGAATTATATATTATACTCCCATACAATGGAAGACGATAGAAATTATGAATTATTTCCAGGGCCCTCGTTGATAAGTTTGTAGTATAATTTTGGTTTATTGTTCTCTTCACTTGACTACTAATTTATTGAAATGCGGCAAAAATTTAAATTTGGGGGATTTGAGCTTCAATTTGAGGGAATTTCAGTTTCTAAGTGGGGAATTTATAAAATCTCATCTGGCAACTCTGGATATAAAGAACAGTATGTACTTAAAATCCCTATGTTTATAAATTTCAACTTATATCTCTTGATTTGAGAGAGAGAGACATACTTTATTGATACAATGTACCAAAAGGCCACCGACCGAAGTCTTTCAGCCAATACCATCTCGATTTGATTTTTGTATAATTTTTAAAATTGTATTACCCTTCTATTCTTAATTATTAAATTAATAGCTTCTAAATTCACTTGATTTCTGTCTAAAAACAAGTCAAAAGATGAACCTAACCTTACATATCCTTACATAACTACAAAGTTATCTCATAACTTGAGGTTTAACGTCGCGTTATAAAGTGTGACAGTTGATATATCAGATAACTTAAGAACTGTCAAGAAATAACGCAAGTATTTAAGTTAAATATGATACACCACACCAATTTGACGAGTATAACTTAACTACAGGATAACTTTACGATATATTTAACGTGAGTGATTCATCACTGGGCTGATTGTTACCATGAAAACATAATTAGGTTCGCAGACAGAGTACTATTGTGAAATTCACGGGTAGATATCAGTGCACTGCTTATGACAAGCGAGTTGCCGTTTAAGAGCTATAGTCGATTCGCTAATCTGAGACACAATTGTCTACACTACAATCACAATAAAGATGCACTATATAGAAATAGACAAACCAAGACACGTTGAATGTTCGAGCAGCACTCCCAAATCATGATTTATTTCTAGTGCATCTTTATTGTGATTCTAGTGTAGACAGTTGTGTCTCAGATTAGCGAATCGACTATAGGAACGTTCTCGATCGGCCCGTACAAAACCGGACCGCGTTGGCCCTCATGTACGATAACATTAAACCATGCAATCATATTAGAATTACAACTTCAAGACTGCAAATCACAAGATATTTAATAAACACATTTTCCCTAATAGGGAAACTGTCAGTGATATTAAAAATTTCTTCGGCAAAAATTCATAGCTCCGCAGTGGATACAAATTTAAATTGGTAATTCATATAGAGTGGAACCTCGATAAGTCGGATTAATCGGGACTGCAGCCGATCCGGGTTAGCCGGAGAATATGGTATAAATTAACAAAATACATATACATAAATAATAAACAAAAATACAAACAAAATACAAGCAAAAACATGAAATACGTATGCACAGTACATCTAAATTACGTACAGTTGTATACAGTATTGTTTATTTCTTGGGGAAAAACTCAGTCAAAGTGAAAAAATGTTTGTTTTGTCTGATGAAAATCGGTCCGGGTTAGCCGGACTTCCGAGTTATCGGAGGCCGACTTATCGGGGTTCCACTGTACCTACAGGACGTCCCAACTTGGATCAATGATATAAATTTTTATATTTTTTAAATGAAACCCTGTAGTTTATTTTAATTTTAGAATCTTAAAAAAGGTAATGTAATATTATTTATTGCATATTTTATTAGTGGTATACGAGAATTTGTCAAAAAATGAGATTTTTGTTCAAGAGTAAAGTAGCTTTATTTTTAACAATCTCAAAAATTATTAAAAAGAAAAGTTGTTTAGAATTCAAAATCATAATTTAACATTGTTTATTTAGATAAAAAAACTATTTTGTTTAACATTTTGACGCACTCGGTGTAAGTGTGTACACACCAAAGAATAAAACTACGCTAATAAAAGAATAAAAATGTATACAGCCTAAACGCTACCTAATGAATAAAGATAAGATTGTAATTCAAACAATAACAGCGTCTGGTCTCTACTCCATTTCGGAAAAATCGTCATCACTGGAACTGCCAATATTGGCTGTGATAATTACCGGTAGGATATCTTCTTGTAGGTTGTCAGCTATCCACATTTGTTTTTTAACTCTGATGACATGCTGTATATAATTTTGCCACTGTTCAGCATAGACATTGGCAAACGCTTCATGTATGAGTTGCTGCACACAATCGTTTTTAAAGTCAATGTTTCGGGCGGCAACGTAATGTTTACCTTGACTCCAAACTATCTCTATCGGATTGAGCTTCACAGTGATAGGGAGGCAATCGTAATACTTCTACACCGTATTTCTCGACCAAAATTTCGATGTTATACTTGTCGTATATACATATGTATCTGCATAACGGTTTACACCATCCAATAGTTCTGACTTTAAATAATCTTCTTCATAAAATATACCCTTCTCTCGTAACCATTCTTGAATTATATGTTTGTTCCAGGAGCTTCTTTTGTTCAAAAAACGTCCAAGAGAAAATTTTGTTTGCATGAATGAATAGAATAGAATAGAATAGAATAGAATACTTTATTGGTATAGCTTTACAGCTGCCATCATAAAGATGGATATACACGTCAGATATACAACACAATATAGTCACAGACACATAATCAAATACCTATACATACACTTAAATTTTAGATTTAACATAATGTACATTGATAAATATGAAAATTATTAATATTAGACAGAACTCATAACAGCAATCTAGTTGCTAAGTATTCTTCTACACTGTAGAATGCATGTTTACATAGTATACTTTTCACAACTCTTTTGAATTTCACCGGATGCAAAGATCTAACTTCATTTGGAAGATGATTATATAGCCTGACCCCCACATAATCTGTGGACTTCTCAAATTTGGATAGTTTGTGACCAACAGTAACAAACTGATTGGCATTCCTAGTTGAGTATGCATGTAAATCAGAATTTCTCTTGAATGAATGTAAATTATGCTTAATATACAATATGGATTTCAAGATATATATGGAAGGCAACGGTAAGATATTGTTATTAATGAAAACTTGCTTACAAGTATGCCCAAAAGGAATATTGAAGATAAGTCTAATAATTCTCTTCTGTTTAATAAACACTGTGTCTGATTTTGTGGAATTACCCCATAACGTAACATTATAAGTAAGGTGACAATAAACCAAAGAATAATATACATTAATGAGAGTTTTAATACTGAGTGTTCTCTTCAACTGTACTAAAGCATAGAATGAACAATTTAGTTTCTTATTAACATATTCAACGTGAACATCCCAACTCATAAACTGGTCCAAGAATACACCTAAAAATTTTATGTTTGGAATATTTACAATTTCAGGAATAGACACAACTGGCATATTTCGTTTGCATCTAAAATGTATATACGATGTTTTATCAATATTCAGTTGTAGCAAGTTTTGTGTACACCATGTTTGGAATAATCTGATAACCCTTGACACTCTATTTTGAAGCTCTACGTATGTATGTGCTGATACAATCACAGATGAGTCATCTGCGTACATTACAATGTGGTCATGAGTAATATGATCGGGTAGGTCATTGACAAAAATAAGAAATAGCAGTGGTCCCAACACAGATCCCTGCGGCACTCCTACATCTACACTGAAGATGTCTGACCTTTCCTTGTTTAATTCAACATAGAATTTCCTCTCCAGAAGATATGAGTTCAATAAATTTAACATGTTACCTCTTATTCCGTGGACATACAATTTGTTAAGGACAAATTCAAATTTAAGACTGTCGAATGCTCTGGAAAGATCAAAGAAGATACCCACTACAAGAAGACCATCATCAAGATGCCTATAGACAGATTCCATAAATACTTCAGTAGCCCCCTCTGTTGATCTTCCGGATCGAAAGCCATGCTGTTCTGAACACAGTGCATTATTTTTGTCCAAAAACTGTATGATCCTAGTGTAGTAAGCTCGTTCAAAAATTTTTGAAATTACATTTAACAAAGAAATAGGTCTATAATTATCAATACAAGTGTGATCGGATTTTTTATATACTGGAACAATTTTACTTAATTTTAGGTTTTCAGGAAATTCACCTGTGTTGTATACTAGGTTAATTAAATATGCCAGCGGTTCTGATATAACATCCTTGATGTGTTTGATCATTCTTGTGTTTAATTCATCATTTCCAAAAGAATGTTTATCTTTAAGACCACAAATAATATCAAGAACTTCATCAGATGTTACTGGAAAATAAACAAAACTGTCTATAGTCCACCTATGTGATAAAGTACAGTTTTGAGGGTTATTGTCAAGCCTATTTTTTAGTGCATTATTTTTGTCATTGAAATGGCATGCAAAATATTGAGCTAAATTTTTATCATCTGATATTAGTTTGTCTTCAATTTTGAGTTTAATTTTATTAGTACTTTGCTTTCTCCCTATAGTTTTATTTACTATACTCCACATAGTTTTTTGTTTATTATTACTACTTACAATTTGAAGATAATTGAATTCCCTTTTCTTTTCAGCAATAAGATTATTGTATTCCTTCTTGGTAGCTTTATACTCATTCCAGATGTTACTATTATTAGAGTTTTTAGCTTCATTAAATAGGTTTTTTAATTGTTTACTCCTAGCATATATGTCATGATCAACCCAACCTTTACTTTTATGCACGTCCTTACCTATTTTACTTTTAAGGGGACAGTTTGAAGTAATAGCAAAGTTTAAAGTATCCATAAATTCGATAAAAGCGTTATTAATATTACTTTCATTGTATACCTCGTAAAAACCAATCCTCATCAAGTCTTGTTTTAGGATGTCTAAATTATTATCATTTAAACACCTAAAACACTGCTGTTTTATATTAGATTCCATCCTATCCTGATTACGACTTACAACAATGTCAAAAATAATGGCAAGATGGTCACCCATATTGGGTTGATTGACTTGACAAGTATGATTCATAGTGATATTATTAGTAGCAATGTAGTCAATTTTTGTTTTAGTTACTTTATTGTTATTCATGAAAATACGTGTTGGTATATTTGGGATATTAAGAGACAAACCAAACGATTGAAAAAGATCATCTAATCGAAGTTTTTCATTGCTCTGAATTAAGTAGTTGATATTAAAGTCTCCACAGAGATAAATTTTATCAACACGGTTGTGAAAATGACCTAAAATATTAAAACAATTATTTATAAAAGAATCTAGATTGCTGTTAGGCGTTCTGTACACATTAATGACTAGAAATTTACAGTTACTGATTAAAATAGTCACAGCACAACATTCAAAGCTTTCTTCCTCAGAGAATTTACGGCAATCAACGACTGAGATTGCATACTTGTCTGTCCCAGATTTAGATAAAATAAGAGTTCCACCATGTATTTTATTTTTTCTAGTAAAATGGGTTACCAAAGTGTACCCTGGGATATAAATAAGATATGGAGCATTATCCATTACTCACTACCACATTTTTCTCTCCCTTCGGGAGGTTTGCGATTAGTTTATTTTTAAACCAATCTTCGAAAGACTCACCGTTCATTTCGTCATAGTAATCGCCTGAATCTTTTGCTAAAAATACACGCTCTGAACTTGGTACAAAACCTCTATCAGATCCAGCAGGCAACAAGACAAATCTCGGACCTCTCTCAAGCGGTCAAGTCTTCTAAAAATGTATCCTTATAACTGGATATGATTGAATCCATCATACCTTATTTACTGTATGTCCGATATTTACCCAATTTTCATCCAAATAGAAAATATTCTATCCTTGAGATCGATAATTCTGTAATTTTCTAAGAAATTTATGCCTCCAATTTATTATGTCAGGACGCTCCATCGTTACTGATTTCTTTCGTTTTTTCATAAACAAAGTCTATTTCTAGCAATAGTCGATAGAGAGTAGTTTTGGAAAGTTTAGGCAAATGTTCATGTAAACAGCATCCAGGATAGCTCTGATTGTGGGAGGTATGGTCTTTAAGAAAAATTCCATATGGACAAGCCTTCTCAATTGGCTGCTGATATTCTCATCGTCGGTAAACTCTCGATTGGTTTCCTTCTTGGTCCGTTTCCGTGAGTTTTTGGGAATTTTGGGTAAGTCTACACTATGATCCAATCCTTCCTGATTATTGTTCCAGACTGTCTTGTCGCTAACACCCAGTTTGGGTGGTGTTGTTTTAAACTTTTCACCTCTAAATGCTCCATGTTTGTGACATGGAGCTATACAGTAAACCTCGACCTGTGACCAAAGAGAAGAAAAATTATATTAAAGACCTTTTCTCTTTTATTCCACCCATTCATCATCCTTATTTTGAGAATCTGTTCACTTCAGAAGATGCTCAAGACATAGGGCCACTGCAGTTAGACGTCAATATTGAAGATGATAAAAAACTATGTAAATAAAGCGTTGTTAACTACAATATTAAATGTATGTTAAATAAAATGGTCATATTTTTATCAATAATAATTAGAACAAACTTATCTTAATACATTTTTTTACAGGGTGTCTCAAACTTTTGTTTCGGTTAAAAGACATGTTCAACTACAAAACCGTCTACATATTTTCTTTGTTTCTAAAGATATCAGAGATTCAAAAAACAAAATGTTCACAAAACCTAAGACTACAGTATGATTCCGATGTATGCTCATATTTGTACCTCGTCCTTCCTACAGGGTGTCTTAAACTTAACATAAGAAAAATATTTCTTTTCTTCCACCCGGTATAAGTACGAAAAAGAAGTTTGAGTAAACATTTGCACAACTGTGTAAATACTAAAGAAAAATCTAAAATAATAAAAAAATTAGCGGAATCCGTTAATCCGTTCACGAAAAAATCAACTATGAAAATGAGCATAATTTTCTATATCCCTAACTTAGGCGGTAGGCCTCGCAGTTTACATAAATAAAAAGATCTCATACAATAATATAAGAGACATAAATATATGCCTCATTACATATAAATATGTATTTTAAGTGATATGATGTATTCCACGAATATACGACTATTTTGGATTATCGCGACGACGAATATTTTAGTGTGCAACATAAGACGTACGAAAGTATTTTGCTCTAATAATTACTCCAATAAACAACAATATAATTTGCAATTTACTTTCGTTCTTCATATTTTGCACAGTAAAATATTCGTTATCGCGATAATCCAAGAGGGTCGTATATTTGTGGAATGGGGTATATTAGGATTAACTCCAAAAATTGTGAAAACTATTGGTTGTTAATAAAGTATTTTACTTACATAATGTGGACCTAATTCCAGATTAAACTTTGTAACATCGCAATCGCGTATACTCTTTATATTCAACTGAACAACATACTCAAATCTTGGCAGAAGAATGTTCTCTAAAATATCCCAATACTGGTCTAAAGCTGGTACACATCGTTTATGGCACATTATTTTATATCTCAGTACCAAATGAAAACATAAAAATATGGCTATGGAATCGTAGCAAGATGAAATGTAGCTTTTTAAGTTTTTCTGAAAATAAAAAGTATTTTATCAACAGGAATTTTACATTTAGTCTTATTAGGGCAGTCAATGAGGGTATTGGGCTCCGAATTCCATCCTACTACATCGATTTACTTGATATTTTCACAGTAAATAGGGAATAGCTCAAGAAACAGTCTACCCTATGCCGATGTGAGCTTTTATCTTGGGGGTTCAATATGTTTTGGTTAAAATAGTCACGGAAAAGGCTAGACAACCTAATTTTAAGCCAAAACTGTTCTATAATATATACCTTAAAAACTATGCATCTAACAAAAAAACTATATAAAATATTTCTGTAGGTTATAAAAAAAACAAAGAGATTGGTTCCTTCATAAATCCTCTAGTTAAAATACAAAGA
Source organism: Diabrotica virgifera virgifera (assembly GCF_917563875.1). NCBI lineage: Eukaryota > Metazoa > Arthropoda > Insecta > Coleoptera > Chrysomelidae > Diabrotica > Diabrotica virgifera. Next base: position 67,407,600 of record NC_065446.1, on the reverse strand, counting down.
GGGATATGGTAGATAAAAAGAGTTTGTTTTTTTGCTGCATGCTCAAATCGGTGTATTCAACTTGAAATAACAGAGAAACTATCGATTTTAGGTGTATAATGATACTAATTACTTTTGTAGTGCTTGAAAAGACCTTTAAAATGAGCAATAATAAATGTCGATTACATTCAAACTAAGCGAGATATTCTGCAAAAAAGTTGATGACTTATGCATTTTAAGAAGAAATGAGAAGTTTATTTAACCCCTCATCCATCAGAATTTAAATATATCGTTTTCCTTCTACAATACTTTTTATTATAGTGTTATTTCTATGTTCAAAAAGTTGGGCTAGATTAAAATAAATGGTTTCTGAAAAAATAAGATCAAATTATAGAGCGCATTTTTAAATTTTCTTAAAAATCTTCCTTTTCCTCCATGTAACTCGAAAAACATAAGAGATACGAAAAAAAGATACCACAGAAAAATGTCGGGCTTTTCAGATAAAAATTTACTTTTTATTTTTCATTACTGTATCTCTTATCATTTTCAAGTTACATGGAGAAAAAGGAAGATTTTTAAGAAAATTTAAAAATGCGCTCTATAATTTGATCTTTTTTTTTTTTCAAAAACCATTCATTTTAAACCCGTCCAACTTTTTGAACATAGAAATAACACTATAATAAAAGGTATTGTAGAAGGAAAACCATGCATTTACATCTTGGTGGATGGGGGTTAAAATTACTTCTCATTTTTTTTTAAAATACATTAGTTATAAATTTTATATGCAGTATATCTCGCTTAGTTTTAATGTATTGAACCTTCAATGTAGCTCAGTTTAAAGGTCTTTTCAATCACTACAAAAGGTATTAGTAGCATTAAACACCTAAAATCGACCGTTTCTCTGATATTTCCAGTTGAATACACCAATTTGAGAATGTAGCAAAAAACAAACAATTTTCACCTACCATATCTCTTTTTGTATTATAACTAGAAGATTTATGAAGACAACTGTCTCTTTGTTTTTTATAACCTACAAAAATGTTTAATATAGTTTTTTTAGTTAGATGCATAGTTTTTAAGTTATTCGCAAAAAAACGTTCGAAAATGTATTATGTTTCAAAGAAAATGGCCAATTTTCAACCACGAATATCTCAAAAAGTATTGAGTTTTCAAAAAAAAATTATAGAACAGTTTTTGCTTAGAATTAGGTTCTCTAGCGAATTCCGTGGTAATTTTAACCAAAAATTTTTCCACCCCTAAGAAGGGGTGGGAACCACCCCCAAGATAAAAGCACACATCGGCATAGGGTAGACTTTGAATTAGGAGATAAGTAGAGGCTAGGCCCAAAATTTCATTAAAATCCATGCAGTAGGATAGAATTCGGAGGTAATATTATATTCTTGCTCCCATTTATTTATTTAGCGTATGGCTATATCACAGTTTTTGTATATAAATAAAGATAACAACAATACATTATAAATAATAATTAATTTTTATAAACGAAAATTTAGTTGAAATTTGTTTTCTGTGTGTGTTTCTTGCATCGCGACCAGATCAACATCGTCATCCTTTAATAGTCTGTATAGAATTTGACATTTTGCTCTACTTATACCTTCTATTATTTAATTGGCAAACTCTTACATTGGGTCCAATTTCTTTTGTAATGTGTTCCTTGTTCCTTGGAAAGTCCATTCATTGACTGTGTTATCTTTAATTATTCTAAAAAAACTGCGATTAACTTCTGGCAGAAGATCTTTGGAAAGATTGTCTGGCTCCCATTGACTGGCGTATATATGATAATAGAGTAATAAACAGTTTGCTGGTAAATAAAATTAATAATTTAAATTAGAATCATTGAATAATTTTAATTAGGAACATTTTCACCACTGTCGTTAAGTTACTATACATAAAGTCTTGTTGTTTTTAAGCCTTATGTGTCCCATCAGCCTAGCATAAGTTTCGTTTAGCACAGGCTCATACCTGTTTTACTTCGGTTTTTAACCTCAATTGACGTTATTTTACCATCTTTTCCTCGGTCGGCCCAATGATGTTCTTCCATTTGGCGATTTGTCTCTTGCTATCCGTACTATTCTATTTTCTGTCATTCTTTCTATGTGTTGATTCCATTCTGTTTCTTCTTTTGGTCCACATGTTTATTTCCTCTATACCACATCTCGCTCGTATTTCCTCGCTTCTTACTCTGTCTTTTAGAGTTTGGTTTGTTATTTTTTGTAAGACTTTCATTTCTGCTATTTCCAGCAGCCTTTTTGTTTTCGCCGTATCTGCTCTTGTTTCCGCTGTGTACGTCATTATCGGTCTTATTGTTGATTTATATATCCTGGTTTTTGTTTCCGTTGTGAGATATTTGTTTCTCCAGATTGTATTGTACTTCTTCTTCCACTTTTCCGTAGCTTGACAGTTTTATTCCCAATTATTCCGTTTCCAGCACTTGTTCTATTATTTCTTCTATTCTATTCTATTTCTTCTATTAAAACACTTTAACTCCTGGACCTATTTATCCTCAAACGTTGTCACAGCCTGACCACTTTTTGTGGCTTGGATAAGTTCTATTCTTGTGTATCAAATTCATACACATAGGCTCAGGGAGAGTACCTGGTGTGTATTATGTATGATACACATAGGAGTCAAAGTGTTAACATAGGACTAGTGTTGGAAAATTCTCGAGAATGAAAAATCGGAGAATATTCTCGAGAATACTCTTGAGAATATTCTCGATATGGAGAATTTTCTGAGAATGAACCCTATTACGCGCTTAGGGATATTGTTAAATATGAAATAGGGTATTAAAAATCATGAAATTATATAAAAAATTATGAGACGAAACAACAGTGTTCTCTATATAAAAAAATGCAAAAATAACAGAAAACACAAAATTTGTTTGATAAAAAATAAAATTTTCTTCTTAACAGCAAATAATGGATGTGGTGATCTAATCTGAAAAAGATGCGGCCTTAGATTCAGAATCTATTTCTATCATTAGCTCTTCCTGGTTATCTACATTCTGCATTTCAATGTACTGATGGGAAGTTGTGGGATTTTGTTTTTCATGAGTCGCCAGCTCAGTCATGGATTGGTCTTCCTCTAACAATTTCAAATTGTGAGCAATAAAAGTTACCTTACCACCAGTTCAGCAGTAAGCCGGTTTCTTTTAGAGGAGTGGATGAAACCACTGAAACTTGTATATCCGTCGCTGCACTGGATGAAGGCATGCTTAATATATCAACTGATATTTTAGTTAATTTTGTTCCGAAACATGTACCTTTCCAGCATATCACTGGGTCTAGTTTTTCAATTAATTTTACAACGTACGGTTTTCCAAAAAAATCCCCCCTTAGACCGATAAAGTGCGAAATCTGCCAATATTTCAGCCGAGTCATCACCATATTTTAAAGTTGCTAAATTATCTATAAACTCAGTTCTCTCAACTTGTTCTTCTCTGCTTAAATGAACACCATTAAACGTAGGATCCAATATATTAGCTGCCGAATGAATTGAATGTATTGGCATTTGTTTGCTTTTAGAGACAAACATTTTTATTGCTTCTTTTTTCTAGTTTTAATAACCTTGAACTTGACGATAGTTCTCGTCGAGAATAAAAAATTCTCGCCGAGAATTTTCTGGCCGAGAATATTCTTTTCTTACATCACTATATAGGACCTCCGTGTGTCCAAGATCTTCTGATCCAGAACTTTCTTGTTCGCCAAGAACGATTTAAGACACTTCTTACCAACAATGGAGACAGCCCTGAAGCGAAAAAATTCTACACGAATTTCTTGTTCTTAGTTTCTTAGTCTATCTATCAATCTTATAATCTATCTATCGATCTTATTCCAAGCATTGATCTCACCATTTTATGTTGTGTACTTCTCAATTCTTCCACTGATAATTGGGATATTTGTTTTAAACACGTCTCTCATTTTTCCGAATGCATCCCACATCCCAACCTAAACTTACTCTTCTGAGTAGTTCACATGTCTGTCTGTCTCGTGTTAATCTTATTTCGTGGGCCAAATACACATATCTATCCACAACTTCTGTGGGCTATTTCTCGATTTCTATTAGCTAATTGGGGACGAGATTTGTCATCATTAGCATAACTGTGGCTTCTTTAAGTCGTCTGTTATGAGAACAATGTCATCGATGTATAAGAGATGATTCCATTTCTGTCCATTGATGTAATATCATTTGAGTCCCACTCTAATCATTTAAATCGTCAGCATACAAAGGCGCCATCTACTTTGATGGCTATGAACACAAACAGTTTATTAATATTATTTTCTGTCCTTTCTGCTACACGAAATATGCAAAAGTTTACATGCTCTAGCAAAGCTTGCTATCGCTCTGATGTATTTAAGGCACTATATATCATAGTAGCACGATTAGTAGCTCTAACATGAAAGACCAAAAAACGTCTGAATTTTTGCATTGTATCAAGTCAAACGACCCGTCAGGAAACTAAACTACAAAGAAAAATACACTAACAACTACGATTTCAGTTTAGTAGATGCACGATATAATTTTTTATCTTATCTAAACAAAATTGAGATGGTAAAAACTTACCGTAAGAAGTGTGAGGGTTTTCTCCATAATTTTGTAGAATAAGTCAAGTGCAGATTGATTTTTGACAATAAAGTATTCGCTAATAAATAAGTATTCTCGACAGGCGTTATCTACTAGAGCATATTCTACACTTCTAAACAGAGCTTCAAATGGAAACTAAAATCGAATCAAAAACATTATTTCTCTTACTTTCTTTCTGGTCATATTGTCAATAGATTTTCTATTGTGCTTTTAAAAGTTAGTAAATTACTTACCCTGTTTTTGGTTTCTGCATGGGGAACAATAATAGGAGCTTCTAATTGTTGTGCCAAAACATCTCCTCTGTTTCCAATAGAAAATACTGTAGTCTTATGTTTAAGAGACTTGTTAAACATTCCTCTAGTAGCTGTATCCTCTATTCCCATAAGGTCATCAACGGTAATATTTTCTTCATATTGTAATTTCATAATTCTGGCCTCATATGACTTAAAATATGAATAGTATATTTTACTCATTGTGTCTATATATTCATTAGCTATTTCCTCAGCTATGTTTCTTTCATTCGATAGTAAGAATTCATAGTGCCCTTTATTTTTCAGTAGGTTATTTTGTGGGATTTGATAGTTAGTCATAGGTTTTCTGAATTTCGATATTTGTTCTAATAAATAGGATCTTATCTTTGACATGGCTTTAATTCGTAACTTTTCTAAAATATCTTTCACATCCAAACATGCCTTTGTATCTTTAAAGCTTTGCTCTTTAATAAAACTTATTTTGTGATTTAAAATCTGAAGCTGGGTCAAAAATTCCTTGTCTGTGACATTAAGATCCATTATGCTCATAATCAGAGTTTCAGGTACTTTGATATCGTCAATGAATTGACTAAGTTGCCCTCGAATTGCCTGACGGTTCGTCAGTTCTTGACTCATCGAAATAGATTTCTTTTGCAATGTTAATATTTCTGAACTTATACTTCCGAGATCATTTTGGAAATCTAACAACATGTTTTCCATTCTTTCTAATATCTGGTCACAAGCGGATATCTGGTTATGTAAACTTGCTATATTCTCGCTCTCTTTCATATAAACCTAAAATTAACATTATCACTAAAGTAAATATATATAACTGAAAATACTGATATTGGTTCATTTTATACAGTATGCAGCAAAATAAACCGTACTGAAGTGAAAATGTATTGAAATGTTTAGTTTATGATTATTTATATATTTAGTATACATGTTATAACCTTGCAAGCATGATTTATGACAACATTCCCGATAAAACAGATGTTAAAATTGTCCTCTGGCACGAAAAAATCTTTAATTCTAGTCCACAATTCCGGAATGTCAGACAATGGATCAATCTGCCTTCCTTAGCATTCCTCAGATGTATGCATCAAGTGGTGTTAATTAGGTTAGTTCTGATAAGTGCGATGGGTATGGAAAATCACTGAGCAGTACTCGAAGAGACTCTGGCCGTGCGACGGGCTGCCCCGTCCTGCACAAACCATTGTTATTTTAAGCTTGGACCTATTTTGTGACCTTTTCTGTATGACAGAATTTAGGACTCCACAATAAAAAAATTTTCTTCAAAACTCAGAACCATTCTGAAACATTAACACGACATTCACATAAGTTATAAGGACATTAGGAATACTCAATACGTTTCGGCACAGGACATACAAATTTGACGCGTACTTATTTCAGTACTGTTTATTTTGATGCATACTGTAATATTTATAATTCAGTGAGAACTGTATATATTTTCTTTAAATAACAAGAAATAAATGTAGCCCTAGATATAAACCAGCTGGATCTGAGAATGTACATTTTCGATAGCTAAAATTTTGTTGGAAAGCAGGGTTGGCAGGTTTAAACCAACATGCTTAAAACCTTGGTTTCAACAGTTAGTTTAAATCTGGTTTTTTTATTTTTATTTTTTTTTACTGAGCCTCCAAGCTCAAGAACAAGAAGTTTTTACTACAGCTGCCGCAAATGAAGAAAATGAAGATAAATAATTTCTATTTTTTTACTTTTGAACTTAGTTATTTTGAATATTATAACGTTTGATGTTTTTTTGTTATATTAATTTTTTGTGTGTGTAAATAAAAATAAAAGTTGTCTTAATCATTTCTTTCATTGTTTATTAGTTAATTTTATAAAATAATTTATTCGTTTTTAAAGTTTTTAGACTTATTATACTTTGTATCAAAAAAACCTGGTTTAAACCAAATAAACTTGGTTAAACCAAAAAACCTGGTTTTTTTGGTTTTTGCCAACCCTGTTGGAAAGTAATGCAAGAGGCTTAAATAAAACTATATGTCATTACTAAAAAAACAAAATTTTGAAATAATATACCCATTACAAGCATACATTTTGCATTGATTTGAACTATTTTTTTTTCAGATGCAGTCCATTTGGGTCATATTACCCATATCCACGCTAATGGTGAATATTAAATTCTTAATTGTATGTCAAAAAATGTGCAATAACTACGTCTTAAAACCCACCAAATTTCTTTTCCATATCTCAACCGGTTTTAAAGCAATAAATAAATAGTCATTTTGTAAGAAAAACTTCAATAGCCCTATCTCAGAAACAAAGCATTTGCGGACATATCGTACGTTCGGATAAAAACTGTACAATCTCAAAATTTACAAACTTCTCAGGAGAGCATTTTTAAGATTTATCGGTTAATAAAATTTTCCACAATAAACATTGGCAGATTTTTGTTTCAGTTTGTATTAGTTGTATCTTTTATATGTCGAAACAACATGAAAATATTTCAACCATATCGCACACTGTACAATCTCAAAATTTACAAACTTCTCAGGAGAGCATTTTTAAGATTTATCGGTTAATAAAATTTTCCACAATAAACATTGGCAGATTTTTGTTTCAGTTTGTATTAGTTGTATCTTTTATATGTCGAAACAACATGAAAATATTTCAACCATATCGCACACCTAGTTCAATTGTGCCACAACTGCAAAAAATTCGAATTTTGGGTTAAGGCTGTAAAATATTGCCTATATAATGGCCCATCTAATGCAATACAGCCTGAACTAAAATATTGTTTTGGGTAGGTATAAAGTAAGTTACTTCGGTATTTCACTGTAGGGTTTTTGGAGGTTTTGAAAATGCAATAAGTATGGCCATAACTGAGATGTGGCGATAATATACACTGCCACAATACAACCGATGTAATTCAATACATTCAATACGGCCACAACTGCAAGAATCAAGAGAGATATGGCGATAATATACACTGCCACAATACAACCGATATAATTCAATACGGCCACAAGTGCAAAAATCAATTGATTTTTTCATTATATTGCCGCCGTATCTCCTAGGTATCGTTTTATAAATGACTTTCTTCACAATGCAATATCGCCATAACTATCAAATAATAATAACGTTTTATTTTTAATAAATTGTAATAAGATCCAGCCAATAAGTGTATAATTTGCTACCTAAATTGTAATTTTGAAGCCAGTCATTCTCAAAATAAATTATTTACAGGGCAAAACGCATTTACTACAGAACGTTTTGCTCATTTCTCGAGAATATTGTGTTTTGCACTTGTGGCACTATTGAACTAGGTGTGCGATATAAATACTAATAATAAAACAAATTTTTTTTAAATATGATGTTTTGAATTTTGCTACTTTTTTAGAGAAAATATTATTAATTTCCATTATTATACAGATGTTTCAAAAGTACTATTATGATAAAATAGGGTATGTTCAATGAAAAATTAGGCTTATAAGCAAATTTTTATTCTCAAAAATATTATAACAAATATGTAGTAGGTAATATGGCACAAACGTAAGAATTTACAACGTACAAAATAAATTTAACCTTACAATGAAACTTAGTCAAAACTCTTGATTTAGCAAAATCACATTTACTATTAAATACAAACAATCATAAGTAAAAACAAATTAAAAGGAACGGGAAGGTTTTTCAAAGATTTTGATAGAATCCAAGATGTTAACCTGGAATGGTTTTCTTTTGCAGTAAACCCAATAAACCATTTTTCTTCTGATCTGAAAATTTATCTGAAACAGTATAGAATTACTGAAATATACTATTACTCTGATAAAGATTGCATCATATCCCAGTAGATTTTTTAACGAAAACTATACAATTTCAAAATTACATTATTTTAAATAGAAGAATGTTTTAAAATATTATGAGCAAAGTTAAATAAATTAGAAATTATATACTATTCATGAAACACAAAGCTTACCTTCAAGTTGATATTTTGGTTTTGTATACTCTTTAAGAGAAACAGTGTACGAACTTCTTCGATTCGTGAACACAACTGAAGATTGAACCGTTTTAGAGAGAAAGTGATGCACAATCCTTCCAATTTAAAACTAACCAATGCGCTTCCTAGTGGATATTTCTTGAATTACGATTGATTGTCACTATTCCAGAGAAAATAATGATGATACTGAGCGTTTCTATATACTTAACCCAATTTCGTAAAAATTTGGAGGTTGTATACTTTTCATGCGAAGAGACGATATGTTTATAAAGCAAACTATCATTATCTTTTCATGCAGAATTACTCCTTAAAGTTTTCCATACCCTTTTAAAAACACCCTGTATTGATAAAAAACATGACTGGTTGTTAAAGTACCTAACTTTTTTATAGTTTAACATAAGCGAATGAATCAAAAAACAGAATGTTGAGAAAACATGAGGCTATTATAGTTGGGTTTTAATTTCAGTATTTTATAAATGCTAGAATATTCCACAGGGTGATGCAAACTTTGAGAAAAAAACAGTTTGATTGGTACATCCGGTATACAATGAAAATGTACCTGTTTAGCAACAATACTATTACAACAATATTGTTAAAGAACAAGGCTATAACATATTAAAAAATCACTTAAATCAGAACAGGTTTAGGAAATTCGAAACATCAAAAAAGACCCAGTCTTAAGGTGGACAGTTAATTTTTTCAGTGAGTGTATAACAGTTACAATTATACTTATGCTGTCTTTTGACATTGTAAAATTATGCAACTTGACAAAGGTTAATATGTCTTGAGAATTAAACAAGTCCTCTAATCAGAATAAATATTTAAGTTCACCAGCATGAATAAAACAAACATAAGAAATGTGTTAAGAGAAATAATATGGACTTTAGTAGCAATTATCAAGTCTGTAAGTCTACACAGTTTAGTTTTTACTTTTTGAGGAACAGGGTAACATTTTTCTTCCATGTAATTACCATTATGAAGATGAGTTTTCAAGAAAAGAACAAACCTTAACAGATTGGTCTTCCGTATTTCTAAGTTCATTTTCTATTTCTCTAGAATAATGCCTCAAATCTGTGAATGTATTCAAAATTTCTTGAACCACTTTGTCGCTACTTGTAACTTCTTCATTGCTTCCTGCTACTTGAATGTATTCGCTCTTTGTGACTAATTTCGGTCCTTCGCCAGTAATTGGATCAGTCATTATGTATGAAAAATTGTGAAAATACTAGAGGATTTAACAAAATTTTGATAATTACAAAACAAATGATTTATGAATGTCACTGTCAAAATATGCGATTTAGGTCACAAATAATCTAAAGAAGTAGTTCAATTGTGTTGATTTTAGTAGTTTAAACACACTCCTTTAATTTTGCCGTCTGTACAAAAAAGAAGAATGGACAGATTTAGGTTGGTACTCTGAAACATCCATAGGTTGTCCAACAAAATAAAGCTGAAAACTGAAAAGTTACCAACCAAGCTTCTTTTCTGATAAACTGTCATACAAAATGGTAAGTTTTAAAAACAATTTTTAGTTATCTTCAAAAATAATTGTAATCCTGGGATTAGGATTATTTTAAATGAAATTTAAAATGAGTAGAGGTTTAGTGTTAATATGTTGTAACAATATTTATCAAAAATATATACTTACATTCTAATAAACAATGTCTAACCTAACATTTTTTTTTGTTTTAGTCTTTGGTAATACCAGAGAAGTTCCAACACATTCTTCGTATCTTAGGTACGAACATTGATGGTAAAAGGAAGGTACAATTCGCTCTTACAGCAATTAAGGGTGTAGGTAGACGATATGCCAACATTGTACTCAAAAAGGCTGACGTAAACTTGGACAAACGTGCTGGAGAATGTTCCGACGAAGAAGTAGAGAAAATTATTACCATTATGTCCAACCCACGTCAATACAAAATTCCTGACTGGTTCTTGAACAGACAAAAAGATATCATTGATGGTAAATACAGCCAGGTAAGTGTAGTTAGTTTTTAATTAACTCAACATTTGTAAGAGTGTATTAGTCATTTGGATCACAATATATAAGACTATTATTGACTGGTTAAACATTGGAATATTATGTTTACGGCATGTCTTGCATATCTTTCTGGTATGAAAATAAGCATAAGTTTGTCTACATAGTGCTTTAAGTTTGTAACAAGGAAAACATCAGTTTTTGTTGTAAGACTTCATCACTTCATTATTTTTTCTGAAATTGGAATGTTTTCGTAATTATCTGTAGATTCTGATTTTTGTATACCTAACTCGGTTGACGCCATCGTAGCAACAGTGGCCTAAGCCACAAATAAGCATTTTTAGGTTAATATATCAATAAAAGCAGCAACATTAAATCTTTGGATTAACTGGGGCCTACACAACCTACCTATGTACAGTAGAGCGTTGATTATCCAATCGACCGCTTATCCAAACTCCCGACATCTGTAAAAATTCGATTGAAAATTCCTAAATGTAAGCGTATTGTCCTTCCTATGAAAAATAAACACAAGATAACAAACGGTTAGAAGAAGGTGAATCTGCAACCAATTTATCCAATGAATACAAAGTTGGTAGGCTGGTACTACGAATAAAAAAAAAGATGGACGTAAGTAACTTTATGTTCTGGCTTAATTCTTCTGACGGATCCACAAATCGTAATGCGATAAAACTTGCCTTAAACACGGATTTAGATGCTGTATATAAGAGGTTTACTAAAAAAAGATCTCGGGAAGAACCTATTTCTCCTCCCTGGATTCCAGGGAGTTTTAGCTTTGTTACCTATAGTTTGTGATGCCAAACTAACACCGAAAATCAAATTTCGTATTTTTTAATCCATTCTGAAATACTTTGCCAGACACATGGTTAAAAACACGTAACCCAGCCGCTCGTAAACAGGTAGGATTGCTTTATCAGAAGAAAATTGAAAAAAATCTTCATTTTGTTGCAAATACAGACAGCACTTGTTTGTTTAATTTCTATCCTATTTGTCACTAAAGATATACAGTGAAACTTGGATAATTCGAATCTCAGGGGACCGTTAAAAAAATTCGAATTATCCAAAAATTCGAATTAAAAAATAAATCTACAAAAACAAGGATTATCAACAAAAACATCTGCAAATAATGATAAATATCAGTAGTTGATCAGCAAAGAACAGTAGTTGATCATTTTTATCGCTGGAGACGTTTTTGTTCCTATTATTGCCCGAGTTTTGTCAACCCAAAAAAATGGGCCAACAAAATTCGGCCAAAAATACCAATTAAAACATTTGCAAGCTATAAAAAAGACCAACTTTATTTTTTCCAAAGAGATCCGAAATTTTTAGCTGCTTTTTAGAATTTAGCTTCTCAGTAATGACAAAAGTTTCTAAGATACATAATATGTAACTTTTCTACTATCTTTTCTGAATATTATTCAGAAAAGATAGTAGAAAAGTTCGAATTATCCAAAATATAATTCGAATTATGCAAGACTTTTTACCATTACTTATATAGGAAATGCTAGGGACCAGAATAAAAATTCGAATTAAAGAAGATTTCGAATTATGGAAGTTCGAATTAAGCAGGTTCCACTGTATATGTATGTCTGTAAGTATGTAAAGATGTATGTAAATAAGGCTTTCATTCACCTGTGGATAAATAGTATTGCTGTATCAGTACAGTTCGATTATCCGAAAAAATCGATTTACTGAACACCCCTGTCCCCCCAATTAGTTCGGATAATCAACGCTCTACTGTATTTGCCTAAATTGCGCTACATAATTTGTACTGCCATCCCATACACATAATGGAAATTTATCTCAAAACTTCGTTTTTATTGTTTAGGCTACTGTTGCTCTGATAGTCTTAGTTCAGCTCAGATCTGTTATTTATTCTTCATAAGGTTCCATCTTCTATCAAAGTTTGGATATCAACATCAACATTCATCATCATCTCATCATAAATTATAAAGTTAAAACCAGGATTAACGTTTTTAATAACTTCACTTTCTAACGAATCACATGAAACAGAACCTAAATGTATCACTAATACTTATGTTTATGAATCAAAATTCAGGGATGAATATATATGTTATCATCTGGACAGTGATTTTGTTAAAACATGCTTATGCATTTCATTGTTAAAATCATTTTAGCACATTTAAACGGCTGCTTTTATATGCTATGTGAAAGCTGCTGGTAGCATGTGCAACATTAATGCAAATCTTCTGCCTTTTCTGAAGAAAACTTGAATATGCGGATTAGTCACTGCTTATGTGATATCTAAAAAGCACTTCAAGTAACTTCCAGAGAAAATGTTTTGATTTGCTACAATTTTTTACATTTACAAGTTTAAAAATCATACATCATCGTTCTAATCTGTAAACTGTAAATAGTTTCTGATAATTCTCTGAAAATGAGTTACTACATACATAACTCCCTAGTTTGTCATACCACACAACTGTCCTATCACTGTTTAGAAAGTAATATTTTCAAGAAAAAGTTGGTGGTAAGTAAATGCTTATTAGACAATATATAAATGTTAATGATATGTGTATCTATAAAATATTTCCGTTGTACCATCCTATCTTTTAAAATTTTAAATTATCAAATGTTTGTGGCTTTAGGTATTGACATTTTAAATTAGTTTTAGTTTTTTACTTTTTAAATTATGTTATGGACTATATACGGCAAGGTAAATACGGCTACTGGCAAGTCAATCGCCACGTATTTCGTAGCTCCGAACAAATCGTTTGATTTTGTATAACATACTAATTATTAATTCATTAGACATAAACTATCCTATTAAGTGCAATAAACTCTACAAAAAGTGCTAATTAGTCAGTGTAAAATTTGCAATCCAAAGTGCCTTTTGGAACAGTTTTTGTGAGTACATTTTATCATATTCGTAAACCTTATCAGCATATTCACAGTAAAAACTTTACAATGCCTACGTCACCTAATTGTGGGAATTGTTTAAAACCGATACCTGCCAACGATCGAAAACTTCAGTGCGATGGATGTAAACGACAAATTCACATGGGCTGCACAGAGGTTTCACTTGACGATCGGGTAACCAGACAGAAAGTTCGTGGTATTTGTATTCTGTGCAACTCTTGTAACACAAACGTTGCTAACATTTCTCAAATTAAGGATCTTTTATCTGATCTCAAATTAGATATTAACAGTAAAATGGATGCATTTGATAATAAACTGGCCGAATTAAATGAAAAATTGAAGCAGATTGACTCTCTTAAATCAGTAGAATTTGCGGATAATATAGCTAACGAAGCTGTTGATCGTATTACAAGAGCCAAAAATGTGTTAATCAGAGGCGTCCCCGAAGTGGGTCCTACATCTCAGGCTAAAAAAGATCATGACAATAATGTTATTACATCGGTATTGAGTTCTGTTGGGTGTCAAGAAACTCCGCTGAGTTTTTACAGGGTTGGCAAACCAAATCAACGTTTCCCTCGTATGTTAAAAGTGGTTATGTCTTCCGACTATTTTGCTAAACAAATTCTACGCAACAAATCCAAGCTTCTAGAAGATAAAGACACTGAATCCTTCTCCATAATTGACGACAAAACTCCAATTCAACAACAACGTCTGAAAGACCTTCGAAGCGAACTGGAAACTAGAAAAAACAATGGTGAACGGGACTTGACAATTAAGTACATCCAAGGCATTCCTAAAATTACTACATTTCGCCATTGACCCAAACTCCTCTATGTTCAACGATTGGCTACTTCTTTATACAAACATTGCTTCACTTAATGCTAAATTTACTGAATTTGTATGTAATATTCAATTAATAACACCTCATATTATCTGTATAGCTGAAAGTTGGTTGAATAATAATATTCCTGACTCTTTAATTGCCATACCTAGTTACACTATTTATCGTAAAGACCGACAAAATCGCGTAGGAGGTGGGGTCTGTATTTATCTTTCGGAGTTAATTACTAATAAGTTTTCTATTTGTGCTAAAGATATTCAGACTGCCGGATTAGATATTCTTCACCTGACTATCACCAGAAATTCATTTACCATGAATCTAATTTGCTTGTATCGTCCCCCTGATACCCAACCAGGAACTGATAATCTTTTTATTGAATTACTTGAGGAAATATCACTTCTTGACAATCTTGTTATCGTAGGTGACTTTAACTTTCCCAATATCTCATGGCCAGCTATTTCGTTAACTGACGGTGTTAGCTCTCATAATTTATTTAAAAATTTTATTATAAATTCCAACCTGTCGCAACTTATCACCAAACCTACTAGATTTAGACTTAATAATCAACCATCAACGGTCGACCTGGTAATTACAAACGAAGAACAATAAATATCAACGATAGACATATCTTCTCCAATTGGAAAATCCAATCATGCAGTGATAACTTTCCACATTCAGTTTAACTTATCGAAAAGTCTTAACAAAATGTATACAAAGACTATAACAGTTACAGATTTCTTTAAAGTTAATTCCGCTTTACATCAACTTAATTGGAATAACCTTTTTCATAACTTAATCGATCCCTCGTCAATGTGGGACACTTTTCTTGACACTACAACTAGAACTATTTCAGTTCATACAACTGAACGTCAGCTGTTTAGAAATCAATTAAAACCTTGGATCAACCTTGCCGCTACACGCTTAATTCGACATAAACGGAAGCTTTGGCAATCTTATAAACGCACAGGTTCCCTTGATGATTTTCTTGTTCACCGTAGATTTTCCAATAGAGTAAAACAATCTTTGCTAAACCTAAGGAAAGATTTTGAAGAATCTATCATTGCAAGTGATAATAGTAAGAAAATTTTCCGGTACATTCGCACATCTTTATCGTCTAAAGTCTCCATACCATTGCTTCAAAAAGCCGACGGGTCTTTATGTTCTTCGAATAAAGAATCCTCTGATGCTTTATCGCTGTTTTTCACTCAGGTTTTTACAGATGAACCTAATGATGCCGTTCCTCAAATAATGTGTCCACGTTTGCATGCAACTCTTAATGACATCTCTTTCTCACCGGAGGTAATTAAACAACATTTACGGAAACTACGCAACAATTCATCGCCCGGTTTGGACGGACTAACCTCCTTTTTCCTAAAACAATGCGCAGATTCTGTAGCAATCCCTCTATCCCTTATGATGAATACTTCCTTTAACACGTTAAGCCCCATGTGTACCACACTGGCACACACTCTAGTTTTATCTGGGACCGTGTGTACCTGTCAGGCCACAGCGAAGTGTCGTGTTCTTAATGCCGTGGCTCGTCGAGGATCGCATTTGCCGTGCTTTCTTATGTATAAATGTGTGTAAACGGTCTGTGGTAAACAAAATCAGAGGTTGGTCCGTTAAACCACGTGTTCACAAACAGGTTAGGTTATAATTTCTAACATGCTTCAGTCAGTATCGGTTCGAACGTCTAACGAGGCTAACACTATTTTCTCTTCAGTTTTTTGTTAAAAAGTGGAACTAAAAAATAAGATAATGTTCCGTAAAGGACTATCGGAAGACGAACTTCGCAGACTTGCTGAGGAGAGTGACTTTAGTGATAGTAGTATGTCTGAAAGTACGTTTTATGATTCTGATGCCGATCCAGTGTACAATGAAAATGTTACTGATGGTTCTTCAGACTCATACAGTAGTGAATATGAGTCTCGTAGAAAAAAAGCTAAAATTTGCAAACAAACACAAAATTGCAAAGAATTTACTGCAGGTTCTAGTTCTAACCAAAAGGAGGCTGATACAAGAAGGATAGGTAAATTATTTAAGAATGCACAAATTAGGTTTGTACTTTACTTTTTTTTTGCTTTGTAGAAAAAGCTGAATCTGCAAACGTTAGCCTGGAAGCTGTTATTGACGATGTATCAAGAAATAAAATAACTGCAGGTCCTAGTTGTATCCAAAAGGAGGCTGATACAAGAAGGATAGGTAAGTTATTTAGGAATGCACAAATTCTGTTTGTAGTTTACTTTTTTTTTGCTTTGTAGAAAAAGCTGAATCTGCAAACGTTAGCCTGGAAGCTGTTATTGACGATGTTGTATCAAGAAATAAAATAACATGGAGCGATGTGCCAAATCCAGATGATCTCAATAAGTTCGAACTATCATTTACTTCAGGAATAAATCAGGAAGAACTCGCAAAACTTACAGACCACAAACCAATAGATTTCTACCTACTGTTTATCGACCGTCAAGTGCAAGATTTGTTGGTTACTGAAACTAATAAATACGCCGAACAAACCATAATCGCTGGTATTGTAAATGAGTCAATAACGAAACATTCGCTTATGAGTAACTGGAGACCAATTGACAGAAAAGAATTGCTTCGATTTTTGGCTCTCATTATTTGGATGGGGTTAGACAGAAAACCGAAACTCAGAAATTATTGGAGTAACAATTTACTTTACAAAAATGAAGTTTCTAAAATGTGTGAAATAAGTAGAAGTCGATTTGAAATATTATTACACTTCTTTCACATTTCAGATAACGAGAGCTGCCCACCTGGAAACAGACTCTACAAAATTTCTCCTCTTGTACAAATACTAAATGAAAAGTTTCAGAAAATGTGTACTCCTAGAGAATCGTTATGTATTGACGAAACTATGGTGCCATTTCGTGGTAGACTTAGTTTTTTGCAATACATTCCTGGAAAAAGACACAAATATGGAGTCAAATTGTTTAAACTTTGCGTCGCAGATGGATATACGTACGCCGTTAAAGTGTACGGTGACCAACCATCTGAAAAGTCGTTAGCATCCAGAGTGGTGATGGAACTTATGCAACCGCTTCTAGATACAGGCAGAAGTTTATATACTGATAATTTTTATACGAGTGTTGACTTGGCTCATGATTTAAATAATAGGAAAACCCATTTAGTCGGAACATTACGTTCCAATAGGAAACATAATCCCAAAGCGGTAGTCAATGCAAAATTAAAAAGAGGTGACATAAAGTATCTACAGAGTAATACAAAAGTTGTTATCGGAAAATGGAAAGATAAACGGGACGTTTTATTTTTAACGACCAAGGATATTCCTTTGATGATAGATGTTCAAACAAAACGTGGACCTGTTCCCAAACCATCGACCATTGTTGACTATAATTCTGCAAAATCTTTTATCGATGTGTCGGATCAAAAGGCTGCATATAATTCCCCTGTTCGACGAAGTATGAAGTGGTATCGTAAATTGGCTGTGGAATTACTAACAAATACCGCACTTGTGAACTCTTTAGTTCTCTACAAATCTGTTACTGGCAAACATCTCTCAATTACTGAGTTCCGTGAACAGATTGTTCAAAGTCTTTTAATGCCTCAAACAACTTCTGAAAACTCTTTAACAACTTCTGAAAACTCTTTAACAACTCTGCATACGTTGGACGAGAAAGAGAAAAGGGGAAGGTGTTCAGCATGTTACAAGAACTTTTCGAACCGTGAAGGAAGAGCATCAGCGATGAAGAATGCCAAAAGGGTATACACTTTTTGTCCGGCATGTGCCGTTAATACCGCATATATGTGTGTTAAGTGTTTTGTGAATATTCATACATGTTCTTTGAAAAAATAAATTGTTTTTGTATTTTTAAACTTAAAATATCTTAGGGAGAAGGTATTTGATTATCTTCCTGGTGTGAGCCAATATGGCACACATGGTCCACATTAAAACAAATTACAAAAATAATTATAAATAGACCGTGTGTACCCTGTTGGTACATGCTGTTTTTTACTTAAAAAATGTATTTTGTTTTTATTTTAGAATAGAAATAAATAGTTATACACATTCTTATTTCAAAATTATTAAAAAAATGTTCCGGTCTGACAGAAAAATTATGTCATGATGATCCGGGGCTTAACGTGTTAATCAGGGTTATCTCCCTTCATCGTGGAAATTGGCTTCGGTTACTCCTATTTTTAAGAAAGGCAATAAACTTGATTGCAATAATTATCGCCCAATCAGCCTAGTACCTATTGTCAGCAAGATCATGGAAGCCATTATTTCTGAGAGTTTCTCCTTCACGAAAATGTGATTCCTCACCAACAACATGGTTTTATTAAAGGTCGTTCAGCAATCACGAATTTACTCCATTGTGTTAACGATTGGTCGTCATCTTTAAACGATCGGCATCCTGTTGACGTAGTCTACTTAGACTTCTCCAAAGCTTTCGACCGTGTTCCCAAGCGTCGACTACTAGCTAAATTGGATCACTTTGGTATCCGCGGAAAGTTAAACCTTTGGATTCAGAATTTCCTATCTGATAGGTATTTCCGAGTTCGTGTTGGGGAAGCATATTCATCAGATAAACCTCTCAAGAGCGGAGTTCCACAAGGATCGGTACTTGGACCACTTCTCTTCTGTGTCTATACAAGCGATCTTCCACTTATTATATCTAGTAAGGTTTCCATTTACGCTGAAAGTTGTACGTTAATCCTATTGTTAACCAACATGTTCTTCAACATGATCTCGATACAATATTGAAGTGGTCCTTGGAATGGTTACTTCCTCTAAACATTGAGAAATGCGTTGTACTACACATTGGCAAGAACAACCCGTCACGACATCCCTTAAGCACGGTAACCTCCCACAACGACCTCGGAGTGATAATTAACAGTGACTTAAATTGGTCGGAGCATATTGTGTCGGTGTGTAAACGTGCAAACTCGAAACTATTTCTGATACGTAAGTGTTTTACACGTATTTCTTTAAATTCCATGTGCAGACTTTATTCAATATACGTCAGACCTACTCTTGAGTTTGCAGGACCGGTTTGGAATCCAGATCTCGCTCGTGACAAGGTATTAATCGAAAATGTGCAGCGTAAAGCTACAAGACTCGCATTCGGCCGCGTAAGACCTTGTTATGAAGATAGACTCACCATGGCTCATCTAACGACTTTCGAGCGTCGACGTCTTCGAGGTGATCTAATTTTGTGCTTCCGAATTCTGAAATACAACTTTGGAAACCTAAATACCATGTTTACCATAAACCGAGATGATAGATTAAGAGGCCACCAATACAAATTAAAGAAGGAGCAGGCAATAGCACGGTCCAGAGTAAACTTCTTGCCTAACAGGATATTTAATATTTGGAATAATTTAGATCGGGACACCATATCAGCAACTACAGTGAATACGTTTAAAAACAGACTGGATACGACAATATTTCATACATAAAAATTGCACGATGTTAAATTTTCTATGGATATTTTACTAATATCTCTTATTTTATGTAACTGTCAGTAGTTATTTTACATTGTTATTTTTCTTTGTTTTTGGGCATAATAGGAGCTTGCTCCTCTGCCCTTACTTGTTATGTAATAATAATAATAATAATAATATCAATACTTGTATTGTTTTGACTATATGTACTTTAGCATGTTTATATTAGGTTATCCTATTTCAAATAAAGTATTATATTATATATTATATTATGGGAGATATGCAGTGCTGTTTTTGTGACGGTACACGCCGGTACGCCGTACCGGTACCTCTTGGGACAAAAAATAAGAAAAAACAACAAAATTATAGACAAATTCCTGAATTTTTTCCTTGCTTCCAAATAGCTTAAAACGACCTTATTGAGGCTAAATTTAAAACATTTTCCCGGGTACGGATCCTCTTACGAACATTCCCCAGACTCACCGGAACCTATTGCATGCCGGAACCTATATTGTTACAAAAACAGCACTGGAGATATGTATTATTCGCCTTAGTCATATTTAGAGAGATAGTTTTTTGTGTCTCCTGTAAAATTTGGATAAATGGAGTTACGCAGTTTACAGATTAGGTTGATGACATTTTCCATATATCATAAAAGTTATGTTGTTGATGTTAATTATTGATAAGTTTATTTTCTTTGCAGTTGACTTCTTCCAGTCTTGACTCCAAACTTCGTGAAGATTTGGAAAGGATGAAGAAAATTCGTGCCCACAGAGGTATGAGACACTACTGGGGTCTTAGAGTAAGAGGTCAACACACCAAAACTACTGGACGTCGTGGACGTACTGTTGGTGTATCTAAGAAGAAGTAAATGTAATATTTATAAGGAAATAGAAATTTTTTTTCATTCCTGGGTTTTTTATTAATTTCCAATTCTCAAAAATCAGTGAATTGATTCAACCATTCCTTGATGGAAGTTCATTTTATTTATAATAAAATACTGAAAACTTTTGTTTTCAAAACTTCCACAAAATTTATTATCACTGCAGTTGTTTTGGCAGTGTCTTTTGGAAGAGATATATTTTCAGTAGCTCTATACACTTTATAGTCTTTCACACATTCACTGCATTATAAGACAAATAAATCTTGTATTACGCTAACGGTTGGCTGTGTCAAAGGTTCAATAGGGCTTTTCATTCACAGTCATTTGTTTAGAGCTTCTGTCATATGTCACATAATCCTTGTATATTAATACTATTCACAGATTATACAACATATGACAGAAGCTCGAAACAAATGACAATCAATGAAAAGCCCTATATGACTCATACCATAATGCACTCAACGTAAGTTTATAAATATCTCTTAACCGCAGTGAAGGTGTTATGTGTATTTTTTAATTTACTAAATTCTATATCTGGACCTCGGAGGTAAACTACACTTCTGTCATTTCAAGCAACTGTAAAGTAGAGCACTTTGAGTGTCATACAAATTGATATATCCCATAATTGTTCAAAAGACACTGAAAGAACCAATTTGTATAATTCAACTAATAAAATAAGTGGATTAAAAAACTGATTCAAAACCACACCATGTCGACATAGTGTAGTTTATCTCCGAGGCCCAGATATATTCTAATAAACAGATAGTTTAAGCCCTATATTTTGAAGGTGTTCATTAAAAGAATGATTATGATCTAGAAGCTGAATGCTGAAATGCATACATACTTAGAATCTGTTTTTCTATTAGCGAAAGCTTTTTTGTGTTCTGCTATGCATTTGTTAACATGTTCTACCAGTTTGACTAATATAGTTTTGGTTTTGTAGATATAGGGCAGTCATCACATGTAAGTCTTCGTGCTACCACATGAAGAATAACTTGAGGTGGAAGGAACATAATGCCCTCATTCTAATTTTTTTATTATTGTAATTTTCTTTGTGTAGTTTGAGCTTCATTTATTTATAAAGTTGTATAATTGCTCTATTTTTTCTAAAATCTTTTCAATTATTTTGCTCGTCAGACCACTCTGTCACAACTTAAAATGTATATTGTATATTGCTGCTTGGGCTGTAGTACATGAAGTAGTGTATGTAATACAAAACTGAAGTGTAGCATCAGATTCCTCACTGTCCCAAGAGTATGGTTTAGTGAGGCAATGATGTCACCCGGGCTGAAGGTTTTATGCTATATTTTTTAAAAGAAGGTTTGAATAGGAGAAACAAAATATAAACTAATAAAAATAATATATTACAAATAAATGTACAAATTCTTAGACTATTTTAAACTTAAATAATATAATTTAAGAGAATAATAATATAGATAGTTCACGCCTATGACACCAAAATATTTACAACTTACTCCAATCTGATATTCATTTTTTAACTTTTATTAAGAGCTCTAAATCCATACTTATTATTTATGTAACTGGTATTTAAACATTAAACTGTTGCATAAATTCTTTTAGGTAATACTCAGCAATCAAAATGATTTATGTGCTTTTTACAAGGAATAAAACGATATAAATTAGAATATTTTATTTGGTTTCGTTATATTGTAGTACCTATATGCAAGCACATACATAATTCATTCTAATGTCTGTCCCACCGTGACTTTACAGTACACGAACATACGGCAATACAATCCTTATGGGAGTTTTTAGCGCGGCGATACCGATTTTCTTCAAAAGAATTTTCAATCGAACATTACCGGGGTCCTAAAAATGTTAAATTAAAACTAACCCGTTACAGTCAAGTAAAACAATATTTTTCATTGTTTTTTTGTGAGTGATAGTCACTTTCGAAAAGTAATCAGCAATTTTATAATCGATATGCCTAATAACTTTTTTTGGTTAAGAATATTCATCATTAAAAGTGGATGTTCTATGGTTATTAATTTATGTATTGACAGTATAGACAGTTCTGAAGTAATGTCAAGAAAAATATAAAATAGATTGTCAGTCAAGTTTAAGTAAAGTTTTATATTGTCCTACAGTTGAGAATAAATAAAGTATAATTGTTTATGGTCAGTTCACCTAACTTAAATTATAACAAAGAATATTAAATAACCTTAAAATTATTACTGATAACATTGTATTGAGTAACTCATTGCATATTTTGTAAATTTGGATCCTAATTGCAGTTTATTGTTATTCATAATGACTGATTTCCAAGATGAAATTAATGTCATTTTAATGTGTTGACACCCTACGACAGTGGCAGTGAAAGTGAGGAAGACACATTGACATTTTTGACATATATATCGTACTAGTGACGTCATCCATCTGGGCGTGATGACGTGATCGGCTATTTTTTGAAATGAGAATAGGGGTCGTGTGCTAGCTCATTAGAAATGTTATTCAATTCCCTATGCAGTAATATAAACATTAACATGATTATTTGTACAGGGTGTCCAAAAAAATTGTTTTTTTAATTAAATTTATCGACAAAAAGAAGAATGTATGTAATTATTTATTTAAAATACATTCTACTGCTGTCAGAAAATAGAAATAAATGTTTATTAAACAAATAAACATTACTTTTCACTTAAATTCAATGTTCAAGCTGCCACCCATCTCCCTCTGCACAGTTTGAACATTGAATTTAAGCAAAAAGCATATTTTTCTGTTTTCTAAC
This sequence comes from Diabrotica virgifera virgifera, assembly GCF_917563875.1. NCBI lineage: Eukaryota > Metazoa > Arthropoda > Insecta > Coleoptera > Chrysomelidae > Diabrotica > Diabrotica virgifera. Next base: position 67,384,010 of record NC_065446.1, on the reverse strand, counting down.
AGCAGTAGAAGATATTTTGAATTAAATAAATTACATACATTCTTTTTTGTCAATTAATTTGCTTTAAAAAATTTTTTTGGACATCCTGTATAAATATTTATCTTAATGTTTATATTATTGAATAACCTTTCAAATGAGCTAGCGCATGACCCCTATTTTCATTTAAAAAAAATAGTCGATTACGTCATCACGTCCAGATGGATGACGTCAGTAGTATGATATATATGGCAAAAAATCATAATTTAAAAATCGAATAACTTTTGTTTTTTTATATTTTTTTCGAACTCTGTGAATAAAGCAGTTTACTGGGTGGTCAAAATATAGTGAATAACCCTGTACATAAAGATTATTTGACAGTGACTTTGTCACCATTATCTTAGAGATGACTTTTGAATGTTCTCGGATAACCGTTGCATAAATTATTAATTCAGTTAATTAATATATTTTTTCACTATGTATCCAGTGATTAAAATAATTTATAGGCATACTATGCAATAAAAACTAATACTTAATCGAGAAAAAAGGAAAAGTAATAAAGTGTATTTTTTAATATACATATATTGTTATTATGGAACGCTTAGATAAAATTTGAACCTAAACAACAAAATACTTGGATCACAGAATATATCCTAGTGTATTCTCTGCTTGGGATCTTCCATAAATAATAAACAATAGATAACTTTTTATTAATTTCATGTCTTAAATCAATTATTTATCAAATATATGTACTATCGATATTATTTAATAAACAACTCAAAATATTTCCGAAGCCGTGTCAAATATCCTAAAATTGTCACTGTCTTACTGACAATATTCTATTCGACTGAGTGCGTTGTATGACAAAGATAGATTTTGGAAAATATTACCACGGACATTGTGTTCATTTTTTTTTAATCCTGAAAAAACCAATAAATATTTTTGAAAAATTTAAACGCAGAATGAGTGAATAAATTATTACCGGGGGCCGAAAGAATAAATAAAAAGCTTATTTTGAATGAGATATTTTAAATTAAAAATCACTAAATTTTCTCTTAGTTTTTCACCCCTGTAACTTATTAAAATAAACATTATAGAAGTTCTCAGGGACTTTCGGCCCTCGCTAATAACGTAATCTTTCATTCTGCGTTTAAATTTTTCAAAAATACTTATTAGTTTTCTCAGGATTCGAAAAAAAATGAATCCCATTTGAATAGCATTGAAGCAGAAACTATGTACCGATCCCCTTAATTTAAGTGGGAGGTGTTTCCTCATCCGTCATATAGTCCTGATCTTGCACCTAGTGACTACCACCTGTTCCGAGCAATGAAGACCTGGCTTGCAACGCAGCGCTTTGATGACGACGTGGAGCTACGGGACGGCGTTAAACACCTGATTGAAGTCTCAGACGGCAGAATTTTATGACAATGGCATTTCAAAGCTAGTTCACCGCTATGATAAGTGTCCGAATTTGTTGGGAGATTATGTAGAAAAAATAGTATTTGAGTGTCTCTCTCAAATGTATATAATGAAATCTTGTTCTTGTACTTGTTTTTTTTTATTCCAAAACGTAACGTACTTTCTGAATAGATATCCTGCATGTCTCATGTATAGTCTGGGCAGATTATCGGAGAACAGGCCATTTTTGGAAAAAGTTATTTACCAGCAATTTTATTGCTGGAGTCGAATCTTATGACTGTATATATTAATAATATAGGTATGCAAAGTCCGCAGATAGTGTGCTACTTTTTATAAACAAAATGGCGCCCGGAAAATCGTGTTTTTTTCAATTTTTGCTCCATAACTCCAAAGATTTTAACTTTAAACCAAAAACACCCAAATAAAAATTCACCGTAATTAAATTCTGCATAGAGACGTGTTTTTCCCGATTTATTCGACGAAAATTTTCCCCGAAAAATGCCGGTTTTTTCAACAAAATCTTTAATTTTCAACTAAAATTTTAGATAATTGTTATCAATAAATAAATAACTTGGTAGCATAAAAGCTCTTTTCGTATAGATTATTTCCAGAAGCCGATGAAAATTAAATGAACAGTTTAGCAACAATTGAATTATTAACTAAAAATTTACGGTCGCTATAATAACCACAATAATAATTATGATACATAAGAATATCTATGATTTTTGTATAAAAAGACACTGTACCTATCTGATGTATTTTACAGAATTGAAATTGGACTATTTAAGCGGCCTCAGGAATATTTTAAAATTATAAACAATTTGACTTATAAACAAATAGAATATCTCGTGAAATATTAAATTAAATTAAATCACGAAAACGGTATTGGAAAAAAAGCGCCAGGACGCTTCTTTTAAAAGAAAAAACGTTTAATTGTGATGAGTGGTTCCTGAGATACAACCGGTCAAAGTTGACCGTCATTTACGGCAAAGATATAAACAATAGGATCATAATTTTCGAACCATTACCTTTTTATTTTTATCCTCTCTCTTCACACCAATTTTCATATCTTTAAAATAATTATAACATATTATAATAAAAACTCGATATTACGAGTCAAAAATAGCAAAATTCCAATCAAAAATTAGGTTGGAGAAAATGTAATCTCAAAGTTCAAAATCGGTATACGTTAAAAAAATGCATTTTCTCGGCTTCCCATGGAGCAATTTTCTTCATTCTTTTTTTGTTCCCAAGTAACTCGAGTAGAACCATCTAACTAACGCATTATTAAATGTCAAAGTTGCTTTTGTTTTGTTATAATAAATTTATTTATTTATTATACCAAAATTTTTAATTTGTTTAAATAATTCAGCTTTCAAATGAGAATACATATTTGTGTTTTTAACGTTAAGTCAAAACTTAAGTAGTAAGTTTATCTAAAAAAAAGTCTACAACTGGAAAAATATGTAGTGTTTTTTTCTTATAAATAAATTAATCTATTATAACAAAACAAAAGCAAGTTTGACATTTAATATTGCGTTAGTTAGATGGCTCTACTCGAGTTACTTGGGAATAAAAAAAGAATGAAGAAAATTGCTCCATGGGAAGCCGAGAAAATGCATTTTTTTAACGTATACCGATTTTGAACTTTGAGATTACATTTTATCAAACCTGATTTTTGATTGGAATTTTGCTATTTTTGGCAATTTTCTCTCGTAATATCGATAGTTTTTATTATAATAATATTTGATATGATTATTTTAAAGATATGTATGAAAATCGGTGTGAAGAAAGAGGATAAAAATAAAAAGGTGATGATTCGAAAATTATGATCCTATTGTTTTATATCTTTGCCGTAAATGCCGGTCAACTTTGACCGGTTGTATCTCAGGAAACACTTATCACAATTGAACGTTTGTTCTTTTAAAAGAAGCGTCCGGTCGCTTCTTTTCCAATACCGTTCATGATTTAATTTAATTTAATATTTCCTGAGATATTCTATTTGTTTAAAGCCAAAAAATTGTTTATAATTTTAAAATATTCCTGAGGCCGTTTATATAGTCCAATTTCAATTCTGTAAAGTACATTAGATAGGTACAGTGTTTTTTTATACAAAAAGCATAGTTATTCTTATTATATATATATAGTTTAGCTCTCCAGGCCTAGAAGGCCCATGGCTTGGTTTACTATTCCTTTCCAATCTCTCCTATTTGCTGCTTTATTTTTCCAATTTGTGATTTTCAGTTCTTCTATGTCTTTTTCAACATCTTTCTTCCATCTGGTTTTCGGTCTACCTTTCTTCTTCTTTCCTCCTATTCCTCCCGTTAGTATTTTTTTGGGAAGTCTCGTGTTTGGCATCCTTTGGATATGTCCCAACCATCTCAGTCTTTGTGATTTTACGATCCCTACTATGTTTGGTTCACCATACATCCTCTCCAATTCCACATTTGGTCTTCTTATCCACATTCCATTCCATATCTTTCCGCCAAATATTTTTCTTAGGACTTTTCTTTCCCATACTTTAAGCATGACTTGCTCGGATTTGTTCATCGTCCATGTTTCACTGGCATACAAGACTATAGGTCTTATCACTGTCTTGTATATTCTTATCTTAGCCCCTCTAGATATGTTCTTATTTCTCAATAAGTTGTTTAGAGCAAAGATACAACGATTGCCAGCCATAATTCTCGCTTGGATTTCTTCTTTTATATTTGGTCTCCTAGTGAATGTCGCTCCTAGATATTGGAATCTCTCTACTTCCTCGAATTTATATATTTTTGCCTCTGTGTTTATTGTCAGGTATTGTCCTTGTGTGTATTCTCGTTCTGTCCATTCCATATATTTAGTCTTTTCTTCGTTTATGTATATCCCTTTCTTTCTTCCTATCGCCTCTAGTCTTTTTAGTATTTCTTTTAATTCTTGTTTGCTTCTGGCTATCATTACTATGTCATCAGCGAATGCCAAGCATTGGTGTTTTCGTTGGTATACAAGTCCTGTCCTGTTAATTTCGGCTTCTCTGATGACTATTTCAAGAAGGATACTAAACAACAGTGATGACAGTGGGTCTCCTTGTCGTACCCCTTCACCGACCCTAAACTTATCTGTTTCCTTTCCATTTATTTTAACCCTGTTCTCTGTTTCTCTGAGTGTAACTTTTACCATCTTTATTAATTTTTTACTAATTCCAATTTCACATAGTGCTTTGTATATTTCTTTTCGTTTAACTCTGTCAAAAGCTTGTTTAAAGTCAATGAATAGGGCCATTGTAGATTTTCCGTATTCGTAGCTTTCCGCTTGTATCTCACGCAGCAGGAAAATTTGATCCACCGTGCTGCGTCCTCTTCTGAATCCACATTGATATTCTCCTATGTCATTATCTATCTTTTGTGTTATCTTGTCTTTTATATGTACTGCAAGTATTTTATATGCAACGTTTAGTAGGGCTACTCCCCTGTAATTATGGCATAAACTTTTGTCGCCTTTTTTGTGAATTGGACACAGTGTGGCTTCAGTCCATTCTTTTGGTATGTGTTCTTGTTCCCAAATTTCTTTTATCAGCTTTTCCAAATGCTTAATTAGTACTGGTCCTCCATATTTAAACATTTCAGCTGTTATTTCATCCTTACCTGGGCTCTTGTTTTTCTTTAGTTTTTCTATTATTTCTTTTATTTCTTTTTCATTAGGTGGTCTTTCCTGTATTTCTTCTTGATCAATATTTTCATTCGGTCCTTCTTCTTCTTCTTCTGCATATTCTGTTGTGGGAATTTCATTTAGAAGCTCTTCGAAGTATTCTCTCCATCTGCTCAGTATTTCTTCGTCGCTTACTAAATTCCTTCCATTTTTGCTTTTGTAGTGTACAGGTTTTCTTTGGAACCCCTTTTTCTCATTTTTTACTCCTTGATATAAGTTCCTGACTTCTCCATTTTTATAGTTTTCTTCTATGCATTTCAATTTATCTTCGTTGTACTTTCTTTTCTTTGCTCTTATGATTCTTTTAGTTCGTTTTCTTTGTTCGTTGTATTGTATCTCCATCTCTGGTGTTTTCACTTGCATCATTTTGAGTCTTAACTTATTTCTTTCATCCAGTTCTATTTTACATTCTTCATCAAACCATTCTTTGAATCCATCTTTTATATTTCTATTACTGACTTGCGCTGCTTTGGTCATACATACTTTTATTTGCGTCCATTTTTGTTCGATGTTTTCATTTTTTGCAATATTTTCCAGTTCTCTAGTGACTAGTCTTTCATATTTACTTTGTTCTTCTTCTGACAGTAGTCTAATAGGTTTAGTTACTTTGTACCTTTTTTTCTGTTGATTTCTAAGAACTGGTATTATTAACTAAAAATTTACGGTCGCTATAATAACCACAATAATAATTATGATACATAAGAATATCTATGATTTTTGTATAAAAAGACACTGTACCTATCTGATGTATTTTACAGAATTGAAATTGGACTATTTAAGCGGCCTCAGGAATATTTTAAAATTATAAACAATTTGACTTATAAACAAATAGAATATCTCGTGAAATATTAAATTAAATTAAATCACGAAAACGGTATTGGAAAAAAAGCGCCAGGACGCTTCTTTTAAAAGAAAAAACGTTTAATTGTGATGAGTGGTTCCTGAGATACAACCGGTCAAAGTTGACCGTCATTTACGGCAAAGATATAAACAATAGGATCATAATTTTCGAACCATTACCTTTTTATTTTTATCCTCTCTCTTCACACCAATTTTCATATCTTTAAAATAATTATAACATATTATAATAAAAACTCGATATTACGAGTCAAAAATAGCAAAATTCCAATCAAAAATTAGGTTGGAGAAAATGTAATCTCAAAGTTCAAAATCGGTATACGTTAAAAAAATGCATTTTCTCGGCTTCCCATGGAGCAATTTTCTTCATTCTTTTTTTGTTCCCAAGTAACTCGAGTAGAACCATCTAACTAACGCATTATTAAATGTCAAAGTTGCTTTTGTTTTGTTATAATAAATTTATTTATTTATTATACCAAAATTTTTAATTTGTTTAAATAATTCAGCTTTCAAATGAGAATACATATTTGTGTTTTTAACGTTAAGTCAAAACTTAAGTAGTAAGTTTATCTAAAAAAAAGTCTACAACTGGAAAAATATGTAGTGTTTTTTTCTTATAAATAAATTAATCTATTATAACAAAACAAAAGCAAGTTTGACATTTAATATTGCGTTAGTTAGATGGCTCTACTCGAGTTACTTGGGAATAAAAAAAGAATGAAGAAAATTGCTCCATGGGAAGCCGAGAAAATGCATTTTTTTAACGTATACCGATTTTGAACTTTGAGATTACATTTTATCAAACCTGATTTTTGATTGGAATTTTGCTATTTTTGGCAATTTTCTCTCGTAATATCGATAGTTTTTATTATAATAATATTTGATATGATTATTTTAAAGATATGTATGAAAATCGGTGTGAAGAAAGAGGATAAAAATAAAAAGGTGATGATTCGAAAATTATGATCCTATTGTTTTATATCTTTGCCGTAAATGCCGGTCAACTTTGACCGGTTGTATCTCAGGAAACACTTATCACAATTGAACGTTTGTTCTTTTAAAAGAAGCGTCCGGTCGCTTCTTTTCCAATACCGTTCATGATTTAATTTAATTTAATATTTCCTGAGATATTCTATTTGTTTAAAGCCAAAAAATTGTTTATAATTTTAAAATATTCCTGAGGCCGTTTATATAGTCCAATTTCAATTCTGTAAAGTACATTAGATAGGTACAGTGTTTTTTTATACAAAAAGCATAGTTATTCTTATGTATCCTAATTATTGTGTTTATTATAGCGACCGTAAATTTTTAATTAACAATTCAATTGTTGCTAAACTGTTCGCATTCAATTTCCATCGGCTTCTGGAATTATAATCTTTACGATAAGAGCTTCTTTGCTACCAAGTTATTTAATTATTGATAAACAATTACTTATATAAAATTTTAGTTGAAAATTAAAGATTTTGTTGGAATAACCGGCATTTTCCGGGGAAATTTTTTGTCGAAATAAATCGGGAAAAACACGTCTCTATGCAGAATTTAATTACGGTGAATTTTTATTTGAGTGTTTTTGGTGTAAGGTTAAAATCTTAGGAGTTATAGAGCAAAAATTGAAAAAAACACGATATTCGGGCGCCATTTTGTTTATAAAAAAAGTAGCACACTATCTGCGGACTTTGCATACCTATATATTATTAATATATACAATCATACGATTCGATTCCAGCAATAAAATTGCTGGTAAATAACTTTTCCTGGTATTTTGCTAATTAGCCCAGAGTAGTAGCGCAGTAGCAACTTGTTTGGTGTGGGAAGATCTATTCCAAACAGGGCACGCATATTCAGTAGATAAAAGACACACTGCCTGTGCTGTTGTTCAAATGCCATCCGCACGGAACGTGTTAATACGCCAGAACGTGCACCCTTAACTTCCTGAGCATGCTGTTCTTAGTTGTTAGTTTCCCTACCGTTTTTAATGCAGTGTTGTCTGTGAGTCGGAGACCGGTCCAGGAGTTACTCCAAGATATTTAGGTTGGTCTCTGTGTTCTAATGTATTTCCATTCTTCGCAATTTGGAGTTTTCGTTTAGCTTCCTTTGAGCAAAGGTGGAACGGAAGGCTGAGCCCTAGACTTGGGATTTTAGAAAGATTATGTCTCGGGGACTCCTGAAGGATGTAAAAAGTCATTGTTTTTAAGGCAATTTAGAGTTCTATTCTTTGAGCACATATTGCGAGATCGTCAGCATAGAGGAAGTGCTTGGTCTCAGTCGATGTGGGTTGATCGTTTGTATATAGGTACATATTGAAAAGCAATGGTGCTAAAATGTTTCCCTAAGATAGGCCGTTCTTTTGACCTCTTCACCTACTTAGTTTGCCCTCCAGCATGACGAAAAAACGTCTGATTTGCAGTAAAGAATATTCGACCCTACCTAAATGGTGGTCATTGAGGGTTTGTACAATTTGTCGAGCAATGTCTTGTACCTTACTGTGCCATAGACTGCTGTCAGATCTATGAAAGCAGCCCCTGTTATAAGTTTTTCTTCGAATCCCTCTTCAATAAATATTCTACTAGGGCGAGGAATTGACCGGTGCACCATTTGTCGGGTCTGAATCCTCCTTATTTTGGGATGAGGTGCATCGTAGACATTTTTTTCTATTGTGGCCCGGATGAGTCTCATGACTTTAAAAAAGTGGCACAACACCGCAAGAAGAATCCTGGATCCGTAACCACAGAGGCTACGCATGATATTGGTTTTTATTATTTATGACTGAAAAATTTTGAAATATGAACATTTTTTAATGACTACCTGATTGGAGTAAACCTAAAAGAATATAATTTAAAAGAATTGTTCAAGATTTCTTTTCATAAATTATTGTCTAAAACAAGGGTAGCATTTTTGTCTATTTTAACAGTGCTCTAATCATACTTTCAATATATCTTATGCGTGATATACACGGCGCGTCAGAGAAAACGGGCACCCCAAAAAATGAGTAGTTTTTGATGTCTCATATCTCATAAATCTGCCTTATTCTTTAACAATATCGCTGTAATAACATTGTTGCCAAAAAGGTAAATTTTCATTGTATACCGGGTGTACGAATTAACCTGTGTTTTTTTCTCAAAGTTCGTAACACCCTGTGGAATATTCTAGCATTTATAAAATATGTACTGAAATTAAAACCCAACTATAGTCTCAGGTTTTCTTAACAGTCTGTTTTTTATTCATTCGCTTATGTTGGATAATACAAAAGTTAGGTACTACCATACAGTATAAAGAGGGACAGTAAAACCTCTTCCATGTCGGCATTTAATCTCAAGAAGTAATACCGGCAGTACGCAATTGGTAATTCACCAGTGGTGGATGTGGGTTTTCCCTGTTAAAACCTGTACACGTTTCTGTGCGACTAACAATGCGAGAGTGGGGCAAAAGCGACTGGGAACATTGCGCGGTCGCCATGCGCGACTAAAGATTTTACTTCCAATTTTTCGGAGAGTCCCAGCAACCAAGAGACGTCAATAACGTCGACGAAACGTTAGTTTTTGTTGAACTGACCATATACACGTGGTTGAACATTACGTCATACCGACGTCTTTTGTAGGTGATTTTAAATACGTAAAATTAATGACGTTAAAAGACGTTTTCATTTCAGACAGCCGAAGTCTGACGGCTGACGTCACGAAATTGGGAGAAGCTTAAAAATTGCAAAACAAAGGTTATAGCATAGGTTATGTTTGTATCGTAGTGGTGGATGTGGGTTTTCCCTGTTAAAACCCGTACACGTTTCTGTGCGACTAACAATGCGAGAGTGGGGCAAAAGCGACTGGGAACATTGCGCGGTCGCCATGCGCGACTAAAGATTTTACTTCCAATTTTTCGGAGAGTAGTGGTTCTACTGTCCCTCTTTATACTGTGGTATTACCAACTAGCCATGTTCTTCATCAGTACAGGGTGTTTCTAAATAAGTGCGACAAACTTTAAGGGGCAAATCTGCATAAAAAAAATAATGGCCGTTTGCTTTATAAACACATGTCGGAAAATGCTTCGTTTCCGAGATACTGGATGTTGAATTATTTTCTTACAAACTGACGATTTATTTATTGCTCTAAAACCGGTTGAGATATGAAAATGAAATTTGGTAGCAACCCGTTAAAGTTTGTCGCATTTATTTAGAATCACCCTGTACTGATGAAGAACATGCATGGCTAGTTGTTAAAGTACCTAATTTTTGTATTATCCAACATAAGAGAATGAATAAAAAAAAATAGAATGTTAAGAAAACCTGAAGCTATAGTTGGGTTTTAATTTCAATATTTTATAAATGATAGAACACAGGGTGTTGCGAACTTTGAGAAAAAACACAGTTTGATTCGTACACCCGGTATACAATGAAAATTTACCTGTTTAGAAACAATATTATTGTAGCGATATTGTTAAAGAATAAGGCTATAACATATTAAAAAAACTACTTAAATCGGACAACGTGTTTAGGAGATACGAGACATCAAAAAGGACCCATTTTTTAGGGTGCCCGTTTTCTATGACGCGCAGTGTATTTAAAACTGAGTATCGTTTAAAAACCAATTAGTATCTACTAGTTAATAATAGTAATCACATAAAGCTGTTGGTTTATTTTTTTGAATACTAAAGTCTTGATAATATTGATTATTTATATCTTCATTCGTGTTTTGATTATGGAACGACTATTCCGAACTGGTTGATTTTTCGTTTTTTGCTGACAGAAAATACCAAATAAATAACGAAAAAAGACGTCTAAAGAAGAGTATCTATCGCATGTATGACACCATTGGTTGCTGGTATATTTTGTGTCGTTAGAAGGTTGTTGTTCACTTTCACTTTACCTGGAACACATTAATTTTAATTAAAATTAACAATAAAAAAATTGTGGCGATTAAACGAATATAACAAAACTATTGAAAATTAATAAGAATATATTAGGCCTGGATCCCGCGTACCAAAAAAGTTGATTAATAGCAAGCTGAAAATTTGTTAATAGCTTAACGGTGTCTATATAGTCAGACAAACGTTGATGTACGGGAACACTGGAACAGGGAAGTTTTAATTGTGGACCAGTTTAAAAATTTGGAACGTCAGATTACGAAAACGTCCCATGTATTTTGTCGAACAGAACATCCAATTGATTTGTTACCCTTTCATTAAACTCTCATGCAAAAATCAGACTGCTATTACTAACCAACATGAAGTAACCATATCACGCACTGGCGCACGATCGTCAGCGAATGGGTTAATTTAGTACGTTCCTTAAATGTAAAATATTGCAAAACCTCTAAATTTTAAAGAACCGATTGGATTGACATGAAATTTGGCATACATAACTAACAAGTCAAAGAAAAAAAGTGATATTGTGCCAATGTGTGATTTTGCCCTAGGGGTATGACTATCACCCCCTTTTGGGTGTTCGAAATAAGTCCGGAAATAGATAAAATGACTAATTCTAAGTAACTTTTGTTCCATAAAGTTTTTTCATTAAGTTAATACTTTTCGAGTTATTTGCGAGTGAATATGTTAATTTTTCTACAAAATAACCACGTTTTCAGACGGTTTTTCGCAAATAACTCAAATAGTAAGTATTTGGTCGAAAAAAATTCTTATCAAAAATATAGCACGTAAAAAAGTGAAAAACATGGTGTATATATTAGGTCACTATACCTAGTAGAAGCAGAGTTATAGCTAATGAAAAATAGGTTCATATTCGTCAAATTCCAAATCGAATATATATTTCAACGTGCCATAACCAAAAAACGAAGCACATTTGGGGAAAATTCATTTTAACTTTTTTAAAGTGTTTAAAAGATGCTTATTTTTGTTAAAAAAAAATTTAGCATCAAAAGTAAACAAGTTACGCTCAAAATAAAGTTGGTCTTTTTTTTGGTAAGAAATCGGGAAAATCACCCCCTAATTAGCATTTCAAATGAACTTAATTGTTACCACTTCACAAGTTTTTTACTCGCGTATGTATTGATCATATGAGCTGTAAGTTTCATCGGTTCAAAGTGCTTATTTTTGAAAAAGCTGTAGTTAAAAGGGCTTGAACGACTCACTTATCACGAGTGTATGCAAATTTAGAAACACCGAATCCTAACCAATTTTTGTCTTACAGAAAAACAAAAGAATACAAAATATTCAGAAAAGTAAAGCCGACTTTTTTTATTGTTTAAGATTTTTGGTATCTCTAACAATTTTTAAGTTATTTTGAAAAAAAAAGCATTTTTTTTTTCAAAATAAAAATTTTGAAAAATTTTACTTTTAAACCAATTTTTTTCAAAAATAAGCACTTTGAACCAATGAAACTTAAAGATAGATAGTATAAAGAATAAATAAGCAAAGTAACTTGTGAAGCGGTAACGATTAATTTCATTTAAGTTGCTAATTAGGAAGTGATCTTCCTGATTTTTTTTTGCCAAAACAAAAGGGACCAACTTTATTTTGAGCGTAACTTGCTTGCATTTGATGCTTGAAATTTAAAAAAAAAACAGAAATAAAGTTTTTTTAATCACTTTAAAAAAGTTGAAATGTTTTGTCCAAAAACGCTTCATTATTTGGATATTTCACATTGAATTATTCTATTTGGAATTTTTCGAATATGAACCTATTTTCATTAGCTATAACTCTGCTTTTGTTAGGTATAGAGACCTAATATATACACCGTTTTATTCATTTTTTATAGGCTATAGTTTTGCTAAGAATATTTTTTTCGACAAAATGCTTACGTTTTGAGTTATTTGCGAAAGACCGTCTAAAAACGTGGTTATTTTGTTCAAAAATGAACATATTCACTTGCAAATAACTCAAAATGTATTGATTTGGTGAAAAAACTCTATAGAACAAAAGTTGCTTAAAATTAGTCAGTTAATCCGTTTCGGGACTTATCTTGGACATATATTTTTTCACCCAGAGATGGGGTGAAACTCACCCCCAGGGCAAAAGCACATATCAATTTTTTTCTTTGACATGTTAGCTATGCGTAAGTCAAATTTCATGTCAATCCAAGCGGTTCTTTAATATTTACAGCAAAAACCGTGACAGAATGTAATAAATGGAGTTAATAGAACGTCTTTTTACTACTATGAAGAATGAATTTATAGAATCTCTTAACAAAGGACGAAAATTAACGATCATTTTTATTGTCTTCTAGTTTGAAAATTCAAAATAAAATGTTTTTATAACCGATTATTAAGAAACTTTTTATACCCCAGGCTGTGGGTCAAAAATAGGTCGATTTCAGGATATAATTCAGGAATTTTTGAAACCTATCAGGTGTTGTAAAGGACGATGCCAGGAATAACTTCTACTAAAATGTAACCAAAAATATTGTGCGCTTTTTTTTATTGCGATTTTCATTTGTTAAATTTGAAATTTTTAATGATTTTTAATTTTCAGCTTAGGATATTGATTTAAGAGAAAAACTTTTTAATAGAAAGTTGTAATAAATTAAAAAACCTACAATTTGAGGTATGGTAAGTTTAATTTCGTTAATTGGTTATTGCAAAACAGCCTGCGAAAGGTCCAAAATGGCCTTTTTTTACAAGTGCATTATTTATTGTACAAATATATTTTTTATTTTTTAAAGCTTTAAAATGAAGATATTTCAATTCCAAACATAAAAAAATTGTAAAGCCAGATTAACGAATTTGTTGCTTAGATATTATAAATTGTTTATCCCAAGAGGTCAAATGTCGAAGGCTATAACTTTAAAAAAAAAATCGTAGAGAGTTGGTGAAACATCCAATCTCCTTCTATAGAGTTATATTTTCGTATTCTGATGTAAATAAATGCGTAAAACATTTTTAAACCTCTAATTTTTGGGTTTGAAAATAAGGGGGCAAATTTCGTTATAAACATTTAGAGCTGAAGCGGCCCTGTACATCCTATGAGTTTCTAACTTACAGATTATTGTTGCTAAAGATGAAACAAAGATTTATAAAAAAATAGAAAATTTCTACGACCAACTGAAGCCAAGATAATTTTTGGGTTTGAAAATAAGGGGGCAAATTTCGTTATAAACATTTAGAGCTGAAACGGCCCTGTACATCCAATGAGTTTCTAATTTACAGAATATTGTTGCTGAAGACCAAACGAATATTTATAAAAAAATAAAAATTTTCTACAACCAACTGAAGCCGAGATAATTGTTTTTTCTTTTCTTAAATCGTAGTGCCTTTATTTATAACAATTAAGAAATTATTTTAAAGTCATTGACTAAAGAAAGACTTATAATTATCTTAAAATAAAAATTATTATAAAATATAATTATATTTAATTATTAAAAATTATTTTTAAAATCGGTGCTTTTGTAAGCGGCTGAATTTTGCAAATCGCCCGGCTCGCTTCAAATCCGCGCGCTCGGAAAATTTTTACGTAACTTGTATTAAATTTTGACAGAAAACAATTAAATAATATTATTTACCATTATAATATATAGTCGGTCTTGACGGTCCAGTTAGCTGGGGCTCAGTCGATCGACAAGTTTAGTGGATTTGCGATTTGCGGTCGCTGGTTCGAGCCTCAGCTAGGTCATGAAATTTATAAAAGGCCAACGCCGTAGTATAAAACTCAATAGAGTCTACGGCTTGGTCTGGAATAAACTGGCGTCTGATCGACCTATGGAGGAGCGGTACGGGAAGGGATAAGGGCTTCCGGCTTGGTGATACTCCTCCATAGATCCCTACCGAAGGGCGTTGACGCCTAAGAACGGTGTATACATACATAATATACAGTCTATTTACCACTGTATTTGTTTTCCTTGATAAACTTTTATATGTGAAATCCAAAACGAATAGTCACTACAAAAAGAAAAAGTTTTATATTGTACATTACAGTAAGAAGTAACATTATTATTGTCCTTTTCATGAGCATTTTTCAATGCGTAACAAATGATAGGAAAAAGGGTAAGTCCGTGATAATACACATTTATGACATTTATTCTAACATGACATTTTAGTTAAGTCTGACAGTTGTCACATTTTATTTTCAATTTGGAATAAAAACAAATCAAATGTGTTTCTTGCATTTATAAAATGGTATTTTTTTTGATTTGTATAGTCTTATAAATTATACAGATTATATTTGTAATATTATTAATTAAAAAAATATTTTTTTATTATAGCGCCATCTATCGACAACTAGAATAACTAGAATAAATGTTGTAAATGTCTGTAATCAGAGACGTGCCTTTTTTTCTGTCACATACAATTTAATGCGTTAGAAAGAAAGAAATCGAAAAACTGACGCACTGAAAGATGATCATGAGAAAAAGAATATTATTGTCCTTTTCATGAGCATTTTTCAGTGCGTAACAAATGATAGGAAAAAGGGTAAGTCCGTGATAATACACATTTATGACATTTATTCTAACATGACATTTTAGTTAAATCTGACAGTTGTCACATTTTATTTTCAAATTGGAATAAAAACAAATCAAATGTGTTTCTTGCATTTATAAAATGGTATTTTCTTTGATTTGTATAGTCTTATAAATTATGCAGATTATATTTGTAATATTATTATCTAATTAAAAAAAATATTTTTTTTTTATTATGGCGCCATCTATCGACAACTAGAATAACCACCGAACTAGAATAATTACCAAAGTAATCACCGACGTGCCTTTTTTCTGTCACATACAATTTAATGCGTTAGAAAGAAATCTAAAAACTGTGACGCACTGAAAGATGATCATGAGAAAAAGAATATTATATTTATATAACAATGAGAAAATTAAAAATATAGTTATATATTTCATATATATGTACAGAGCCGTGCGGTACATCTTTTCAATATGATGCAAGTCTTCGAAATGCCGCCCCCTCAAAATGCCTCAATATTATTGAAACTTAATACTAGTATTTATTTTTATTAAATGAAATTACACAAAATGAACGAAAACTTTTATTTTAAAAACAAAACATACTTTAAATTAAATGAAATATGTATTAACATTAAATAACATTCATGAAAATTTCAATTATTTTATCCTTTTGATTTTAATTTTGGCAAACTCGTCAATCAGGTTGGTGTAGTCTAAAGTAGCAGCTAGTGAGGAATTTATTAAAATAAGTGCTAATTTTTTTAGTTTTGTTTGTCTTATGGAACTTCGTAAATAGTTTTTAATCATTTTTAGTTTTAAAAAACTTCTTTCCCCAAGCTACCGAGACAGAGAGTGTTAGTAAAATTCTTATTGGGCCGGTACTTTCTGCATCTCGCATGACAAAATTCATCTAACAGGGGTTTAATCGGGACAGATAATACCGGCCTTTAGTGATACAACTCAACTATATTCGGGTATAAAGAAATTAGGTTATTTTGGCACAAATAGTTCAAAACCTCTAAAGGTTTCATGGAGGGTATATTGGGATAAACCATGCAATAATTCTTCTAGAAAATCATTTGCCTCTATATCCGATTCTTTTTCTATGAAAAGTATTGAATGAAGATATTCTAGTATTTTATCATCTTTCCCTTTTCTGCAATTTCATTATCAGTAATTTTCATTTGGTCATAGCCATAGCCAAATTGTCAGTAAATTTTCATTGTTTCCATAATTTCTGACGACATTTTTACACAATCTGACAAATTTATAGTTACATGTTGCAACGTTTTCGAGACTGAATTTATATGCAATAAAATATCATGCCAAATAACTACACGGCATATAAATTTATAATTTTTAATATTTTTTTACTAATCCTCGTGCTTTGACTTTAGTTTCTGAATCATTGTTGACGTCTTCTATAATTTCGAATGCATTATATATTTTACAAAATAGAAATCTTAGAGGTTTCAATGCATCTATTCGACTTATATATTAACCATCTAGTAGTACTCAACGGTTTTAATGTTAGTTGTGCAACATGGTTTTTTTTCAGAACTTCCCAACGCTTTGTAAAACCAGAAAAAAGTGTACAGTTCTTGTATAATATAAAAAAAAGGTTGTTGTTTCTGTAGAAGAAGACGCTGCGTTATTTATGACTAAGGTGGCATGCACAGGGCACGTAAAACGCCCTCGGATATTTTTCAAATATTCTGTTTTTCAAACCCCTTTCTTATTCCTTTCATATTAACCCTGTTATCATAGCCGTTTTAAATCAAGAACTAATTTTTCCAAATGTGTCAAAATAAGTTCTGTACCTTCACCTGTTAAATATTTTCGGCTGACACTTGGTCCTACATATATGTTTAATTATTGAATGGCTCAATTATTTGTATTTTGATTTTACTGATTATGCCGCCCCTATTGTGATGCCGCCTGATGCAGCTGCCTCCAGTGGTGTCATGGTGTGGGAACGCGTGGGAACGCCGTTCCCACACTGGTTAAGAAAAGAAAAAAAAATAATAGAGAATTTAGGTTTTGTAAACAAAAATTAGCAATGCGTTCCGGCACTGCGTTCCCGCACTGCTAATTTTGCCATGACACCACTGGCTGCCTCACCGCATCATAGCACCGCACGGCCCTGTATATGTATCATTTTTGTAATATTATTTCTTCAGAAATGAAATTTCACATATAAAAGTTTATCAAGAAAAACAAATACAGTGGTAAATAGAGTGTATATTATAATGGTAATATTATTAAATTGTTTTCTGTCAATCAATACAAGTTACGTAAAAATTTTCCGAGCGCGCGGATTTGAAGAGAGCCGGGCGATTTGCAAAATTCGGCCGCTTGCAAAAGCACCGATTTTAAAAATAATTTTTAATAATTAAATGTAATTATATTTTATAATAATTTTTATTTTAAGATAATATAAGTCTTTCTTTAGTCAATGACTTTAAAATAATTTCTTAATTGATATAAATAAAGGCAGTACGATTTAAGAAAAAAAAAACAATTATCTCGGCTTCAGTTGGTTGTAGAAAATTTTTATTTTTTTATAAATCTTCGTTTGGTCTTCAGCAACAATATTCTGTAAGTTAGAAACTCATAGGATGTACTGGGCCGCTTCAGCTCTAAATGTTTTTAACGAAATTTGCCCCCTTATTTTCAAACCCAAAAATTATCTCGGCTTCAGTTGGTCATAGAATTTTTTTATTTTTTTATAAATCTTCGTTTCATCTTTAGCAACAATAATCTGTAAGTTAGAACTCATAGGATGTATAGGCCGCTTCAGCTCTAAATGTTTATAACGAAATTTGCCCCCTTATTTTCAAACCCAAAAATTAGAGGTTTAAAAATGTTTTACGCATTTATTTACATCAGAATACGAAAATATAACTCTTTAGAAGGAGATTGGATGCTTCACCAACTCTCTACGATTTTTTTTAAGTTATAGCCTTCGACATTTGACCTCTTGGGATAAACCATTTATAATATCTAAGCAACAAATTCGTTAATCTGTCTTTACATTTTTTGTATGTTTGGAATTGAAAGATCTTCATTTTAAAGCTTTAAAAAATAAAAATATTTGTACAATAAATAATGCAATTGTAAAAATGGCCATTTTGGACCTTTCGCAGGCTGTTTTGCAATAACCAATTAACGAAATTAAACTTACCATACCTCAAATTGTAGGTTTTTTAATTTACTACAACTTTCTGTTAAAAAGTTTTTCTCTAAAATCAATATCCTAAGCTGCAAAATTAAAAATCCTTAAAAATTGCACATCTAACAAATGAAAATCGCAATAAAAAAAAGCGCACAATATTTTTGGTTAAATTTAGTAGAAGTTATTCCTGGCATCGTCCTTTACAACACCTGATAGGTTTCAAAAATTCCTGAATTATATCACGTTTTTTCACCCACAGCCTGGGGTATTAGTAAAAATGGGAAGATAAAAATACAGGTGTGTGATATCCAAAGTTAATAAAATATGTTATGACTGGCTATTAAAACCTTTTGGTGAAAATAGAAGATGCAGGTGTGTAGATGAAGGGTCAATTCCTTGATTTTTTGTATATACAAGCCCGACGGGTAGGCGCTAAATGATTATTAAAAGAAGAAGGGTCGAGGTAATAAATTTAAGAGGTTTGTGAGGTAAACAGTGGCGGATTCAAGGGGGTGTCACATGGGTCATGGACGCCCAGACAAAAATAAATATCAATTCAATAATCCTAAAAAAAAGAAAATCCGAGAGCCGTCAAACAAAAAAAAATTAGGCCCGTCCAAAAAATAATTAAAAACCCACTTATCCTACGGGTGGTGAGACTAAGTGACCTTGACTTTCCATTAGAGAAAAGTAATTAAATCACCCTCAAGAGTCATGATCTCCCCCCCCCAAATTTCTGGATCCGCCACTGGAGGTCAAAGTCATTTAACGAAAATCTCGAATGAGGGGAAATATAGTACAGAGGCGTATTTAACAAAGAAATATGTTTGTCGATAAATAAATATATACAGAGCAGTATTAAGAAAGAAATATGTTTTGTCAATATGTTACACATATGCTATATACTATATAGAATATGGAAATTTATATTTACATCTTTTGGAATATTGTCAAAATTTGATTCTAAAGTTTGCAAATTTATATTGCTCTAACAAAAATTGTTAATGAAATAAAAATACATTTACCTGATTGTTTACTGAACGTAATTTGTTTGTCTTGCAAAAGGCTATCTTTAATCTGGTAGTACCTCATACCGTTTGTGTACAGTGTACCTGCTATGAGATGCCTTAGTACTAGTTCCCTTGCTAGAACTTTATCCGTTACCAATTTGCTGAGATCTTCAACGGATAATCCAGCAAATGCTTTCTCTGTGGGTGCTAAGAGTGTAAATATTTTTGATCCTGAAATAAAAATATTATAATTTTAATAATTTATTCATTATTTTTTAATTTCTTATTCATTGATGCAATTTTGATGCAGACTCAGACATAGGGCTTCAATGGCTTAAACAAGGCAAAGCATATGATCATTAGCAAGAAAAAGATAGCAGAAGGTCAACTAACTCTACGTCAACGAAACCCATGTAGAAAGCGTGACCCACTACAAGTACCTAGATACCACAATAAGTGAAGAATGGACCAACAACCAAGAAATTAGAGCACGCATCGGAACTAAATCCACCTCCAACCCATGGGGGCCTTCTTCAAGGGCCACAACCCCTCTCTTGGTATAAAAATAAGAATGCTGCGATGCTACGTCTTGTCCTTTTTTATGGTGTTAAATCATAGACCTTGAACGAGGATACCTATATTTGAGATGTGGCTATATCGGAATATACTTAAAATCCCGTGAACCGACCGAGTCACAAATAAAGAAGGTTACAATAGTTGACACATTATGCGAAATTAATCCAGATACGGCTTCCTATGCAAGCCATCCTGCAAGGAAAAATATTTGGAAAGCGAGGTCCAAGAAGAGGAACATCCTGGTTGAAGAATCTCAGAACCTGGTTCAACACAACATATGTGCAGCTTTTCCGCGTTGCTGCAGATAAAGTGAAGATTGCCATGATGATCGCCAACATTAGTCACAGTTACGCATATCAAGAAAAATAAATGCTATGTTTGGTCAACTATGATACAGGGAGAATCGTAGATGCTCACAATTTACTTTTATATTATTTAGAACTTGAAAATTTACAAATCTATTGCATTCTGAAGGAAGTTAAAAGATAAAATTAAGCAAGTGCGTGTATATAAACTGGAATCAAACAGATGTCGTCAAGGTGGATAATGAAACAACGCAAGCTCAAAAAATTCTCAGAGGTGTTAAGACAGGGTCTGTTCAATTTATATTCAGAAAGTATCCTCCAGGAAGCTCTTGAGGAATGCGAAAGCGGCATCAAAGTAAATATGGTACCTGGGCCAATAATATACGATATGCGGATGACTCGATCTTAATAGCAGACAATATAGAAGACCTCCAAAACCTTCTTAATAAAATTGGAGAACATATATAGCGAGAACATGGGACTTAGCATCAACATAAAAAAGACGAAGTTCCTTATAATCAGCCTTCAATTATGTCAACATCAAAACGCAAGACTAGCATATAACAATCAAGAATGTAGAGCGCGTCAGAAAATTTAAGTACCTGGGAACCTGGCTATGTGAAGACTGGATGTCGGATATGGAAATTAAATGTCGGATAGAAAGGGCCAGAAGTGCATTCATGAAATTTAGAAACGTCTTTACGGACTCTGACTTTGACCTTAATCTAAAACTAAGATTCACGAAATGTTATATATGGCCGGTGCTCCTATATGGCATGGAAGGTTGGACTTTAAAAATAAAGACAATGAATAAGCTAGAGGCATTTGAGATGTGGATTTATCGACGAATACTTAAAGTTCCTTGGACCGCACGAATAACAAATGAAGAAATCCTGAGAAGAATTGGTACAGAACGACAACTGCTATTAGAGAAAAACGGCATACCTGGGGCACCTATAATTAGAAACGAAAGATACCAGTTTCTGCAAACCTTAACTGAAGGAAAGATCGAAGGAAAAAGGGAGTGGGCAGGAAGAAAATGTCATGGCTCCGTAATGTCAAACAATGGACAGGGCTAAGAAACATAGGAGACCTAATACATACTGCAAGGGATAGAGAAAAATGGTCAAACGTGATCGCGAACATCCATTAGTGGATTGCATAAGAAGAAGAATAATGTATATAAAGAGACTAGAAGAAATCCAGCAAGTCTAAGGATAAAGAATTTCTGAATCCATAAAAGAAGAAGGAAAATTGATAAAAATTAATTAAACGAATAAATAGTTGTAAATTTGAAAAAAAACTGTTTTCTGATACAAACCTTGTAACATTTCGTCTAATCCTGATGCAAAAATAGCTCTCAAGAAACTAGTGAACCTTCGTTCCCTGTCTGATTGAAGTGTCTGAACTATATCTCCTACTGGCAGTGGGAACATTACTCTATCTATTGCATGTGCAACTCCTTGTGGAATATCAATGTCCTGACTTTCTTCTTGAATTTTGGCTCCATTTATGGTTGTTATCTAAAACAATATAGAAATAAAAAAAGGAAGGAGGAAATAAAAAAAAGGTTTACTATTAGGGAATATGTATTATTTTCAATTAAGAAAATACCTCAATAACAGAAGGTTAAGCAAAAAAACAAACTAACAATATACAGTGCACTGGAATAAGTGTTAACCCTCCCTATTAACTTATATATTTTAGCACATAAGCAAAACGCTCGAACAGGTCGATTTTTAAAATAATCATAGTATGTATATTATAGCATCAATGTTTCGAACTTTATGCCACACCTCTTCAGGTGACAGTCATAACTTTGATTTTTTTAAATAGGAAAGTACATCATGCGACATCTCATTTAAAAGCTTTTGAAATAGTGATTACAAAAATGTATAATAATTTAATACTTTTTAGAAGCGTCGGCGCAGAATTTCCGTTCTAATGATTTTTCCGTGCACTCATTTTTTTACAGGGGTAGAAAAAAGAGAAAATTTAGTGTGATTTTTTAATTTTAAATAGCTCATTCTAAAGAAACTTCTTGGTTATTCTAAGGGATTTTTGGCCCTCGGTAATAATGTAAACTTTCATTTTGCGTTTAAATTTTTCAGAAATACTTATTAGTTTTCTCAGGATTAAAAAAACTAATGCATTTAAAAATAATTTGACCAAAAATTTTGCGCCTACGCTGTCAAAAAGGATTAAAGTATTATACATTTTTGTAATCAGTATTTCAAAAGCTTTTAAATGAGGTGTCACATAATCCAGGGCAAGAGATGTGTAGGAAGGAGAAGACTCTCATGGTTGCATAACTTGAGGGAATGGTACGGATGCACATCAACCGAACTATTCAGAGCAGCAGCATCTAAGATTAAAATAGCCATGATGATTGCCAACCTCCTTGTCGCGGAGATGGCACGTTAAGAAGAAGTCACATAATGTACTTTCCCATAAAAAAATCAAAGTTATGCATGTAACCTGAAGAGGGATCGCGTAAAGTTCAAAACATTGATGCTATCTGCATACTGTACTATGTACTGTATATGCATACTGTACTATGATTATTTTAAATATCGACCTGTCAGAGCGTTTTGTTTATGTGCTAAAAATAAATAAGTTAATAGGGAGGGGTAACACTTATTCCAGCGCACTGTATAAGACATTTTTCTTGTAGCATTTTAATATTATCTACTATCTACTATATTATTATTTAATGGGAATTAACCACATAATTTAATTTTATCTGCCCAATTCATATTGACCATACAGACAGGTGGTATACATTAGATGTGTCCATTCTGTCTTGTTGTATAAAGTAGAGGCTTGGAGCATGAAAGTCGGTACAATAAACCGCCTTGAGACCTTTAAAATATGGTTATCCTCCTCCTCTATCTTTTCTCCTTCACATACCTAATTTGTTTGACTATTTCCTTCAAAATTTCTACAAAATGTTTTCGTTTATGGACACAGTCCATTTCATGCGCTGCCTCGGTCGTCCCGCTTGGGTGAGCGCCGGCTGATGTTCCAGCGCAGCACCTTCAACGAGCGGAGCTCTTGCTGTTGTTTAGATTGCTTGTGATTGTTATTGTTGTTGGGTTGTAGCCTCTCATAGATCTTAAGCCTTATTCTCATTAGACGTGCAAGGAACCGGACCGGCAACGGCAAGGCACGGGCAAGGTTTTCGGAGCCAATTCACACTGCGAAAGGCTTGCCGCGGGTTGGTTGCTTTGTGTAGTGAACAATGTTGAAATTGAACGTTAATAAAAATTGCTCTAATATTAGACGAAGAAACAGAAAATGGAAACAAATATTGCAGAAATAGAAAAAGACGTTGTTGGGTGCTTAAAATGCTAAAGAAACGCACAGAAGAAGAAGAATTTTCAACCTTACACTCCGAACTTTTAGACGATCAGACAAAATTTTTTAAATATAACAGAATGACAGTGGATGAATTTAACAACTTATTGCTGCATATTGAACCATAATATTCAACCTAGTTCTTGAGTCACTCATCAGAAAAACCAATGAAACACCAAGACAGTACAAATTACTGCATATGCAGACGATGTAGTTCTAAGCTTTAACAGTCTAACTGAAGCGTTCAAAAACATTGATCCTGAAGCACGAAAAAGGGAGCTATAAATAAACAAAGCAAAAACGAATTACATGACCGTCAAAAGAACACCTGACACCTGACAATGAAAATTGTATCACAATAGACAACTATACTCTTGAACGTGTGGATGCCTTGACATATCTGGGCACAGAAATCAGAAGAATTCCGTAAGGATCGAAATTAATGCACATATTTCCAGAGGCGAATCGTACATACTATGCTATTAAAATATTGATGACATCGAAATTATTAGACAAAAGAACCAAAATGACTATCTACAGAACATTGATTAGACCCGTATGGTTGTGAAACCTGAGCAATGACGAAAAGGGATTGAAGCCCAACTCATTACATTCGAGAAAAAAATACTGAGAAAAGTATATGGCCCGGTACAAGGGGAAGACGGCACATGGAGAATCAGTAGAAACAACGAGGTTAATGAATTGAATGAAGGGGACGATATTTTACAATTTGTGAAAAGTCAAAGACTGTCATGGCTGAGACATGTGCAGAGAAAAGACAATCAATAAATAACAAAGAAAATATTACAATGGAAGCCGATAGGAAGGCGAAAAAAAAAGAAAGGGCCAGAATGAGAGGGATGGATGACTTGGAAGACGACATGAAAACCATGAACATAAGACAATGGAGAAAAAGTATACAAGAGAAATCCGAATGGAAGCACATAGCGAGACAGGCAAAGACCCATCCAGAGTTATGATGCCAAAATAAGAAGAAAAATTGGCGCATACTGAGGGACCTCTTCAAAAACAAAATATGTACTTATTTTCTCTATCGTCTTTATAAAACTCCTTTTAAACAACCAAGATTGCAGATTGCTTGCCGGTAAGGTATTTACACTGTATGTCATGACCTTCACGGCACATGCTATGCAAAGATTGTTTCGAAAAGAACGTCGCATGCAAAGCCCGTCGCTTGCCGGTGCCTGACACGCATCATGTGAATTACATCCCGTGAAGTTCATAAGATTTTATGTAAAATATATCTTGCCGAGCCGATGCCTTGCCCATGCCGAGCACTTGCCTTGCATGACAGTGAGAATCAGCCTTTAATGTTCAATTATCTCTCACCTGTGCGTGTTGATTTGCCTCGGAGAATGAGTAACCACTCATGTAACCAGTTATTTTGTCCGACCATCGTACTGGAGATCTTCCTCTGGACCTTTTGTGCGGTACGTTGATTTCTTTCCCTTCCAATAATTGTCAAAAGTCAATTATCTTCGATTAGACTAGTTTTTAGCTAGCTGATAATCCTTAAGACACATCGCGAGTAATGACTGAGTATAACAATTTTTTTTTTCTTTTATCTATTACGAGGTACTACCCCAAACATTTTTAAAATAAGCCAGTTGAAACTGTTTTGTTGTTTTTTTTTATTTATAACCATACATACAGACCTAGGCTAAGCTCGACATATTTGGCTACACAATACTTACAAATTTTGATTACACTACACAAACGAAAAGAATAAGAGATTAAGCTATAAACGATGAGCTCTGCATTAACCACACAGAGTATATCCTCTGGTCAGCGTCAATCACTTCTTCCACTTCTTCTACCCTCTGGTCATTGTCATTGCCCGTCAACTCTTGTGACCCACCCCGTATTATTGTGGGAAAAAGAAAAAGAGATCAAGAGATACGCAATTAGTTTTGCACTTGGCATAAATGGAAGCCCTCTTCTAGCCATTCTTTACTTCTTAGACTTCTTCATCTACCCTCTGGCCATTGTCGATCATTTTTCTGTAGAAATGAAGAAGTGATCAAGAGATAAGCGAGCATTTCTTACCATCTTCTGGTCATTGTCGATCACTTCTTGGAATTCTTAGTACTTCTTGTTCACCTCAATGTCAAAGAAGCCTCCCGGTCTACATCATCGGATACCCTGACGGCATGGTTACCAAAATAATTTTGAAGACCGCTTGTTCTACTACTCACACAAGTCTCACAGATTATAAATCAGATAAATAAATCAATCATAAATTAACTTTTGTTATCAATGTAACATAAAACAAGTAGTTGGACTTCGTTTAATACCCTCCTTGAGTTATAAGCTCTCAGTAGACGGACAGACAGGCATGGAACTGGAAGTATACCTATATTTGTGTTCGTCTTGCTAAGGCGCTTCGAATAATATATCGCTTGTACTATTTCCGCGACATTAAAACAGTACTTCCAGTTGCAACTCTAAAACCAGAAGTCCGAGGTCAAATTTCTCACCTTTAGTTCCATCTTTGGGTTATAAGCTCTTATTCGACACATCATTTTATCTGTTTTAATAACGGAGGAGTTGTATCCACGGACAGACATATGGACGGACAGACAGGCATGAAACCGTAAGTATATATTTGGGCTCGTCTTGCTAAGGTGCGTCGAATAATATATCGCTTGTACTGTTTGGAGAGTTTAAAACAAAATACTTCCGGTTGCAACTCTAAAACCGGAAGTCTGAGGTCAAATGTCAAATTCCTCACCTTAAATACCACTCTTGGGTTATATGCTTTCATTCGACACGTTATCTGTCATTCTATCTGGCATAATGACTAATGACGAAGGAATAGTGTTTACCAAGTCCCTGGGACAGAAGGACATGGATACAACGTTTTCACTGTTCTTCAAACTAGGCGAAAACAATATTTTTAGTAGTCTTCATAATAATTCTGTTATTTCGGCATTGATCTGCTACTTTTGTTTATTTACTTTCTATTTCGTTACGTATACCTATTTGTGAATATTCATGAGTCGTTGACAAAACTAGCATAGTATTACGACCCTCACAGCATCTAAATTACGTTGAATAACTATTGTTTATTGTTATAACAGACTGTCGTTAAGTTAACAATGTAGGAACTGAAGACAATTATAAATTATACAATTAACTTAGTTTGTCTGGATGATATATGATAGAATTCTTATTTCCTTTACATTGCGTTATTTTAATCGTTTAAAACGTATATAAATGTGGATTGCCAAAGAAGATATCAATAACTTCTATTACAATAACATAATATACAGAGTAGACCAAAAATCTGGAAACGCCTAATAATCTCTTAAATGGATGCTCCAAATTGCACAAAAACCGGAATAGGGGAGAGTCGGCTGTTGGTGCGCACCTAAGGAAAATTCAGGATATTTCACAAACTTAAAACATTTCAGTTTCCAAATTTTTTGAAGATATACTTCAAAGGCTTAGGTATATTGGTAGGGACCGCATTTAATGAATGGTTGAACAGTAGAAGAGTGAGAGGCGAAATTTCTAATTAGTGTAATGCGCACAATTGCCCGACCTATTCGGCTAATGCTGCGCATATGTCGGATAGCTGTGCGCAATAATAGAACTTAAAAATGACCTTCGAAAATGTAAATTATTGAACATAAATATTAAAGGAACAAACAAATATACGGAAAAAGATAAGAAACAAACTTACAAATATTTTAAAAAAAATCTAAGTATTGCAGAAGTCACAAATATATCCTTCTGGACTATCCTGTCGTATACACATGGCTTGAGACCATTGACAATATATCGAACACTTGCACCATACCTCGTCTTTTTTGCTACAATCACCACAATATACAGAAGTCATTTTGATCTGACACGAGATCGCCTAACTCATCATCATGGCACAGTTCACTTTCTGAAATAACTTCGGAGCTGTTGTGTTCAAAAATTTTCCTTTTTGTACCTTTTTTCAATTTCGTGGTTTTCTCTTTGCCCCTTTCTCTACTTTGACGGTTGTTTAACGCTTGTTTACGTTCTATGACGCAGTCACAAAACGTAAAAAATGCCTTTATATGCCTTGCCGGCTAATGGTGCGCAACGCGCACCATTAAACGACGTTACCCTTCACCACATAACACAAAATTTGATAAAAACAAAAAATAATCGATCAAAACTAACTCGATGGTATAGTGCACAGAAGTGGTAAGTGCAAAAACTACCATTTTACAGTACAGCCATTTGAAAGTTATAGGTATGTACTTACCACATGTGGAGTTTCTTATATTGTACATAACCCATTTGACAGGTATATACTACAAGCTTCTAAATGAAATTAAATAACAAATATCAAGGAAAAATTGTGTAATTCGCAAAAATAATGAATACAAATATTTATTCATCATCAGAAGTATCATAATATTAGAACAGTGAAGAGAAACCATTTGTGGTAAGGGCACATACAACATTTGGCTTATTTAATTTTTCTTATATTTAGCAGTTACCCCATTATGTCAACTTGTATTTCTTACACGTTTCATTATTTGCTTACTACATTTGTGCACAATAAACTTTGAGTCAAAATAATGTACTATGTGTACTTGACTAATTTTCTAAAAAAAGTTGTACTTACCACTTCTGTGCACTATACCATCGAATCAGTGTGTAAAATGATAAATAAATAAAGGATATAAGTACTATTTAAACTATATTTCTGTCAAGAAAAAAAGTTATCGCTTATTTTCTCAGATACACAAACAATAGCAAACCATGCGAAAACATGTAAACGATAACTGCCATCCGGTAAAGTATCTCCCGACGTTCGTTTGTGTCGGATAGATATGGCAGTTGCTACTAGATGGCCCGACAATATAGTTTTTGTAATTTTATTAAATAGGAGATTAAAAACATTGATGCGCACAATTAACCGACGCGCACCATTAGCCGACTTTCCCCTACGCCTATTCTGCAATATGAAAATTACAAACTTGATGCTTACATTGTTGCCAGATTTATCATTTTTCTGATATCATTAGTCGCTTTTGTTGTTTAAATATAACAGTACGTATATTGTATTATTACTGTAATCCTCACTTCACTACGAGTTTAACCATATGTAAGACTTAAGAGGAAACATTAGCGATCAACAGGTAGCGAAAACGCGTTCCAAGATTGCGGCTGTAATTTTGAATATTTTTTCGAGATATTTGGCACACGTATTCGTAATATAATAAAGAATGGCGGTACAGAGCCCAATTTGAAAAATATATTAATATGTGGAAATTACTCTGTAATTAAATACAATATTAAAAAAAACGAGCCTGTACCGCCATTAAGAAGAACAAAAAAATACACTTTCTTCAAATAAACTTTTTTATCCGATGCCTAGATTTTGTGTCATTTTGGAACTACTAAAATTTTTTATTTCATTAGTAGTGTGCCAAATATCTCGAAAAAATATTCAAAATTACAGCCGCAATCTTGGAACGCGTTTTGGCTACCTGTTGATCGCTACTGAATCACCTTAAGGCGCATTCTCATGGTTCGATTTTAGTTGATCAACTTTAGTGGATCAACTAAAATCGGTCAAGTTTTTGTTCACACATTTTAAACAAAATTGAAGCAATCAGTTTTAATAAAATGGCGTCAATATTATTAGTAGTTTACTGATTCAGCAACTCTCGAAAATTGTGTTAAGACGGAATAAAGAACATAAAAAGGTCGTTTCTGGATACGAAATTGGATTAAAAGAAGGAATGAACGTTGTGTTTCAGAAACTCAACTAAAAGAACTTGTTATGGAGGATACAGAAGGATATAAACATCTGATCATAACACTTTCTGACCACTTTAAACTCATTATGTTAATTTAAACGATAACAATTTACGCAGACAAGAGTGATTCAAGTCGACCAACAAATGTTCCTACGCTTCAAACACTATTCAACTCGTCTGAAAAATGTCAAGTTGAATGATATAGTTTGACTCGATCAATCTTTAGTTGAATCGACAAAAGTTGACCGATTAAAATTGAAACAGATGTTCTCACAGCTATTATCATTCAATTTTAGTTGATCCACTAAAATTGATCAACTAAAATCGAACCGTGAGAATGCGCCATTATGTATTTTACCAAGCCAGGAAGGTCTTAAATAAATAAAACTTCTCAATGCCAAATAGTTTTGAAGTAATTTAGTACCTAAATATAGAATGCTGTGATTTTGACATTACAGTGGAACCCCGATAAGTCGGCCCCCGATAACCCTGAAGTCCGGCTAACCCGGACCGATTTTCATCAGACAAACATTTCAACAATAAAAATGTATGTAATATAATATTTGAGTGACAATGTGCATTTATGTAATTTGAACTGTATGATGCATGGACATGAATGTAGATGTCCATGTTTGTTACGTTGATTTTGAGAAAGCTTTTGACAAAGTAAGACATGAGAAATTAGTCCAAATTCTAAAGACAAAAAACATAGACAAAAGGGACTTACGAATAATAACAAACCTTTACTGGAATCAAAGAGCACAAATTGTAATAGAAAACAAACCCAGTCCAGAAATTGAAATTAGGAGAGGAGTTCAGCAGGGATGTATTATGTCTCCATTACTCTTTAATGCATATAGTGAAGCCATTTTTGAAGAAGCATTGCTATCTCAAAGTGAAGGAATAATAATTAACGGAAGATCTATTAACAACATAAGATATGCAGATGACACCGTGATTATGGCAAGCTCTGCTGAACAACTCCAACTACTACTAAACAAAATAAACAATTTCTGTGAAGAATATGGACTAAAAATGAATATAAAAAAGACCAAATACATGATAATAACTAAGAAAACAAACATACAAACAAGCATACATTTGGAAAATTGTACCGATAGAAAGGGTTGATAAATACAAATATCTAGGAACCTGGATTTCAGAGAAAAATGATCAAACAACAGAAATAAGGACGAGGATAGAAATAGCAAGAAATGCGTTTGTAAAAAATGAAAACACTTCTCTGCAACAAAGACCTTAGCTTAGAATTGAGAGTAAGAGCTTTGAGATGCTACGTGTTCTCGATACTACAATATGGACTTGAAAGCTGTACATTAAAGCAAGAACACATAAATAAGCTACAGTCATTTGAAGTTACAGAAGGATGCTTAGAATAGCATGGACACAGAGGAAAACGAACACGGAAGTACTGCGAGAAATGGGTAAAGGATGCGAAATAATAAACACAATAAAAATAAGAAAGTTACAATATCTGGGACACGTAATGAGAGGACCGTGATATGAAATGCTAAAGCTGATAATACAGGGAAAGATAAGAGGCGGAAGGAGTATTGGAAGAAGGAGAGTGTCATGGTTAAAGAATTTAAGGGACTGGTTTAGATGCAGTTCTATAGAACTCTTTAGAGCAGCGGTGGATAGAGTAAAGATAGTAAGATGATATCCAACCTCCGATTAGGAGACGGCACTTAAAGAAGAAGAAGAACTGTATGATAGTAAAAATGACTCATGGCACACGGCGGCAGAGCGACGTTGATTTTCTCGGATTATCGGAAAAAACAGGCACCTGTATTCCTTTATTTACTTCAAACTATCTTTTAGCATTGTTTAAAAAAGACTAAAAGACTATTTAAAAAATTCTTTTTTAAACAAAGATCTTAGTCTCCACTGTTCTAAAATAACATAACATCGTTCCGATTGTGACCGTATTGTGTGTAGTACAATCGTATTGTTCGCTTCCGTTCTGTAATCGTGCTTCAGATGTTTGCGTGTTTTTTTGTCTACGTAATGGCAACAAAACGTAAAAATGTTGTAGTGACAATTTAAAAGAGACTTTTTAGCATTAGGTAGGATTGATAAAGGCGAATATTTAAAAACAATTGCAGCATAATATCGTGTCGGTACATCTACAGTATCGGATTGGAAGAAAAATAGAACTAAAGTCGAAGAATTTTGTTTCAAAATGATAACAAGACAGTTTGGACAATCGGTGCAAAGCTAAGAAAGCTAAAAATGAGACTCTCGATGACGCTTTGTATGTGTGGTTTTGTGCGGAACGGGAACGTGGTTTACCAGTATCTGGACCAAGTATTCAAGAAACAGCACTCAAGCTGAATAAAATGTTGCCTGATTCTGAACCAAATTTCACTGCGAGTCAAGGTTGGCTGGATAGATGGAAAAAACGTCATGGAATACGCCAACTATCTATCGCTGCTAAGTATACCGTGTTTTATTAATTTTTATCATATTCTCCGGCTAACCCGTAATTTCGATAGCCCGGATCGGTTGCGGTCCCGATTAATCCGACTTATCGAGGTTCCACTCTAATTCATAAAACTAACAATAGCTTAACGTATACTGAAAAGTTTTGTAAAATAAATTGTGTTAATGCCTAAGCTTGCAGTTGCTTTATGTGTTTTTAAAAGCTCTACAATAAAGATGATTTTTAATGAAATAGGGCGAATTATTGTTTTAATGATGAGGGTCTAACCATTCTCCTATCCATAAGTTGACGCATGACGGTACAAAAAATTGTAAAGTGCCTTGAGGAAACTGGACTAGTAAAAGATGGCACTCGAACATATAGACAAAAACAGTTATAAATTAGCTACAATAAAACTTTAGAGTTTCATTGAAGATCCACATAATATATCCTCACGTAGAGCTGCATAAATACATGTTGTAGGTCGTTCTTCAGTTTTACGTGTAGGTATTACATAAGAATTCATTTAAACCCTTCAAAATTTAGTTGTTGCCAGAATTAAGTGAAGGTGAATAATACGACCGCAGATTACAATTTAGTAAGGTAATTATGAATAAAATGACGAGAATAATTGACGAGAATTTCAATAACAAGATATATCTGTATGACAGAGGTAAAGGGCACTATGTCCATTTTTGTCAATATTGGGATTATAATGCAGTTATAATGAACTTTTAATTCTCAACACAGAAGTATAAAGCACTATGTCCTACTTTATAAAATAACAAAGATAAGCAAGCAGTTTATAAAAAGTATCATGTCACATTTTGTTTAGATTAAACAGTTTAGTTTAGATTTTGTTTAGAAAAGGAATTTAAGTTACTTTACAAAAGCAATGTACACAGAGGTATAGGGTTTCATGTCCACATGGTTGAAGAAAGTTACAAAATAAATCCAGTATTAAACCAGCACTCTTATTAAAAGTATTACACTTTACCCTGTAATGTTTGTCATGAAGAAGAAACAAGTTAAAGTTTAACATTGTATGATGCATTTTTAGTAAACATCTAGTACCATGACCCAAAAGATCTTGAAGAGGTAAACAGCACTATGTCCACTACATTGTGTTTTATTTTTTTTTATTAATATTACATCAAGTTTAGTATCACAATATGTGTTTTAAATAATACAATTTTAAAGTTAATAATCTGAAGAATAAATTAGACAAGGGATTGTGACATAATGTGTATTAACATACATCATGTGAATAAAGAAACACAAAAATAAACTTAAACCCTTCTCCTGTAAAATTACAAATTTGTGACATAGTGCCCTTTACCTCCGGCATACAGATATGTTCTTCCGACGAAGAAATATTTACACTGTGTGGGAATGTAAATCGCCAAAATTTAGGCAATGGAGTGAAAACTTTACTCAAAAACAATAAAAACTAAATGTATTGAAGAAAATTTAACAAGCGATAATTGTGAAATACTACTTAGAAATGAGATTTTATCTATTCTATAAAACAAGTTTGGAGCCAATTTTAATAAGATATGGTTTCAGCAAGACGAAACTTAAGCCGTTGTTATTCTAAAGAATAGTTTTATTATGAATACTTGAAATGTAGAAATTTAAAAAATTACCAAAAGGTTGCAGAGCTAAGCACAGAATTACCGATGAATCCCTATTACTTAAGTTCTAGAGATATGTAATAGAAGCATTCTACCATCGTTTAGGACATTGTCAAATGAACAAGGGAGAACATTTTGAACACTTGATTAGTTGGACATTAATTTAGTAATGTAGTAAATTTTTAATTATTGTGTTTAAGTTTAGTTGTAGGTAAGTACGTAGTTTGAATCAAAACATTTATTGAGACGATTAGGCGTTCCTAGACTTTTGTTTTAACTTTTTAAGATGTTCCTGACTACATAAAATCGAAATTATTGTATACAGTTGAATTGGTGTTGAAGTGGAGATTTTAATGAAGGTACAATATTTAGGATGTTATATTTAAAAACCATAATGACTAATGATATAAGAAAAATGCTAAATCTAGCAGCGTTACAAACATCAAGTGGTTCAGAGAAATATTTTATATATTTTTTTATTGTTCTATACATACCTTTATATCGTTCCATTCTTTATCGTGCATACTGTACTGATTTACACGTAATTGTGTACCTGCTAATGATACTCCGGTCATTTCGTCTTGCAGCGAGCTGATTTTAAACGCCCCTGGTATAACATGATGTAACAAGAGCTGTAACAAAACAAAAAGGGGAATATATTGTCATGTGAAAACTACACAAAGGCAGTGGCGTAGCGTGAGTGTTGGCTGCCCGGGGCGGAAGAAAATTTTGCCGCCCTCTTATTTAGATACTATTTTAATTTAATGTATACTATACATTACATACATTAATTATAGAGAACTTTTAGGTTTTATGTAAATTTTAAGTTCTTCACACATATTTTTTGCATAACCTACAGCGCCATTTGCCCATTCCTCTCTTTTCTCTGTCATTATCGTCTGCAAAGCATTTACTTTCTGAGCACACAATCTTATGTCAAGTCCCCTTGTTTGTAAATATTTTTGTGCATCATTCACTTCATGTAGCACAGGTTGCCACAGGCCCAAAAAAACAAAGAAAGGAAAATGACTGCATCGAAACTAGTAAAGCACCTTCATCTGTCCTAGTGTTTAAGCTTTCACCTGCCTCTGCCAGGTTTTCCAAAGTGACGAGAATGTCTTTGTAATGATGCCATGTCACATTTACGGCATCGCTTCTTGCACTCCCCGGCGTGTCTTGAACCCGTTTTAGGCTTTTGCCTGTAGCTGCTATCAGAACTTCCCAACGATGTTTCGGTGAGGAAAAAAAAGAGTAGCAACGTTCTAGAGTGCCGAAAAAAATTACTGAATCCATCTGAATTGAGGCAGCGTGTAAACAAACTAGGTTTAACGAATGATTTGAGCAAGGTACGAATTCAGCTTTAGGGTTTATTTCTTGAATTCTTTGCTGAACTCCTGAATACTTTCCAGCCATAACAGCAGCATTATCAGCTTGGTTAATATAAAATGGTTCAAATATTTACCAAATATTTTTATTATGTATTGTTAAATTTTGCCGCCCCTTAAAAAGCGGGGCGCCCCTGCCTCCCCCACTACGCTACGCCACTGCACAGAGGTATCACTCTGTTAGATACCTGTTGTAAGATTCTGTCAAGGGTGTTAACAGAAAGAATAAACAAATTTGCGGAAGATAAGCTAAGCGAATATCAATCCGGTTTTAGAAATAATATACCTATCTATTAAGGCATATATCCATTACGTTGGTGCACCGTGCTCCGTGTAACTGCTCCACGTAGTGGATACGTTCGTGCTTCCGGAGCTGCGCTCACCCTCGGTGATCCAATCGGTGGCGGTTTATATGTAGAGGAGCGCATGCCGTATCCATTGGAGCAGTTACACGGAGCACCAACGTAATGAATACGGGCCTTCACAGATCATATTTTTACAATACAATATATCCAGATATCCTGCTATGATAATAAGATAACCTTCAATGCATTGTTAACATACAGGGTTGCGAAAAAGTCTGGCAACACGGTAATTTCTCGGAAACCGCTGCTGGAACGATTTTTGTGAATTTTGGTGGATGTATGGGTCTTTTAATGCGGCCGATATTATAGTGGTAATTACATTGTTGTCAAATCTTCCATTTTTCTTTAAATCTAATGAACTTTCTTATTTAAAATAGAATACCCTGTATATTTTTTGAGTTTTGGAATTCCTAAGGCATACTGATTATTTTTCATATGATATTCCCTATACCTAAATGCCATAATTTCGGAGTTATTACATACTACATTTATTAAAAAAAAATTTTAAACAATTTATAAAATTCAATTTGTTTAGCCCGGGTAGACATTATTTTAGGTTCATTGGATCATTGTGCACAAAAAAGATCTTTTGTAATTTTCTTCTAAAGTTAATCGTTTCCGAGTTATACGCTATGAGCTCGTATGTAGAGGGGATAATTAAAAATTCGCGAGCGCCAGTAGTAACAAGTCTGTAAGCTTTTACTGGAAATTTGACATAAATGTCAAAGTGCTTAATTTAAAACATTGAAATTAAAAACATTAATATAGTAGGAAAAATTAAAGAATACCCATGAACGAACATATAAAACACGCTGTATTTTCCTGTCACCGTGTCACACAAAAAATTGGCAAGCGCACGTACATGTAGTAATTATTGTTACATGTACTTACACTGGACAATTTTCTTTGTGACACGGTGACAGGAAAATACAGCGTGTTTTATATGTTCGTTCATGGGTATTCTTTCATTTTTCCGACTGTAGGTAATAATATTAGTTGGTCAAAGCTGTGGTGTATATTTTTACCTTTAATATACTTACATTTTAAATACTGAATTTAAGTTTTTTTAATATTTCGTAATATGTAATTATAAATTAATCTAAGCGCCATCTACACGATAATTGTGAAAGTATCCGAAGTAAGAAATTAATATTTCATTAATAGAACGTTAAAATGATTAGCAAAATCTTTAAAAAATCTTTTTCTAGGTTCAAAAACACAGTAAAAAATATTATTTTTGAAACTGCGATGTGCATAAATTCAAGTTCAATCGTTATTTTATCAGTTACCGATAAGCAATTTGGCCTTGTTTCATTTTAAAATATTATTTTTTAGTTGTTAATGCCGATCGCCCGTTCTCTCATATGCGCTTCATTAATATTAAAAAAAAACAATATTTTAGAATAAAATGTGTCAAGAATTCTTATAGGTATCTGATAGAAGAGGGTTTGACGTTGAATTAGGTATTTTGTAATTTCAAAAATTATTTTTTTTACTTTTGATTTTAAACCTTAAAAATCGTCATTTTTCGTTTTTTTTTTTCGGTTTTAAATTGTTTATAACTCGAAAACGATTAACTTTAGAGAAAAATGACAAAAGACCTTTTTTATTTCCAATGATCCAAAAAACCTAAAATAATGTCTAGCCGGGCCGAAAAAATTGATTTTTATAAATTGTTTAATTTTTTTTTTTAATAAATGTAGCAATAACTCCGAAATTATAGCATTTTGGTATGGAAAATATCATATGAAAAATAATCAGTATCCCTTAAGGATTCCACAACTTAAAAAATATAAGGGGTGTTCCATTTGTAATAAGAAAGTTCATTAGATTTCCAGAAAAACGGAAAATTTGACAACAATGTAATTACCACTGTAATATCGGCCGCATTAAAAGACCGTTACTCACGAAAATCTATAAAAATCATTCTAGCGGTTTCTGAGAAAATAACCTATTGCCAGACTTTCTCGCAACCCTGTATGTGAAGCAGGCGTATGATAATATCAAAATGAATAAATTGTATGAAACACTGAGCTCCTTAGTTTGCTCAAATTGCTCAAGAAATCATGTAGTATGGAGAGGCTTCTCATCGGATAACTTTGAAGTGAAGGAGAATATGTATCCACGGTGCTTTTTAATTGTTTATCTAGGAAAGCTTTATCAGAAAAAGCAGAACAAAAACTACCGGATTCAATAATGAACATCACCGTCTGGCTTTTGTTGGTTATGGTCGATGAAATCAAAATATGCATCGAGGAAAAAAAAGAAAAGAATTTATAAGGGTAATAAGACCCACACTGACATATGGTAATGAAAAATGAACAATAGTGCAGCCGATATGTGAAACAATTGTGCATTTAATGATAGAAGTATATAATTTGGACCACGTATACTACACATATAAAGGTTCAAATTTAGATATGAGGCCATCTCAGATTTTGCCTATTACAAAAATGGAGGGGATTCAAAATGGTGACTATACATATGTGACTAATAGCACGATAACTTTTGAACGAGACGTCAGATTTCAACCAAATTTGGTATATAGGTTCTTTTTTTGATGTATAAGATCGAGGTCTTGAACCGGAAGAATCGGTTTACCAATAGCTGTGTTTTTCCTGGTTTTTATGTAAAAATATGCTGTTTTTTTTTCAATTCTTTCACCCTGTATGTATTAATTTTTCAAAAAGTTAATACCACCATTGAAAAGAGCGTAAAAATATTTTTTAGGAAATATTTTTAACTTTTTAGTTATGTTAATTACCATTTAATAAATGCAAAACGTATCTTCACATGTACCTATATGCGGCAGATTCGTGCAAATATTATAAGAATTATTGTGCATTTAATGGTAGAAGCATATAATTTGGACCACATATACTACAATACGAGGCCATCTCAGTTTTTGTTCCTTTTACAAAAATGGCTAGCATTCAAAATGGCGGGAATTCAAAATGGCCACTATACATATGTGACTAATAGCACGATATCTTTTGAACGAGACGTCAGATTCAACCAAAGGTATGTAGGTTCTTTTTTTGATGAATAAGATCGAGGTCTTGAACCAGAAGAATCGGTTAACCAGAAGTTGTGTTTTTACTGTTTTTTTTTATGTAAAAATATGTTGTTTCGTTTTCAATTCTCTCACCCTGTATATATAAATTTTTCAAAAAGGTAATACCGCCATTGAAAAAAATGTAAAAATATTGTTTAGGATATATTTTGAACTTTTTAGTTATGTTAATTACCATTTAATAAATGAATAACGTATGTTTACATGTACCTGTGGCCGGCAGATTCATTTTGAATGCATGCCATTTTTGTAAAAGACAAAATCTGAGATGGCCCATATCTAAATTTGAATCTTTGTATGTGTAGTATGTGTGGTCCAAATTATATGCTTCTACCATTAAATTCACAATAATTCTTATATTATTAATTGCACGAATCTGCCTCACATAGGTACCTACATGTGAAGATACGTTATGCATTTATTAAATGGTAATTAATATAACAAAAGAGTTCAAAATATTTTCTAAAAAATATTTTTACGCTCTTTTCAACGCCGGTATTACCTTTTTGAAAAATTAATACATACATTGTGAAAGAATTGAAAAAATAAACAACATATTTTTACAAAACAAATCAGGAAAACACAACTTCTGGTAAACCAATTGTTCCGGTTCAGGAGCTCGATCTTATACATAAAAAAGAACCCATATACCAAATTTAGTTGAAGTCGGACTTTTCGTTTAAAAGTTATCGTGCTATTAGTCACATAATATGTATCGTCGCCATTTTGAATGCCCGCCATTTTTGTAAAAGGTAAAATCTGAGATGGCCTCATATCTCATTTTGAACTTTTATATGTGTAGTATATGTGGTCCAAATTTTATGCGTCTATCTTTAAATGCACAATTCTTATAATATTTACACGAGTCTGCCGCACTACAATGAAAATATTAGATGTGGAGAAATTGGAAAGGCGAAAAAGCAAAACGCCTAGGGCTTATATGGAGGCAAAAACACGACTGCAGTCTGGGTATAATAAATAAATAAAAACTTACGAGAAGTGAGTAATAAACCTAATCACACTCTCAAGGTCCCAAAGAGTTTGATGGTTGTGGTATGTGATAAAAGTGGATAATAAGAAGTCAAAAATGGTCTTAAAACGGGACCCAATCAGGAGAAGAGGGAAAGGACGTCAAAAACAAACATGGTCTAATAGTACAAGAAGATCTCAGAACGATAAGAGTTCATTTCTGTAGAGAAAAACAACAACAAAAATTAAATTTGTCTTCCACAAAAGAACTAATGAAATGATATAATCCTAACGAATATAAATAATTTCTTGCTTACCCCACTCAGTAGTCTTGGATTCTCCTTAAACTTTTCTTCGGCTTTTTCAGGTCCACCAAGCTGAATTAATAAAGTCCTGAATGCTTTGTCTGTGGGTACGAACACTGTATATGGGCCTGTTTCATTTAAAATGGTATCCAAACCTGACTGTCTTAAAAATTTCGACATAGCAAACAAATTATTCTTCTTTAAAATTTCTGGTAGTTCCAACAAATGTTTTTGATTTTCCGGAGAGCTAAAGGTTTCTTGAATGGGAAATAGATTTACTGGAGAGACACTTTGTTGAAATGTGATTTCTGTAGGAATAGGTGCTAATAAATTCTTGTTGGGAGCTGATTGAACAGTGGAAGCTTGATTAAGTAAGTCGTTTGCACTGTTCAAAATATGTGGAGTTCGAGTAGACTTTTTTTGTTCACTAGTTGTGCCAGAAGGGAAATATGTGGCTGGAGTAGAAGAAGCTATTATTTTGGTTCCTATGTTAGTTTGTAAAGCGGGCACATCACCTTCCTCGTTTTCGTAATTTTGAGTATGTTGGAAAATATTTGGTTCTTCAGTGGCAAAAGAATTTGGTGTAATGGTAGCAAAAACTGGTTTTAATGTGGGAGAATAATTTGTTTTTAAAGTGGTTGAAATAACTTCAGGTTTTTTAGTTGTTGTTTTTGTTGGTTGTTTTAGATTATCTGGTAATTTTATCTCACCCCTTTTTATCTTGCTTAAAATAGCATCTACGTCAACTGTTTTGTCCTTATCATTACCTTTAACTCCTTGAACTTTTAAAGTTCCGTCACTTTGTTCTTCTAAAAGAACAAATGTTACCTTTTTTTGGTTGGGTAAATTTTTACCTATACTTTCTAAACCTCCACTAGCACCTGTTTTTAATAATTCAAAATTTGAAGAAGGTACGCTTTTAGTAAGTTCATCTAATATTTCTTTTGGAGGTCTTTCGGTTGAGGTAGTTGTTCTCGAAAAAACTAATTTCTCTAAATCACTCCCAGGTTCTACCTTTACACCATCTGGTACTAAACTAGGATCTGATGTCTTAATCAGCTCAACCTTTTGACCGTTAGGAAGCACTATTTCTTCTATTGGTGTAGGGGAACCTGAAGGATTTCTAGCTTTTATTAGTTGTGCTTTTTGTCCATCTGGTAATGTAATCTCTTGAGAAATATCGCCAAAGCCTTTTGATAGATTTGGTATAGCATTTGGATCAGTGGTCCTAATAATTTTAACTTGATGGCCACTGGGCAAAGTTACTTCTTCATCACTTTTATTAACAAGATCATCAGGTCTAATGACTGTAACTTTTTTACCGTCTGGTAAAGTTATTTCTTCTTCTTTTCCTCTTGGGACGTTGGTTTGATCATCGGCAGCTATTAGTTGGATTTTTTTACCATTAGCTAAGGATATCTCTCTGGAAGATAAAACTTTTCCATTTTCGTCCTCAGAATTTCTACCTATAGCTAACCTAAGTTGCTCTAGTAGATCATCTTTACGTATCCTCTGGGATTTATATTCCTTTTGGAGTTGATCTAAATCATCCAAAGATTGAATAGTTTTTACTTTAGATTGAGGTAAAGCAGTTGGAAGAAAACTTAATCCTAGGGATGGTTTTTCTATTTTCTTCGTGGTAGTTGGTTTAGGAGTAGTAGTTGTGGTAGTAGTTGTAGTGGGATATTGAATGTAATATTGTTTAACTGCCTGTTCAAATAAGTTAACTTCTTCTGGATAAACCAATCTTGGTGCTGTCAGAGATGAACGTGGTTCTGATGGAGATGTTTTATATAGTCGTTGATACAATTGTTTCTTTTGATTTCTTTGTTTATCAATAAAGTCTTGATGTTCTTCCTGTGCTTTTTTAAGTGCTTTTTCATACTGCCTTTCAACGAATTGGTTATGTTTTTCTATTATTATTTGTTTCTCCTTTAATTCTTTAATTCGCTGTTTGTTTTTTTCTGGATCAAGTTGTTTAATTTGCTGATCAATAACTTCCAATGGATCCGGTGTTGGTCTTGGTTGAACAAATTGCGGTCCAAATGAAAGTACCTGCCGAGCTGGTAGAAAATTTGTTTGCGTGTGATGCTGGATAATTTTAGAGGTATCTGTTGGTTGCTGACTTGGAAAAACAACTTGACTAGACGCTGTTTGAGCGGTTGGTGGTGATATTTGTTGGAAGGTTTGTTGTGGTGTTGGGACTACATTAGAAGGTATCGACTTTAGAAGGGGTAAAGTGTTTAAAAACTCATTTCGAGCAAAATTCTCTTGAGTATTCTGAGATAGTGGGCTTTGTGACACGAGTTGTTGCTGATTTACAAAGGAACCTTGGAACCTTTGTGCTGCTTGAAGATTTTGGCTGCTTTGAAAGTGTTGTGGTTGAAAGTTTTGTCTGTTCTGTGATAAATCAAATCTATGTTGGTGTTGTTGAATATCACTAAGTATCTGCCCTTGTTGTTGAGGTGAAAGTCGACTCGTTCGGTCAGCATTGGGTGCGAACTGCTGAAAGTAAAGGTTAATTAGTTTATTAAATTCTAAGATGTTTCCTATTTTAATTATTACAATTAAATAGATAATATCACATAATATAAAACGGTGTTAGCATTTTTCACTTTTATGGGAAAAATGAACAATATAGAACTTATTAAACGGATATTTGTGAGAAAATAGTATGTACAAGGTAATTGAAACACCGTATTTATAAGTAATTTGAAATTATCTAAGGTTAAACGATAAAAAAAGTAGTGTTTTAATGTTTTAGTGATTATGTTTACTAATTATGACCATAACAATAAAAATAAATAGAAGATAATTCTTTAATTTCAATTAAATAATAAAAATGAAAGAAGTTAATCTAAAATCTGAGATTAGTCAAAGCTACATGTATTATTTCCTTATAGGCGTAAAAGCAGTAAAAGTAAAAGACGTAAAAAGTCCAAAACCTGCAAAATTTTTGCAGAAGAGATTTTTGAAGTCAAACTTCGGAGATTCATTTCTTCAGTATTCACAAGATGAATTCTCTACAGGAATACTTCAATTACAAGAATACAATTAACACCACACAAGTTGTACAATTTTAATCAATTTTTAATGGGTATGTTGTATTTTAACTGGACCGAGCCTAACTGATTGTTTCTTCTTCCTGTTTGGTTGGTTGTTCCTGTAGTTGCTGATGATGACTCGTGTTGGGCCGAAACGCGTCCAAAGTATTACATGTTTTTAATAACATTAGTGGTTCGTCTTGGAAAGAGTTAATGTTTTTATAGTTTAGTAGTGTTTCTTCAATTCACACAACTTGGACACTTCACACAGGGACTTTTTTTAAACCAGTAGTTATAAGAAATACCCAGATTTCTGAGTATATCTTTATCACTAATGTGAGTTGTTTCATAAACAACACTTAACTTATAATGCAAAGCTGGCATATCAAAATATTTTCATTATTTAATCGTAGTGAAGTAAATTCCTCTGTGGGAAATTTTGATGA
This sequence comes from Diabrotica virgifera virgifera, assembly GCF_917563875.1. NCBI lineage: Eukaryota > Metazoa > Arthropoda > Insecta > Coleoptera > Chrysomelidae > Diabrotica > Diabrotica virgifera. The sequence continues at coordinate 67,340,866 of NC_065446.1, read as the reverse complement.
ATTATAATTAGAAATATTAAATAAGAATATATTATATAATTCTACAAATTTTAATTCGTTAAAATGTTGAAAACGAAAATTCATTTTTTGTAGAATGTTATCAAAAGGTCTCTCTGTTGTCGACATTATCAATCTTCATTCTCTTTCTTTCATGTTCAAACCCCATATTTTCAGTTTTATCCCAAATATTTTTAAACTGCTCCCGTTTTTTAATTATCGTATTAATAAAGTCATCAATTTGTCTTATACAAAATGCAATGTCAATTGACTTCATCTGTAAAATGTCAAATAAAAGATCAGTAAAAGGAAAAATCTCTGCAAAAAATTTAAATCGAAATATTCTTTAAGCTAATGTATGTACCTAAGCAGACTAAGCACCCCTTAAGGCTGTATGACACTATGCATTTTCTTGTATCATTTCTAATATCGTTTCTGATATCGTTTCTTGTATACATTTTCTTGTATCATTTCTTGTACGTACATTTGTGCCCTGTATGACACTATGCAAGTTATTGTATCGAAAACTGTATGAAATTCGGCACGTGATTGGTCGAAATTTTGTTTGTCACCCTGTCACGTTACATTGGTATGGTAGTACTGCGTCTACAGCTGATTTTAAGGATTTTTATAAAATTTATAAACTTTTAAAAACAAATGTTTTAATGTTAACTAGAATTTTTACGTTGACTGTTGATTATTTGTGTTTTTTATTTTGTTTTGATATTTGTGCTAAAATATTTGCATTATAATTATCTTCAGTTTGATCCAAATTGGAACTATTGTATTTTCCTCTATTAAAAAATTATGCAATATGAAACCCAAAGTTATTCTAAATATATAGTTATTAGTAGAACAGTAGTCCATACCAAACGGTATATTAAGTATCAATAAAATATTTATAAATAATACCTACAAAACACAAATAAATTAATCAAGACATAAATCATATGATCTCATGTTCAGCCGCCATTATGACATTTAGAAGTTTTACCAGCAGGTTTTACGTTTTTGCTCTTTGCGCAGAAATTGGCGCAGTTATTGTACAAGAATCTGTGCCTGATACAAATTCTTGTATCGTTTCTGATATCGTTTCTTGTATCTGTGTATGACACTATGCATTTTTTTGACATATCAGAAACGATATTAGAAATGATACAAGAAAATGTATAGTGTCATACAGCCTTTAGAAGCAGTAACAGTCAGAGCATCCCACTCTTGGAAGGCGATCGAACGATCGCTTCTGCAGGGTACCAAAATTCGCGCGACTAGTGGGTGCGGTCATTGAACCCTGACCAATCTTTATACGGGACTACTGCATGACAAGCGGCGATTTTGAGATGCGCTTCTGTCAGGGGTGGACCGAATAGTTGAATTGTGTGCATAGTGCATATTGAGTTCCTTCCTATGCGATTAATTTTTAATATTTTTCAATGCCTATTGCCTAGGTAATAATATGTAGATTACTGGGATTGGGGAAAATTTTTGATAATTAAATATTAGTTAATAATATATTTTGTTATATCGAAGTATATAATAGGGAAGCGGTGCTTCCCCCGCTTCCATGGACCGCACGCCTCTGGTAGTGACATAGTTGTAACTCTCTTTAATGGTGAGCAAAAAAGGTAAAACTGCTAGACAAACAAATATTCCTGCGTAAAATGTGCAGTGCACATGAATTATATCAAAGGGATGTAGGTACTGTAACTAACTTTTTATTTATAGTCTAAGATCCGAATAGGAGGTCAAAATGTACCCATCTGCTTGCCGGATGAAACATTTTTTTTATTAAATTTCGTACATAGACAAATATTTCTAGCATGGGTTGCCTATCAAAATCGTGTCATAGCGATCCTTAACGGGGGGGCGAAGGGGGTTGAAATCAATGTTCCAAACACATTTTTTTGGCAGTATGGTAGAATTATTTTATTTTTAATTTAAATAGAAATATTCAGTACAATTCATAGATTACTCAAGAACGAATTCAAGGAAAAATACTGAAAAATAAGCCAACGGTGGCAAATTTTTAAAAGGCACAAAATATAATGAATTTAGCGGTGGACATCAGAACTCATCATTGAATCGTGGTAAACAAAAAGTTCAAAAAGATTTTATTAGCTTATGAGTTTCTCTAGGTAACGGTGTCAAGTTTTTTTAGTTTTATCTAATTTTGACTTTTTGATATCACTCAGAAGTCAAAACAACGAATTGTTTTTTGTAAAAAAGGGTGAAAATGTACATTTATTATTGTTAAACAAAAAATAAGTATACAACAAAAAATATCTCGACAGCTTTACCTCAAGGAATGTCTAAAGAAAATATATACAAAATTCCAGGTGGGTCGGTCAAGTAGTTCTTGAGTTACAATTTCTACAGCCTTTGGAAAAAGGAGTTTTGAGGAAAACGCGTTAAAAGTATTGTCAACTTTTATTTTCAATTCTTTTTTTGTCTTTCAAATCGTAAAATGAAGCACACAGGAATATCTTTTTGAATAGCGGAGTAATTTACAAAGGAAAATAAAAACAGCTGTTAACCGTTGTTCACTATCTTCAAGCGTGCTGGCACGAACCTGCTGCAAATCGAGTCGAAACTAGGGCTATTTAACACTATCTCCCTAACTCCCTACCTTCGACTCGTTTTATAGCAAGTTCGTGCCAACGCGCTTGAGCGTAGTGAGAAACGGTCAACAGCTGTTCTTATTTTCTTTTGTAAATTACTCCGCGATTTAAAAACATATTTCGGCGTGCATCACTTTACCATTTGACAAACTAAAAAGAATGTTGATGTGGTCCTTGTATTGACTGGTTTCGCAATTTTCATACCAAGTAACTCTTAACGAACATCTGCCGGGTTCGTGCCTAGTGGTCCCATATGGGAACAGTTTTTTTCTCCATTATTATTTCATTTACAAACCATTTTCTTCTTAAGTCTTGTACAGAATACTGTTATGTTTAAAGTTTTTTAATAAATTTTGTCGACAACAAAAAAAATGTTTTCTCGGCGTTAATGAGTTAACTACACCCATAGAATATCAGATTTTCAAGAAATCGGGAATATTCGGTTTTTTTTAGAACGTAGCACGTAGATTAACTACTTAAACGTAGCTTATATTATTCTTATCCTCGTTAACAATGATTGACTTCCAATGAGCCGAAAACAAAAAATAACATTATGCAATTCCGTATAATAGCTCGGAATCACGCAGAAATTGTAACTTTTAGAAATGTTATGAAATAATAAGTAACAATTAATTTGTCTTAATGGCCCCTCACTGGGCAAAAGAAACGATTCCATAATCTATCGTAATAAAGCTAGATTTAAAAATGGCTTAAGCACGAACTTTCGTAACAACTAATGATGTTATTGTTTGTTTAATCATATGTTTAAGAGAGTTTGAAAAAATCAATGAAATCGTTTAAATTATATTAAATGACTTTTTATTAAGCTCCATTAGGATTAGAATTGTTATTAAATTATTGGTTTACATTGTCCTTAAAAAATCCACGAGGAAAATAAAATTCCTGTAGCTGGCTGTATACCATAAATCACAAAAATACAAGATCATATGTAAAAGGTATATTTAAAAGACCCCAATAAGGGTTACATCACAAAACAAGACGTTTTCGGATTAATAGGTAATCCATAGTCAGTGTTAAGCCCTAAAATAGTAAGTATAACCTAATTAATAGTAGATAATGTTATAAAAGTTGACTAAGGTTAAGAATTGACAGAGGCCATACTTACAATAGTTTTTGCACGCGTGAGTAAGTTTTAAAGGGTTCTTACCCATAACTTTTTGGTGGCTCACGCATGCATGCTATTGTAAGTATGGCCTCTGTCAATTCTTAACCTTAGTCAACTTTTATAACATTATCTACTATTAATTAGGTTATACTTAATATTTTAAGGCTTAACACTGATGATGGATTACCTATTAATCCGAAAACGTTTTGTTTTGTGATGTAACCCCTATTGGGTCTTTTAAATATACCTTTTACAAAGGATCTTGTATTTTTGTCCTTAAAAAGTTTATGGATGACTCACTTTAAATTTTGAATAACTTCTGTGATATTCCTTTCTTATTTATTGTTTAAAGATTTTGCTCTGGGGCCATTTGTAACATCACAAATAGAAAAATTCGATTTGTCGTGTTTAGTGATTGCAATTGCTGGATGCAGCATCCAGCAATCCAGCTGGATCCAGCGGTTTTTTTTACATGCTGGATCCGCAAATGTGTCAAATTCGCGTTCATAAAATCACCTTCCAAAGACGATATATTCTTGTAAAAATATGTCAAGGAAGAAAAAGGCAAGGAATTAAGTTTGATTCTTGACTGCCGTATAAGGTGGAACAGTTTGCTCAGTAGGCTGGAACGTTTCTACAGCCTAAATGTTTGCATCGATAAAGCGCTGATAGACATTGATTCTGCGATAAAATTCTCTGCTAGCGAGTGGCCCTACTGGCGTTTGGTCAATAATCAATGACTTGATCGCCACTTTTCAACCGTTGAAACTGACTGTAGAAGCTTTTTGCAGAAGAGAGCCAACTTTAATAAGGGCAGACACAACCATGAAAATTGTCTCGAAAAGTAAATAGCCAGAACCAAGCACTACGCAACAAAATCGCGGAACGGCGCCTCTCGAAAATTACAGGTACATTAATGTACTTACAAAATCCAAATAAGTATGACGAAGGACTAAACAATCCTGGTAATTTCCCCATGCCGAAAAAGAATGCAATGTGACGAGATATGAAAAATTTGTTGAGTCGTATAAATAAACAAGTGATTGTGAAACCAGTGCAAAAGGACATAGTGGAAGTAGAAGACGGGCCAGCTAATCCGGAGCCCGTGAATTTTACTTTTGAACAAGAACTTGAGATTGAACTGAAACGAGAGAGAGAGAAAGAGAGAGAGAAATTTTTTATAAAAAAAACTGGTTCCCAAAAAGATTACGAAAATATTTTGAAAAAGGAGTGACCGTTTATGAGACCGAAGAAGAGAAAAGCGATCATTTGTCCATGGTTTATACCTATTTAATGACCTTAAAATCGACCAGCGTAGAGGCCGAAAGGACTTTCTCTTTAACCGCCTATAAGTGCAGCTCTGTGAGAAGTAGGTTTATTTGATAAGACTATCGTCTTATCGCCCAAAATCGTGTTTTCATTTCAATTCCACACTTTGCTGGATCCGCGCTGGATTCAGGCTAATCTTGCAAAAATCCAGCTGGACTGAAAACGCTGCTCTATTCGTGTTCCCACGCGGCGGTGATATACAAAAATATGCAATCCATAATAAGTAAGTTTTTTTAAAGTAAGTTACTCAGTACTCTACCAAACAATGTCATAAGAATAATTAAATACAAGAAATTATTTCTTCTTCGTCTTCTTCTCCTTCTTCTTGTTTTTTTTAATAGACATGACTGTCTCTTTTTTCAATGCGTTTCCAGTAAGTTGTCGTTCCATTGTTTTCGTGGTCTTCTCACTGATCGTATTCCTATTGGGGCACCGTCTCTCGCCGTCCTTATTACTCTATTTGTTGTCATTCGGCTTGTGTTGTCATTCCATTCTACTCTTCTGGTGTTGTCTTAACCTGATTATTAATGTTCTCCACCTTGCATCTCCGTCATATATCTGTACTTCTAGCTCTGTCCCAGAGTGTTTTACCATCGATGAGTTTTCATCTCTGCTATTTCTAGCAATATTTTTGTCCTCTCTGTGTCAAGTCGTGTTTCTGCCGCTTATGTCATTATTGGTCTGATGACTGTTTTGTAAATTTTTGTCTTTTATTAATAAATTAATATTAATAAATAATAAATAATAATAATAAAATTTATTACACCTAAATACATAAAGTTTTAACAAAAAAGAAATGTATAAAGTCAGTCAAAAATACAAGTTTAAAATTATGACATTTACATAAAAGTAAAAAAACAATAATTAGCAAGTGCACTACTTATATAAGTTTTTATAGGTACATTTAGATATGTTAGTTCCATGTACTATTCATAAAATCGTTTGTTGTATACGGTTCTAATTTACACAAAAAGCTTACAATCTCCCTTTTTATCATGGAGATATCATCAGATATCTTCAAGTGTAGAGGCAGGTGGTTGTAGAATTGTATACCTGCATATAAAGCTCCTATTTCCAGTAATGTGAGTCTATGATAAGGGATATTGTAGTTGAACTTGTTTCTGGTGTCAAAGTTGTGGGATATGTTAAATGGTTGAAAGTACCTACTGCTTGTTGGTAAATACGAGTTTGAGACACTCATATATGTATAGGGCTGGTATAGTGAGTTACTTTAGCGATTTAAAATGACTCCTGCATGATTCAGAGTACCTATTTTAATTGCTTCATGACACGTACTGCTTTTTTTGTATTATAAAAACTTCGTTGAAAGAACTACTACCTCCCCATACTATGATGTTATACCGAGCTCTCGAATAAAAATTAGAAAAATAAAAAGACTTTACTACATTGATGTTAACATTTTTTACAAGAATTCTTCTAGCATGCTCTGCTTAGTTCTTTGCAAATATTCTCGATATATGTGAAATCCATGTTTTGGTCAATCCAAACCCCTAAGTATTTAATATACTCAGAAAAGGGTATCAGATGTTCATTTAGGTTAATATTGTCAGGTGTGTCTGGACCTCGGTTTGTTTTAAAGAATACAGCTTTAGTTTTTTCAGTATTTAAAACTAGTCTTGAATTCAAGAACCAATTTTCTACTTTTGACATCAAAGAGTTACCTAGTTCAGGTAAATTTCGGGCAGAAACCAACAGTGTACTCTCATCTGCATATTTTTTTTATTGGCTTTAGCATTAGACCATGCGGCCAGAAACAAAGTAAATAGTACATACATAAACATAATATATCTTATCTAAACTATCTAATTATTAATCTAATTTAAGGTTATCTAAGTCTGACCGACCTTTTTGTTAAGAATAGATATAATAAATATTTTATTTTCAAAGTGAATTTTTGCTAAATTAATCTTAATAAAAATTTTGGGATAAGGACAAGGGTCACACTTTTCTCATTCAAGGGTTTTTCTTTTTTCTTAATAATTATTGATTACCTATATACCCACCCCACACAGTAAGGCAGGCATGTAGGCAATCAAAAGGAAAGACATTTAAGGTTACAAGCCTAATCTAGTCATTCTATAACTTAATTTTACAGTCATATAGGAAAAACAAAATAAAATCAAAAATACGTTTATCACTCAGTGCCAAAAGATACATAACATTATAGGGACCGTAAACGTTTAAACTTCTTAAATTTTTTGTAAGAATGTCCGACTGATGTGTGTACTTCTTACAATTAAAAAATATACGATCCAAGTCCGCCGTTTCATTGCAAATATCACAAAGATTGTTATCAATTATTTTTATTTTGTATAAATGTGCCGGATAGCAAGCATGTCCAAATTTCATCCGAGCTATGGTTGTTATGGAACTTCTCGGATAATCGTAATTTTAATCTGCATAATTAATAATTAATTCCTTAGTTTTAGCAACTGATGCCAAATCATTTAAGTAGATAATAAATATTAGCGGTCCCAGAACACTATTTTTTTTTTGGATATTTTTATTTCTCCATATTGTTTCATTAAGGCAACCTGCGGCTATATTTGCTCTATTCGCTTGATCTTCCACTTCTTTTTCGAGCTTTCCATAGTTAGAAAGTATGATGCCTAGATATTTAAACTCCATTTGTTCTATTATCTGACCCTCTAGCTCTAATTTACAGCTTAGTAGATTTGCTGTTATAACCGTACACTTTGTCTTTTTTGGGAAAATTTTCTGGCAGATATATTAAATTGGTGCAGCATTTGTTGTAAATCATCTTCGCTTTGAGTTATGAGTATTGAATTTTCTACTCAGCAGATTACTTTTAGTTGTTTTTCTCCCATTTGATATCCTTTTTAGTCCTTACTTTATTATTATTGCATCCATGATCAGATTGAACAATAAAGGACTCAGAAAATCCCCTTGTCTTATCATATTTCCAGCTTCAATTGGGTCAGTTAGTTTATCTTCTACTTTTACTTTTTTTTGTGTTGTTCATTTCAAAGCCCAGAGGAAAATGGAAAGGTCAATGCTGAGTATATCGCTTCGTGACCGAGTTAGAGATGAAGACTTAAGACGAAGAACAGGAGTTACCGGTGTAATTTCCCGAATTGCCACCCTGAAATGGAACTGGACCGGACACGTCGCCCGAATCAGTGATGGGAGATGGACGAAGAGATTACTTGAGTGGAGGTCAAGATTAGACAAAAGAAGTAGAGGAAGACCACCTACTCGTTGGACTGACGATCTCAAAAAAATGTCTAGAAATTGGATGCAAAGTGCTCAAAATAGAGCACAATGAACAAAAATGAGGGAGGCCTATATCCAGCAGTGGACGCAAAGGGCTGGAGGATGATGATGATGATGATGATGAATTTCCTGCTCATCGCCAGATCTTCAATATATTTCGCTTAACTAGTCATCATCGTCATCATCACTCTCGTTTTACTCTATGTGTGTGGGCCCTAGTATCCTCAAGAATGCCTCTCCAGTCATCCTTATCCATCGCCTTCCCCTGCCAAGCACGTATTCCCATATTTCTCATGTCTTCATCGATGTTACCAATTAACAATGTTCTGGATCTTCTTTTTCTCTGACTAATGGGTCTATCAAAGAGCATTTTTCTAGCTAGGTCAGTTTGTTTCATCCGCATTACATACCCTACTCACCTCAGATGTCCTACTTTAAACTATTTTACGATATAGTGTTTCTGGTATATTCTATAAAAATTCGAAATCTTATCGTCTTCTCCACAGTCCATTGTCATTCACCGCTCCATATACAGTAAGGTCCCTTTTTATGCGGATTTTTTTTATGCGATTTTGAAGTTATGCGGTTTGTATTTCATCCAAAAATTTCTATTAATGATAAAAAACATTCTAATTAATATTAACTATTCCCATCCAGATGTCATTAATCTGAGGGTTTGCAATTCGGGTATTCGCATTGTTCCATGATGTAGCATGTAGGTATTATATCAATCTGAGTTCCGCATTGAAAGGTATAACCTGTAATTCTTTTGAAATTAAATTTAAATGTTTAAGTATTTAAGAGTTTGTTGCTGATTTCAAGTTGCAGTATAATAAACAGCACATTTTGATTTCTGGATTGAAACATTTAATTAAGTGTCATGAAGTTTTATGTTTCATTAGAAGAGGTTTTTGCAATTTCAATATCGTTAGTTTGCGTTTTAAATTCCTTCTTTAACCCATTAGCGCCCAGCGTTACCATATGGTAACGTAAAACACATGATTTTTAAAAATTCTGCGGTATGGCCATGGAATTAGTCAGCCACATATTTTGAGAACTATCGTTTCTAGGAATACTTCAGGCACCTATAAAACGTAACGGATTCGTATTTTAGCCTTTTCTCAACCGTCGAGAGATAATCATATGACAGTGTGGTTTAAATTTATAGAAAAAGATGGACGTCCGTTTTGCGTAAGCAATTTTTGATAGTCTTCTAGTAACTATATTTGCATATTTAAAAAAAACTAAGTTTATTATAGCTCAACTTATTATAAATTGTTGTATTTTATCAACAACTAAATGTAGCGAATTCGGTAGGAATAGTCAAAGTACGCCGTTACCATATGGTTACGGTGGGCGCTTACGGAGTCATAATCTTATTTTTTCTTCAGTCGTGGATTTTTGTTACCAGAAGCGATAGTGTTACTGGTGCGATGAAAAGATAACTCTGTTGTTACAATAGCATCTACGAGTTGTGATGGTTCAGCATTGGGCACGGTAAAAAGATTTTCTCATGAAGAAAAAGGCCATATTCAAGTAAGTCGGCCTCACTATATTGCTGAATACAACAAAATATGGTGGGTACCGAGTGGATGGATCAAGGTGTTTCAACCTACCTAGTAGCAATTTGCAGTAAAAACGGTACTGGCAAATTGTAACATGGTTGTTTGATGTTGCAGTCCATAATTCATGGCATTTATATAAAAAAAAATTAAAAAAATATATCCTTGCTATCGTTTAGGAGAGAATTGGCCCAAGTTCTTCTCGCAAGATATGGAAGTCGTCCCTTATATACAGGAAGACCTAGTCTACATAGACAGAACTTGCCAGATCTTCGTTTTGATCGCTTCGACCATTTGTTACATCAAGCAGTAGAAGGCGATGTGCTGGAGACAGATGTACAACATCTGGACGAACAATGTGTAAAAAATGCAACGTTGGTTTGTGTGTTAATTGTTTTATAGGATACCACACCAGACGATGAAAATATTCTCAAATAAATATTTAAAAAAAAATTAAAAAGTTTGGTTTCAACGGTCCTAAAAATTCCTCAAGCGCCCAGCGTTACCATATGGTAACACCATATAATTAAAAAAAAAGACAGGAAACCGAAAAACTTGTTTTTTGGATTAAATTATTAACATTTTCATCAAATTAACCCTAAAAGTAAAGATTTTTAAATAAAAAAAAAACTTGGGCGTTAATGGGTTAAGATTTTATTTGGCCTAATGGAGAAAAAAACATCAAACACATACAATTTTTGGCGGACAAACGTCCACCGTTTTATGTGATTTTAGAAATCTACGGAACGTATCCCTACTTTGTCAATGCAAGTAAAGTCTTTTTTATGCGATTTTTTTATATGCGCTTTTCTGTAGAACGTATCCATCGCATAAAACGAGACCTTACTGATTGCCTTAGTACTTTCCTTCCAAACATGTTTATCAAATTATAATAGATAATTTCCGAAGTGGAAATCGAAATGTCAAAATAAACGTATTTTAAACTAAAATTGTGGTTAATTCCCAATAAAAATAGTAATTAATATTAAAATAGGTTCAGGACAAATATTTATAAAATTCGTTTTCGCCTTTCTACTTTTTACTTCTAATGACGATGTAGGAAATAATTAATAAGTACATACAGTGATTTAATGTTAATCAGAAAAACAAACAAATGATTAATGAGCAACAAGTCATGAAATGGTTATCACTCGATCCAAACGGTATAATTTTTAAATAAATAAATCAAGGAGTTCAATGATACATACATTCACATCACTTTCATTTTTATCCAAATATTTCACACGTGTAATGCTACTTATTTTTGCACCCAGATGCTAAAAGTGATAGTTCAACTAGAACTTTACAGAATCAAGTGAAGTGAAAGTATTTGCAGTACCAGGGACTGATTAAGGCAATATTAAAACAAACTGGAACATGAAGTAAAACCACTTCTATGTAAAAGGTATATTTACTAAAAATTTTAAAAATCCCAATGGATTGAATAAAATGTGTTCATCAGAACGTTTTCGAACCTATCGGTCCATTATCAGTGAATTTGAATACTTGCAAAATAGCCCCAGAACCAAACAATGGTTGTGATTATAAATCAATCTACATTGTGTTAAAATAATATTGTAAAGGCTAAACGCCGAAGTTCATGGATATAACCTCTGGGAACATGGTGATACTCTACCCGAGGACCCAATACGAGGTACCATCCGTATTCATTTCAGATAAGTCCATCTCGCAAGCAAAAACAAGTAAAAATAAACATCTGGCGGTGAGTCACGCGTCCCACGGCCCAAGAAAACTGTACGCCGATGACAAACGTTCCCAAGTGAGACCTGCGAACGAATACACTGATAGTAGGATGCGCAGAACTGTCTACGCAGTTAGCCGGTGCAGGTTATGTCTCGCTTAGGTTCAATTTGAGCCGGGCCTTAATTTCTTGGACAATATCGGTGTCATCGTAGAGTGCTTTTAATTCGATATTGGTTCTGATCTTATACTGGTTTGTGTTAATGTCGTGGTGAGGTCCGAAAGTTTTTCTAAGTATTTTTCGATCGAAACGTCTGAGCTTTTCTTCGTTTGCTTTGGTCATGGTCCACGTTTCGCATCCATATGTCTTGTTTAGGTGTCTACAAACTAATAACATTTCAAGTTGAAAAAGTTTCGAAAAAAAAAGTAAACAAGACGTTGATATGAGAGAATATTTATTTTGGACATTTGTGTTCGAGAATTTGATCTGTGCATTATGTCTGCTTGATTTTTCAATAAGGAGGTGTGTTCTTACAAAAAATGAGTAATTTAACATCAGAATAAGTAGCCCAAATCGTAGCTTTGATTGGAGATGGACGATCGCAGCAATATGTTGCTGATGTTCTGGGAATACACCAATCCAGCGTTTCAAGATCTTTGAGAAGCTATAAAGAAACAAGGAAATTAGTTCCAGAACGTCCCAGGTGCAAGAACCCCGCAGATGACCGTTATTTACGTCTGCAGACTTTGCTTATACGTCATGTTACAGCTAGGCAACTGCAAAATGATCTTTTCACAGTCCGTAATGTTCGAATAAGTGTCAATTCGATTATAAACAGATTAAGAAAATTTAGAATCAGATCCATTCCTAATAAAAGAAGTTTTATTAGGAAGAAAGAAGTAAGCCTGAAAACAAAAATGAAAGTATTTCAAACCGTATACGAGCCGGTGATACTCTACGGTAGTGAAACGTGGACAGTGAACGACAACATCCGTAGTAAAATCCAAGCATGTGAAATGCGATATTTACGTGCGGCATCCGGGGTGACCAGACGTGATTGTTTAAGAAATGAAGACATACGTGAAAGGTGCGGTGTTGGAAGGACCTTAGACAGACTTGAAACGAAACAGTTATCGTGGTTCGGACATATGGCGAGAATGAGTGAAGGTAGAACTGTAAAGAGGGTATGGAAAGCGGCATCTGACAACAAACGAAGAAGAGGCAGGCCAGCAAGAACGTGGAATGCAAATATTGGAAAGGCTTGCGGAAAAAGAAATATTGGGTGGAGAGAAGCAGAAAGACTAGCTACCGACCGAAAGGCATGGAGACGTCTCATTTCTCCACTTACCTCGACACCGTAAGGTACAATAGGACGGCTTAAGTAAGTAAATAAGAATCAGATCCAGAATGCCTGCTACTGCTCCACTGTTAACGTGAACACACCGTATGGAACGTTTAAGGTTCGCACGTAAACATGTTGATTGGAATATTAACGACCGGGCTAATATTATTTTTACTGATGAGTCAAGATTTGCACTTTGTGGATACCACAGACGTTATTCCAGTTTAGGAAGAAACAGGAAAATTTGCATTTGGAGTACATCTTCTTCTTGATAAGTAACATCTTCTTCTTCTTGATGTGCCTATCCGTGCGGGCGCGGATTCTGGGGTTCTGAGGTTCTTTAACCAGGATGTTCTTCTTCTTCCTGGACCTCGCTTTCCAAATATTTTTCCTTGCAGGATGGCTTGTAGAAGAGCATATCTAGATTCATTTCGCATAATGTGTCCAATGTATTCCAACTTTCAAGATTTGATGGTGGTCAGTACTTCTCGGTTCTTCCCCATTCTTCTAAGGACCTCCTCATTTGTGACCCGATCAGTCCATGGGATTTTAAGAATTCTCCGATATAGCCACATCTCAAATGCTTTCAACTTTCGGCACATATCCTCGTTCAAGGTCCATGATTCAACACCATAAAAATTACAGAGAAGACGTAACATCTCAACATTCTTACTTTTATACCAAGAGAAAGGTTGTGGTTCTTGAAAAACGCGCCCATACGGTTGAAGATTGATCTAGCTTTTCCGATGCGCGCTCTTATCTCTTGTTTGTTGGTCCATTCTTCATTTATTATGGTGCCGAGGTAGTTGTAGTGCCTCACTCTTTCTACAGGGGTTTAGTTGATATAGAGTTGACCTTCTGTTATCTTTTTCTTGCTGACGATCATAAGCTTTGTTTTCTTTACGTTTATATTGAGTCCATATTGTTGACTATAATACGTCATTTTGTTTATGAGGACTTGTAGGTCTTCTAGGTTGTCCGCAAATACTGTGGTGTCATCTGCATACCTGATGTTATTTAGCCGGTACCCGTTTAGTAGAATACCTTTTTCAGTTTCGTGCAAAGCTTCGATAAATATTCTTTCAGATTAAAAATTGAAAATTAGGGGGGACAAAATGCAGCCTCCCTCACTCCACGCATGATTTTCATATATTCGGTGTGTTCACCGTTAACTCTGAGGTTTGTAGTCTGATTCCAGTAAAGGTTTCTAATTATTTTCAGATCTTGGTTGTTAATTCCTGCTTCTTTTAGTATTTGCATCATCTTGGCGTATTGTACTCGATCAAACGCCTTCTCGCAATCAACCAGACATGCATATACGTCCATATTGACGTCTCTGCATCTCTGGAATAAGACTTGTATTGAAAACAAAGCCTCTCTCGTACCAGCAGCATTTATGAACCCGAACTGGTTGGACGAAATTTGACTTTCACATAGCTTGTAAATTATCGTATGGATTACCTTTAGGAACAATTTTAGGAGATGACTCATCAGGCTTATCGTACGGTATTCTTCGCATTTTTTGGCTCCTGGTTTTTTTTTTGGAAGTGCAATAAACTCAGACTTCAGCCATTCTGTTGGTATTTCTCCAGATTTGTATATGTTGTTGAATATCTTTGTGATTATTTCTATTGATTCGTTGTTCATCAGTTTAAGTAGTTCTGCTTGTATATTATCGGGACCTGCTGGTTTGTCATCCTTTAGCTGTGTTATGGTAGAATAAACTTCCTGCTGTAATATTCTTGGTCCATCATTTACCTCATCTTCTAACTCAAAGGTGTTATCTCTTTGGCCTTCAAATAGTTTTTCTAGATATTCTTTCCACGTTCTAATTTTACTCTGTCTAAGATGATGTTTCCGTCAGAATCAGTTAGATTTCCTCTCTGTCTCCGTCTGTGTCCACCTGTGAGTTCTTTAACTTTCCTATGTACATTGTGATTATCGTACTTTGACTGTAGAGTCTCATTTTCCTTCTTTTTCTTTCGCTTCTCTAATTTTCCTTCTTATTGATATATTAATTGTTTTATATGTGTCGGGGTCATTTTTGGCATTTCTTCTTTCGTCCACTAGTTTCAGGATCTCATCTGTCATCCATGATTTCTTCTTGGTTAATGTATGTGCCTTTTAGTGTTTATCCTTTACATTTTGAACTATTTCGGTCATCTGTTTGATTATTTGTTCTTCGTTCGATGCGTCTCTAATTGCAGTCACTTGCTCGTTTAACGTGGCTTGGACCCTCATTTTCGTGTCTTTTAGCATATGTAGGTCGTATGATTGTGATTTCTTTTTCTGCACTATTTTGGAGTACATACGGTCTCTAATAAGAAGTCTTCCACAGAGAATAAGGGACGTAATAAGAGCCAAATGTGGCAATAGCAGATACTAAAAAGTTCAGTTTATATGTTCAACAATTGTTATTTTAATTTTTCTTTAATTTAAACCACTGTTAAATATTCCTACGTTTCATTCTCTGACATTTCAAAAAAAAAATAGATATTAATCACACTTCTAGACTTAATCAATTTTTGGGATACTTTTTGGGACGAGTGTATATTTTCTTCCTGTAATTATTTATAAGAAGTTGTTCTAGGTGTTTCGTAATGTATTAAGGGCAACAGTTAGCTGGAATACCACTTTCTTCTGCCCTTTAATTATTTTTAGGTTTCTTATTATTTCTTTATCTTCATTCAGAGTTGGTTCCTCACACGCCCTCCCTTCATCTTCTTGAAAATTATCAAATTTCCCTATAGTTCCTCTTGTTGGTCTGTATTTAACAGATCTTCGAAGTATTTCGCCGATCTGTTTAATTTTTCTGTTGTTTCTCATAGAAGTAAACTGTCTTTGTTTCTGCAATACTTTGTATTATTCTTCTTAGTTTCTCTGGATTTGTTAACTTCTTGGCATAATTGTTTTAACTCTCTGAGGTAAAAAATGTAAACATCAATAACAATTGAGTTTTTCCTGTTTCAATGAATTGCTACATGTTCAAGAAAATTTGTTGAATCCGTTTCTGCTGGTTAAACTGCAGCATCTGATGCTACGGCCGATATTAAAATAGAGGCGTCTTTCTTGAAGGTAACTCTGCCTGCACACAACATCAGCCATGGAACAAGAACGAAAAGTGAATGTCGACCAACTGACTAATTGACCTGCAAACAAATTGTTTCTTACTTAAGTAATCTCATTGGTAATCGCTTGCCTCGGGGAAACCAGAAAACCCGTTTTATGTATTATTACTTATATTAAAACATAATCGCAAATATTAAATGCTCGTCTGTAAAAATTGTTATATGAATATAGGTATTTCCTGGATATGTGATTTGTGGAGAAGATCAAAGTAATAGGAAGTAATTTTAGTATTTGGAACATGAAGCTTCAAGTATGCAATCTAAAAACACGCTAGTTAGTGTAGGTACAGAACGAAAGTTTAATTTAAATTTAATTAAAAATACTTCGTATTCATAACATATTGTTTATTAATTTTTTATTTAATTATTTACCTACTCAGTTTTTTATGATTTTTGTAACGAAGTAATTAAAGGCCGAACCAGAAGTATCATAATATTTCAAGCAGAGGCAGTTATTGTAAGGTACGGAAAAACATTCACGTCTATAATACAAGAAGCAATTGAGGAGGGTGATGCACACATCTAACAATCAGTCGTGTGATGGATGACCGAAGTTAAGTTTAACGTTTGAGTTAAAGTTAAGATAACTCTCAGGAATAACGTGCTCATAACTGTATAGGTAAAATTTGGTGTGATGTATCGCTCCCAGTTATGAAATAGTTATATCATCAACGTTATATTAGAAATAAGTTTTGAGGAACAAATTTTGAAGTAACAAAGAGAACCTTATGTACAAATAGTACAAGTTGGAGTGAGCGCGAGAGATTGTTCCGAACATACCCGTCGTCGGCTACTGCCGATGACCGAACAGCAAACAGCTGTTTGGGTTCCTTGGTGTTTCTAAGTTGCTTTCAAACGGTAGATAGAAACAGGGTTGCCAGGTTGGTGTATTTTCCCAAAATTTTGGGTTAATTTGAAAGCGTCTATTGAAATTTTTCTAAGCAGAAATTGTAGTGGGATTTTTTGGGGGCGGAAAATTATGGATGATTTTAAGGGGTCATGGTAAATTAAATTTGCGAATGTACATAGAACTGTATATTATACTCCCATATAATCGAAGACAATAGGAACTATGAATTATTTCCATGGCCCTCGTTGATATTGTAGTATGAATTTTGCTTTACTGTTCTCTTCATTTGACTAATAATTTATTAAAATGCGGCAACAATTTAAATTTGGGGACTTTGGGGTATTTGAGCTTCAATTTCAGGGAATTTCAGTTTCTAAGTGGGGGATTTATAAAATATCATCTGGCAACTCTGGATAGAAAGCTCAGTAGGTACTTAAAATAAAATTTCAACTTATATCGCTCGATTTGATTTTTGTATAATTTTTAAAATTGTATTACCCTTCTGTTCTTAATTATTAAATTACTAGCTTCTAAATTCACTTGATTTCTGTCTAAAAACAAGTCAAAAGATGAACCTAACCTTGCATAACTACAGAGTTATCTCATAACTTGAGGTTTAACGTCGCGTTATAAAGTGACCAGATAACTCAAGAACTGTCAAGAAATAACGCAAATAGTTAAGTTAAGTATGATACATCACACCAATTCGATGGTTATAACATAACTACAGGATAACTTTACGTTAACGATAACTTCGGTCATCCATCACAGGGCAGAATATCTACTAATGGTACGAGGTGCAAATCAAATATATGTCGTTTATTAAGGAAATCAAAATAATATAGTACCACAATATTGTAATAGCTTGCCTTACAAATAATGTGTAGGTAATATGCAGTCCTTTACAGTGAGCCAGCTGTAACTAAACTAGGCCACACGGGCGATAATTTACGGCGCCGTAAGAGCAGTAAACCTGACGAGGCATAGGCATTGGTTGACTAACTCCTATTTCATCTACAATTGGTGGAGGAGTTAGTCAACCAATGGGTTTATTGCTTTTACGGCGCCGTAAATTATCGCCCGTGTGACTTTTCTCTAACAATAGTCGTATTCACGATGCGATTTAGCAGATTCAAATTTGGTCAGCACAGAATTTCCGAATTACCCCAGGCTGTGGGTGAAAAAACGTGATATAATTCAGGAATTTTTGAAACCTATCAGGTGTTGTAAAGGACCATGCCAGGAATAACTTATACTAAAATATAACCAAAAATTTTGTGCGGTTTTTTATTTATGACGATTTTCATTTGTTAAATTTACAATTTTTAAAGATTTTTAATTTTGAAACTTAGGATATTCATTTTAGAGAAAAACTTTTAAACGGAAAATTGTAGTGAATTAAAAAACCTACAATTTGAGCTATGGTCAGTTTAATTTCGTTAATACGTTATTGCAAAACAGCCTGCGAAAGGTCCAAAATGGCCGTTTTTTTGCAATTGCCTTATTTATTGTAAATATAACTTTTATGTATTTTTTAAGGCTTTAAAATTAAGATCTTTCAATTTTAAACATAAAAAAAATTGTATTGCCCGATTGGTGAACTTGTTGTTTAGATATTATAATTTGTTTATCCCAAGAGGTCAAATGTCCAAGGCTATAACATTTTGAAAAAAAAAATCGAACAGAGTTAATCCAAGATCCACTCTCGTTTTAAAGACTTATATTTTCATATTCTGATGTAAATAAATGCGTATAACATTTTTCAACCTATTATTTCGGGTTTGAAAGTAAGGGGGCAAATTTCGTTATAAATATTTAGAACTGAAGCCGCCCCTGTACATCCTATGCGTTTTTAACTTGCAGGTTATTGTTGGTGAAGAAAAAATAAAGATTTAAAACTAAATAAAAATTTTCTACGACCAACTGCAGCCGAGATAATTGTTTTTGTTTTCTTAAATCGTAGTGACTTTATTTATAACAATTAAGAAATTATTTCACAGTCATTGACTAAAGGAAGACTTATATTATCTTAAAATAAAAATTATTTTAACCTAAAGTTACATTTAATTATTAAAAATGATTTTTAAAGTGTAATGGAGATTTATTTTTCGTTACGACTATGATTTATTGTGTCGGTTGCCCTTAGCAACGGCTAGCAACTTATAATACATTGTTTCACGGTTTTTGCTTTAAATTTTAAAGCACCGCTTGGATTGGCATGAAATTTGGCAAACCTATAGATAACATGTTAAAGAATAAAAATGACATTGGGCTTCTGTGTGCTTTTGTCCTGGGGGTGAGTTTCACCCCTTATGAAGGGTGAAAAATATATGTTCAAAATAAGTTCGGAACTGGATAAAACGTCTAATTCTAAGCACTTTTCGTTCTATAGCATTTTTTCACCAAGTTAATACCTTTCGAGTTATTTTCGAGTAAATACTTTAATTTTTCTACAACAAAAGAAACACGTTTTTAGGCGGTTTTTAATAAATAGTTTAAAAAATAAGTGTTTTATTGAAAAAATGGGTTTTAACAAAAATATAGCAAATTAAAAATTGAAAAAAATTATGTATGCATGAAATCTCTAGACCCAGTATAAACAAAGTTCTAGCTAATGAAAAATAGGTTCATATCTGTCAAATTTCAAAGTGAATTATTTCAACGTGAAATAATCAAAAAACTTTCTGGAGAAAAATAATTTTTAAAGCATTTAAAAAAATATGTATATCTGTTTTTAAAAAATGTTTATAGCATCAAAAGTAAGCAAGTTACTCTGAAAATAAAGCTGATCTCTTTTTTTTTGGTCAAAAAACTCGAAAGTCAACCCCCAATTAGCATCTTAAATCAAATTAATCATTACCGCTTTACAAGTTACTTTGCTCATGTATTATTTATATGATCTATAAGTATTATCGGTTCAAAGGACTTATTTAAAAAAAAATGGTTTTAAAATAAATCTGTTTTAATTTTTAATTTAAAAAAAAAGGTTTTTTCTAAATAACTTAAAATTTATTAATGTAACCAAAAATTACAAATAGTAAAAAAATTTAGTTTTTGCTGTTATGAATATTTTGGATTTTTTGCTTTTGTTTGGAAGGCAAAAATTTGTTAAGATATGGATGTTCTAAATTTACATACACTCGTGATTATTGACTAGTTCAAGTCCTTTTAACTACTGCCCCTTCAAAAATAAGCACTTTGAACCGATGAAACTTACAGACATAAACGACACATAAATTAGTAAAACAACATTGAAGTAAAATTGATTAATTTCATTTTTGACGCTAATTAGGTGGTGATTTCCCGAGTTTTTTGACCAAAAAAAAAAAGAGATCAACTTTATTTTCAGCGTAACTTGCTTACTTTTGATGCTATAATTGTTTTTTAAAACAGATATACATATTTTTTAAACACTTTAAAAAAGTTGTAATGATTTTTCTCCAAAAAGTGCATGATTTTTCGGTTATTTCACGTTGAAATAATTCACTTTGAAATTTGACGGATATGAACCTCTTTTTCAGTAGCTAGCACTTTGTTTCTACTGGGTCTAGAGATTTCACGCGTACCATTTTTTTCAATTTTTAATTTGCTATATTTTTGTTAAAACTCTTTTTTTCAATAAAATACTTACTTTTTAAGTTATTTGTCAAAAACCGCCTAAAAACGTGTTTTTTTGTTGTTAAAAAATGAAGGTGTTTACTCGAAAATAACTCGAAAGGTATTAACTTGGTAAAAAAATGCTATAGAACAAAAGGTGCTTAGAATTAGACGTTTTATCCATTTCCGAACTTATTTTGAACATAAATTTTTTCACCCCTTATTAGGGGTGAAACTTACCCCTAGGACAAAAGCACACAGAGGCCCAATATCATTTTTATTCTTTAACATATTATCTACGTGCTTGCCAAATTTCATGTCAATCCAAGCGGTGCTTTAAAATTTAAAGCGAAAACCGTGATTCAATGTATTATAAGTTGCTAGCCGTTGCTAAGGGCAACCGATACAATAAATCACAGTCGAAACGAAAAATAAATCTCCACTACAATAATTTAAAAATCATTTTTAATATTGAAATGTAACTTTTGGTCAAAATAATTTTTATTTTAAGATAATATTAGTCTTTCTTTAGTCAATGACTGTGAAATAATTTCTTAATTGTTATAAATAAAGTCACTACGATTTAAGAAAACAAAAACAATTATATCGGCTTCAGTTGGTCGTAGAATATTTTTATTTGGTTTTTAATCTTTATTTTGGCTTCAGCAACAATAATCTGTAAGTTAGAAACTCATAGGATGTACAGGAGCGTCTTCAGTTCTAAATGTTTATAACGAAATTTGCCCCCTTATTTTCAAACCCCAAATAAGAGGTTGAAAAATGTTATACGCATTTATTTACATCAGAATATGAAAATATAAGTCTTTAGAAGGAGAGGGGATCTTGGATTAACTCTGTACGATTTTTTTTTCAAAAAGTTATAGCCTTGGACATTTGACCTCTTGGGATAAACAAATTATAATATCTAAGCAACAAGTTCACAAATCGGGCATTACAAATTTTTTTTATATTTAGTATTGAAAGATCTTCATTTTAGAGCCTTAAAAACTACATACAAGTTATTTTTACAATAAATAACGCAATTGCAAAAAACGGCCATTTTGTACATTTCGCAGGCTGTTTTGCAATAAGGTATTAACGAAATTAAACTTGCAATAGCTCAAATTGTAGGTTTTTTAATTTACTACAATTTTCTATTTAAAACTTTTTCTCTAAAATGAATATCCTAGGCTGCAAAATTAAAAAAACTTTAAAAATTGCAAATTTAACAAAAGAAAATCGTCATAAATAAAAAACCGCACAAAATTTTTGGTTACATTTTAGAATAAGGTATTCCTGGCATCGTCCTTTACAACACCTGATAGGTTTCAAAAATTCCTGAATTATATCCTGAAATCGACCTATTTTTCACCCACAGCTTGGAATAAATCCTTAAATTCTTTATTCTCGATCGGTGGAGTGTCAAGAAGGCATCTTAAATGTCTTGTCTACTTCGAAAATTGAATTTGTTTGAGATATTTAATTTACTTTTGTGATTGGAAATAAGCCACAAAATACAAAACATTAATGTTAACAATCAGCCGATGACCGATGTTTGATCAGTAACCGTTACAGTGCGTTCAACAAGGTGGCTGTGATATGATGCATTATGTACATTATACAACATTATGACAGGGTTACTATCAAGACGCTGGGTAATGTATTCGAAGCATGCGGAATTCATGTCAACATTGTAGTCCCCCGTTTTCGTCGATATAAAAACAAGGACACTATTTTGCAGAAAACCAGTATCACTACCAATATGAGCGAAAATTAGTCTAGTCGTTACCTGATTGTGCTCACAATCCTGAAGGCCAGCTTTAACAAACGCTGGCCGAGCATTTGTTACTACAGTGGACTCTCTCTATAACTAACAAGGATATTACGAGGTTTGGCTTATAACGAGGTACATTAAGATTTCCATGCAATTCCTATTGAACTATAACCCTTTATAACGAGGCATGTTTGGTTATAACGAGGAAAAATGAAATCGAAGAATATGTTTCTTTACCTGTTTTTAGCGCAGTAATGGCTATAAATAAATACTCCAACTGTCTGTGTATAGAAATTCCCAACATCTGTGGTATTATCGAGGCCAGTGCTGTAATAAACTCGGCCACCTGTAATAAATTTCTTCCAAGACAAAGTAAGTTAAATATCAATCGAAGTAGCACAGAAAACGACAATAAATATCGTCTCCATAACACCAGATTGACAACAGGTGGAATACTTTCTTTGGTTACACCTCCTGAGATTTTCAAAATTTATAAATCATACAGGGTGCCGAGGAAATTAAGATGAGAGAATTTTAAATAATTCTCAGCTCATCTGCTCAGCGTGGTAAATGTTCCAACAACAAAGATTCTTAATACTCCTACAAAAGAGTAAATGAATGAATTAATTAATTAATTATTAATTAATTAATTAATTAAAAGCAGCAAAAGTCACGTGTCTATATTCCTGCAATAATAAGGGAACATTTTGGCAAGTAAGAAATTCACAGAATTTCTGATAAAATTATTTTAATCCTAAAAAAATGATTAAATAAAGACGTCGCTGGAATTATTGGAATTTTCTAACAGTTTTGGGTCTAACATTTGAGTTTTGCCAATAAGTCACCCACTTCCATTGATTGTTGGACTACTAAACAATTCTGTTTTTGTTTTTATTCGTATTTATGAATAATATGATACATGTTATGATCATGGATAATGTTGTAGAAGCATGTAACAAGTACGGCCTAAAACTAAATTGTAAGAAGACAAAAATAATGATCATTACTAGGAAAAATATTCCGATTCGGATTTTTTGCACAATCTTACTCAAAAATTTTTTTTTGCATGGAACAAAGTTTTAATGTTTTTGGATCATTCCAAACAGAAAAGGTCTTTAGTGACTTTTCTCTAAAGTTGATAGTTTTTGACATAAAGCGATTAAAAATTGAAAAATTGCGAAATCGGCCATTTTTAACCTTCAAAAACTATGTGAAAAACTTAAAATGTGAATGTTGCCAAGGTAGGCAAATATTTTTTCGACATCGATTGATGAAATCCGGAAGAGTTTTTTGCAATACAGTATTCAAAACTCATTTGTTTTTAAATTTCTAATCACGCGTGCGCGACACTATTTTCCACCGTTGCGTTGCATGTGTATTATACAGTATGGTGCAAATGAAAGGAATAAATTCGTTATTTCGTAAACTGGCGACTTTAAGGAAAAAACCCGAAACAGGTCGATTTTTATTTTTAAGTTATGATATTGTGGCGTATATGGTATACTAGTGACGTCATCTGTCTGGGCGTGATGACGTAATCGATGATTTTTTAAATGAGAATAGGGGTCGTGTGGTAGCTCATTTGAAAGGTTCTTTAATTATCTATTCAGTAATGGAAACATTTACATAATTATTTATACAGGGTGCCCAAAAAATTTTTATTAAATTAAATTATTTGACAAAAAAAGAAGTAGAAGGACACCCTGTATAAATAATTATATAAATGTTTATATTACTGAATAGAGAATTGAAGAGCCTTTCAAATGAGCTAGAACACGACCCCTATTCTCATTTAAAAAAATCATCGATTACGTCATCACGCCCAGAAGGATGACGTCACTAGTATGCCACATATGCCACAACATTATAACTTGAAAATAAAAATCGACCTGTTTCGGGGTTTTGCCTTAAAGTCGCCGGTTTACAAAATAACGAATTTATTCCTTTCATTTGCAACATACTGTCGATGTCGGTGGAAAATAGTGTCGCGCACGCTTGATTAGCAATTAAAAAACAAAGGGGTTTTGAATATTGTATTGCAAAAAGCTCTTCGGGATTTCATCAATCGATGTTTAAAGAATATCTACCTACCTTGGCAACATTCAAATTTTCAGTTTTTCACATAGTTTTTGATGGTTAAAAATGGCCAATTTCGCAATTTTTCAATTTTTAATCGCTTATATGTCAAAAACTATCAACTTTAGAGAAATGTCACTACAGACCTTTTCTGTTTGGAATGATTCAAAAAACCTAAAAAAACTTTGATCCATGCAAAAAAAAAATAATTTTAGGAAAGAAACAAAAAGAAAACGTTTAAAAAATTTTTGACCCACTTTTGGTCCTGGCAACATGCAAATTTGTTAAAAGGGGTCCTTTTTGAGTAAGATTGTGCAAAAAATCCGAATCGGAATATTTTTCCTAGCGGATGCACAGTGGCTTTCTGGACTAAACATAAACGCCCAAATTACCGTAAACAATACACCCCTAGAGAGAGTACAGAAAATATGCTATCTGGGCTGCACCATTAAGGATACTTGGGATCATAACTACGAAATAAAAACTCGTATGGAAAAAAACGAGAAGCTCTTTTAACAGTCTTAGGAAGATTCTCTGCAACTTGTCTTTAAGCATCAATATACGCATAAGAATTCTTAGATGTTACGTCTTTAATGTCCTCCTCTACTGAGTTGAAAGCTGGAGTCTTACAGAAGATGCCATAAAACGGTTAGAGGCGTTTGAAATGTGGTACTACCGACGTATGTTGAGGGTCTCATATATACACCACACACAACTAACATAACTATTCTCCAGAGTCCAGAGGCTAAGAAAAGACAAATAAATAATTAATACCGCAAAGAACAGAAAATTGGCTTACTTCGGCCACATTATGCGTAATGATAAATATCGACTGTCGACTACTACAGTTGATTCTACAAGGCAAAATTGAGGGCAATAGAGGTCCTGGACGTAGACGTATATCCTGGCTGGCCAATCTTAGGAAGTGGACTGGTCTAACGTCAACTGATTAGGCCTATTCACGCTGTATGCCCTCTGAACTTACCCAGAGGGAGATCGCCTGCGCATTAGGTTTTCGGAGAGAAAGATACGACCTTATTGAACGTCCAATTTTGTAATGCGCAGGCGTGCTCCCTCTGGATACGTTCGGGGTATACAGCGCGAACAGGCCTTTATTTTGAGCTACTGTAAATAGAATAAGATGGGTCAATGTGGTCGCCAACATCTTCAGAAGATAGGCACCTTTAGAAGAAGATGAATAATACCAGAGAACAACGAACACACATTCGTTGTTCTCTGATAATACTGCAACACAAACATGTAGTCTTTTTGACTTTTCGTAGTTACTCTTTTTTGGATTCCAACTGGTTCCATTTGTCATTATGTTGTGTTGTGTGTGCCCAGGAAATTTTCATTTAAGTTCTACTCCTTGTTTAGAAAGCTTGAAAAAATTTTCTGAATTCTTACTTATTTTTTTCTATTCTGCTTGCTCTTCCTTTGTTGACACTTTTGATGATTTCATCAATGAATAAAAATTGTTACACCTATCAAGAAAAAACTAAACGTCGTTACAGTATTGCCACATTGACTAAAAACTCTTAGAACTTATTTTATGGCATTCATAAATTATTATTAATAAAAAAATAAATAAATCGATAAAACTTAAGTTTAATCGACTTTAATTAAAATTAAAGAGATCCTTTCTAATCTCCTTGGTAATTACAAGTTATTCCTTAACTACCGATTAGTATTTATGGCAAACAAACAACGCAACCTCGAAATTGAATAGTAGAACAATTTTTTATGATTTATTTAAAGGAATGGTCTTGTAGTAATGCAAGGAGTAATAAGTAATAGAGTAAGTCTTCGTAGTAAATAAATGATCTCTCGGTTTACGTGATTATAAGTAATAATATAGACTATACTAAATTTACAATCAAGATGCAGTAGAAATAAACAAACCAAAAAACATTAAATGCTACTAGGAGCACTCCCGAATCATAATTTACAATGTATATACTTTGGAAATCATGATTTGGAATTTACAATGTACCTATATACATTGTAAATTATGATTTGGGAGTGCTCCTAGTAGCATTTAACGTGTCTTGCTTTGTTTATTTCTACTGCATCTTGATTGTAAATTTAGTATAGTATCAATTAGGAACGGAATGTTTTCAATCCTAATAGCAACATTAATAATATTGAAAAATATTAAAAATATTGTGAATTGCAACTTTTTAGAATTTCCTCTTGTCTTCTTCGCTTCAGCATCCATTTGGCTTGCAAATTTTAGAAGCCATGGAGGTGTTACCAGGGAAATGGACCCATAAGTTTTATATTTAAAAATCTTTTAGTAATATTTTTAATATTTTTCAATATTATTAATGTTGCTATTAGGATTGAAAACTTTACCTTTCTGAAAACTTAGTCTTTTTTAAGATTATTTAAATGGTCAGCAATATCTGGATTTTTTGGATGATCAGCCACTTTTGTTACTGGAGAATATTATTTTACGATAAACAAGTATGACAACAAGATGGCACATTCCCATCTTCTTCTTCTAGTGCCGACTCCACTAATGTAGGTTGGCTACAACCATTGCAAATCCATATCTGTTTTTAACCCAGTCCAATTGGGAATGTTTTTAGCCAGAATATTTTTGTCGTTTACCAGGATCAGGTCCTTCGATTATATCCTTCATAACCAGCTGCAACAACTCGTACTTATCATTAAAATGAAGCTGTACATTTATAGTCTCTTATTACAACCTTACTTACCTAGAGAAGCAAAGTTCGGCAATTGAATCGCCGAAATCAAAAAAATCAACAAATGAATCAACAAAAATAAACTATCTCAGAAGTCCTGCACGAAAATCCAAAATAGCAAGAATGAAGAACTCTTATTACTAATACACGCCAGAACAACTTAACTTAGGACTTACATCTAAACAGAATTAATAAAGATAGAATCATAAATCTGTAAATACAAATATTAGACTAGATATTAGGATAAAAGAAAACCAAGAGGTAGAGAAAGCAGTAGACTATTTAACAACAGTTTTACAAACAGCAGGGTGGGAAGCAACGCCACGGCCTCAAAGAAGTGTGCAAGAAAACCATAATATTCCCCTCCATATAAGAGAACTTGTAGCAGAAAAAAGAAGAGCTCGACGCATATGGCAACAAACAAGAAATCCATTAAATAAAACGTATCTTAATAGGATAAGTCATAGACTAAATAGAGCACTACGTGAGGAAAAAAACGACTCCTTCCAGTTTTATGTTTCGAACCTCTCACGTGAAGACCACTCTATATGAAAAGCTACAAAAAAATTTAAACGAGATATGAACAGATATGACCTGGGCCCGCACAAATGAAGAAAAAACCACAGTATTCGCAGAGCATCT
Organism: Diabrotica virgifera virgifera; assembly: GCF_917563875.1. NCBI lineage: Eukaryota > Metazoa > Arthropoda > Insecta > Coleoptera > Chrysomelidae > Diabrotica > Diabrotica virgifera. Next base: position 67,313,160 of record NC_065446.1, on the reverse strand, counting down.
TGCAACTGTATTCTCAGCACCAGAAAACAATGACGATCAAGACGACGATATAAAAAGGTACCTCGAAACTCCATGTCAACTATCTCTTCCTCTGACAACATTTACTCCGACAGAGGTTCGACAACAAATAAAAATCCTCAGAAAGCCCCTGGCTATGATTTGGTAACAGGAGAATTACTTCAGAAGCTACCGAGAAAAGCAGTGGTGTTATTAATAGTAATACACAACAGCATACTACGTCTTCGCTACTTTCCAATAAAATGGAAATTAGCTCAAGTTACTATGATTCCGAAACCTGGTAAACCCGCAACACAAGCAAATTCATATCGCCCTATAAGCCTACTCCCAATAATGTCGAAAGTATTAGAAAGGCTGCTATTACATAAAATCGAGCAAGTTGTCCCCATAAACGAAATTATACCACAACACAAATTCGGATTTAGACGTGAACACTCAACCGTCCAGCAATGCTACACAATAGTAAATATAATTAAAACAACTCTTGAAGAGAAAAAGTTTTGCGCTGGAGTGTTTCTCGATATACAGCATGCATTTGGTATGGCATCAAGGTCTCCTCTATAAACTGAAATTACACCTAACAGACCAACTATATTTTATTCTAAAATCGTATTTTACTGAGCGATACTTCCAAGTCAAAATTGAAGATAACTTCTCAAACTACCACATCATCCAATCTGGCGTACCACAGGGTAGCGTTCTCAGCCCATTTCTGTATTTGATATTTACAGCCGACGTTCCAACCAGAAATGATACCGTCTTAGCTACTTTTGCCGATGATACGGAAATCTTAGCAGTGGATGTCGACCCTAATGTAGCATCACAAAAAGTACAAAATCATTTAGACCAATTACAAAACTGACTCAAGCGATGAAAAATAAATGTTAATGCCAGCAAATCAGTACAAATTACTTTTACAACCAGAAAATCTGCACGTCCTCAAGTTTCTATAAATAATACTCCGATTCCCATCAAACCAGTTCAAATACTTGGGATTGCATCTGGATGAAAAACTCATATGGAAAACGCACATTAAAACTAAACGTAAACAATTAGATCTTAAACTAAAAAATATGAACTGGCTATTTAACAAGAGGTCTCAGTTATCTCTTGAAAATAAACTGCTTTTGTACAAAGCTATACTTATACCCGTTTGGTCATACGGAATAGAACTATGGGGCTGCAGTAAACCTTAAAATACGAAGATACTCCAAACATTCCAGTCCAAAATACTCCGTATGATAAGTAAAGATCCATGGTACGTGTCCAACCAGACACTCCACAATGATCTGGACATCCCACTAATCAAGGACTTAATAAAGAATCATTCAATAAAATATAAAAATCGCACCACTGACCACACCAACGAATTGATAAATAATTTATTCACCCAACCACTTGCTGAAAGAAGACTGAAGAGAATATGGCCAGACGACCTACCACAATATTGCTTAGAGAACCGTCACCGGACGGTACCTAACTCATGTTAATTGACTTACATACCATTTACTTATTACTTTGTATATAGAGTAGATTGTAAAAATGCAGTGTATCAAATAAAAAAAAATCAGCCAATCGCGTCCTCTGCTTAACATAGGTCTTCCTGTGTTCTTTCCAGTGGTCTCTACACTGGGCCGCTTGTAATCAGTTTCCCGCTACTTTTTTATGTCGGCGGGCCATCTAGTCGGTGGTCGTCCTCGGCTTCTTTTGTGGTTTCTGGGCCTCCATTCCATGATTCGTCGTGTCCACCGTCCATCTTGTGTTCTAGCTAAATGCCCTACCCAGTTCCACTTAAGCGTCGGAGCTCTTTCGATGGCGTCTTGAACTTCTAATCTTTGCCTGATTTGTTGGTTTGTTATGTAGTCTCAAAGGCTCACGTTCAGCATTCCACGTTCCATGGCTCATTGTAATGTTGTTCTGAAGCTATTTCCTTGTGGCATCTTTGTAATTAACTATTCTAAATGGGAAATAAGCCACAATTTAACTAAAAAATGATTTTATTAACGTTTCGACGTCCAAATCGGACGTCGTTGTCAAAATACAAAATATTAATTAATATTAATTAAAAGCGAAAGCCAATATGTTTTGCCTGTAGTACAAACTTATGAAGCAGAGACTTTAACACTGACGCAAAAATCTGCAAATAAACTCACAATGAGTCATTAAACATACAAATCGGACGTCGTTGTCAAAATACAAAATATTAATTAATATTATATTGTGGCTTATTTCTTTATCTGGAATGTGGATTATTTCAATATCTGCCTTCACAACGCCAATATTCCAACAGACTGGAACAACGCTACTATGATTCTATTACACAAAGCAGGAGACAAAGCCAATTTAGAGAATTACAGACCGATTAGCCTCCTCAGCCATTTATATAAGTTATCTACGCGAATAATAGTTAAGAGAATGGAAAGAAAATTAGAGACTTATCAACCAAGAGAACAGGCAGGATTCCGAAAAAATTACGGAACAAATGACCATCTACAAAGTATAAAAACCCTGATAGAGAAAGTAGTGGAATACAATAAACCCCTAGTTCTAGTTTTTATCGATTTTCATAAAGCCTTTGACACAGTTGAACTTAGCAAAATATTACAGGCGCTTAAAGAATGCAGGCTAGATTATAGGTATACAAAATTATTACACAAAATATACTTACAGGCAACAACTTACATACTAACAGTAATCGCATAAAAATAGAACGGGGGGTTAGACAAGGAGACCCAATGTCACCTAAACTTTTTAATACGGTCTTAGAACATGCTTTCAAGAGTTTGGATTGGATGACAAAGGGAATAAAAATAGATGGAGAATACCTAAACAACTTACGTTTCGCCGATGACATAGTCATAGTAGCTGAGGATCTAGGTATGGCAAGAGAGATGGTACAAGAACTCGTTGTAGCTACAGAAAATGTAGGTTTAAATATAAACATCTCAAAAACAAAAATAATGACAAATTTGGTACCCAACCAGAACATCAGTATTGGTGGGAAGGAAATAGAACTCGTAGATAGATATAAATACCTGGGACATGAAATTACGATTGGCAGGGATAACCAGACTCATGAGCTGAAGAGAAGAATCGGTCTTGGGTGGGCAGCATTTGGAAAACTGAGAGAAACTTTTAAATGTGAGTTACCCACATGTCTAAAGAGAAAGGTATTCGATCAGTGCGTCCTCCCAGTCTTGACGTACGGATCAGAAACACTTACCTTAACTAAAGCCTCGGCTACCAAACTAAGAGTCACGCAGAGAAGAATGGAGCGGTCAATGTTAGGAATAACTCTGCGAGACAAAATCAGAAACGAAGAAATCAGGAGAAGAACAAAGGTGACTGACGTCATCGAGAGGATAGCCAGGTTGAAGTGGAGATGAGGAGGACACGTAGCCAGAATGACAGATGGGCGATGGACGAAGAGGTTATTGGAATGGAGGCCAAGGGAAGACAAGAGAAGCGTCAGTCGACCGCCTACAAGATGGACTGACGACTTAAGAAAGGTAAATAAAAACTGGATGAGGGCGGCGCAGGATAGATGGGGTTGGAAACGAGGGGAGGAGGCCTATGTTCAGCAGTGGACTTTTGAGGCTGGATGATTGTGGCTTATTTCCCATTTAGAATAGTTAATGGCTCATTGTGTAACTTTGAGTTTATTTGCGGATTTTTGAGTCAGTGTTAAAGTCTCTCCTCTATAAGTTTGTACAGGCAAAACACATTGGTTATAATCCTTTCGCTTGAGACACATGGAAATTGAACTTTTTAGAATATGGCTTAGTTTACCAAATGCTACTCATGTAAGGTCTATTCGCCTCTGTATTTCATGTGTTTGATTGTCTCTGCTTATTTTGATCTCGTGTCCTAGATATTTGTAAGTGTCTGTTTGTTGTACGGTATTTTTGTCAACAGTTATATTTCCACTCATTACGAGATTTGTCATAAGTTTAGTTTTCTCAAAGTTTGTTTTTAATCCAGCACTCTCAGACAGAGTTTTAAGCGAATGTATCATAAAAACTGTATCTTGTAAGTTGTCTGCGATTAACACATTATCTGCAAACCTCAGATGACTTAATCTTCTCCATCTATATTGATGCCAATATCTTGCCATTGAGTGTTCTTAAATATTGACTCTAGATCTGCCGTGAACAATTTAGGTGAAATGCTATCTCCTTATCTTACTCCTCGACCTAAAGACTGAATACCAAAATGAATAATAAACTAGGAACCAACAGAATAAAGGAAGGCAGAACACCCAATAAAAACCTTGCAACAAGTGATAATCAAGGCTAAGAGTGAGAGTAATCTGAAAGAGGGTGACTAGATGGACAGAGAACTATAGATTCAGACGTATATAATATAGATTTTTTAATATAGATAGAGCGAATAATAAAACTGGGAAATTTTTAGTGTTAAGCACAACTTAAGCGAAAAGCAAAAGGAAAATGAGCCTCTTCGTCTTATGCTTCCCGGTTTGACTCTTCGTAATTATGGTAAGCCTACCTACATAGATATATCACAATATATCGAGCTTTTGAGATACTTGATTTTTTCTCTGTTATATGAACCGGTATCCTTCATTGAATTTTAATTTTTTATTGGTTTCACCCAGATTTTAGTATACAATTAGGTATACCTAAATGGTATAAATCATGACATGGATGTTTAGTCTATAGGCTCGAATGTGTTGATAATATAATTTGTTAATTAGATACATATTTAATTGAATACAATTTTAAATGATTTCTTCCTCTGTTAATTTTGTATTATTCATTTAATCAAACGGTAGATTTAACGTAGAAAATTAGTAATGGGATAGATATTATATTAACCATGAAACCCTCAATATATTTAATGGTCTTGATATACTTAACATAGATCATAAAAAATATGAAAGTTCATCTGCGCTTTTCGAATAAATGATAAATATATTCATATATAAATAAGCAACATGTATTAACTGAAGAATGAACTACTGGTAATATAAATCAAATATCTTCTTCTTTTTTTGTGTAGACATGACTCTGTTTGTTTTTTAATATGCCTCCAGTAAGTTGTCATTCCATCGTTTTCGTGGTCTTTCTATTGCGGAACCGTCTCTCGCCGTCCTTACTACTATGTTTTTTGTCCGCCCAGATATTAATGTTGTCCACCTTACATCTCTTCGTATATCTGCACTTCTAGCTCTATCCCATAGTGTCTTACCGTCCATTTTTCGAAGTGTTTTCATCTCTGCTGTTTCTAGCCAGTGGCGGCGTTTGGGGGTAGGCAGGATAGGCCGGGCCTAACCCAATAATTTTAAGAGCTTTAAAATTGAAACAGATGTATTCAAAAAGTATGTTAAAGCATGTAAATAACTTTTAAATGTACTAAATCACTCAATACATCAGCGTCCGTTAAGACAACTTTGTTATTATATTATCACAGAAAGCATCGAATCGTATTCAGGCATTTTAAATATCATTAATAGGCCCGCTCGCACCAGGCCGACCTAGCTCACATAAGATCTCCGTACAAAAAGCGTTTGAAGTTAAGCAGCTTGTCGGACAATGATTTTATTTGTCGTGTTATGCTTGGTGTATAGGCCCGAATCGAACTGGCCTTCACCCAGCCTCGTATGCCACTTTAAACGTAATTATCGAATTCTAATAGAAATTTTCTTTTAAATTTTGATAAAAAAATATATAAGATAATCTATAATTGTAACATATTTTTAGACAAACAACACAATTGTAAACAAGTGCACGTTTGCGCAAATGAGTTCAAAAAAATTCGTAAAATTCGAAAAAACAATTTGTTCGATTTTCACTGTTATTACTAGTGATTTGGCCGATCTCGGTTCATTGTTTAAAATTTTTCTTGGAATAGTGCGATAGTTTTATAATTGATACATAAAAATGAGTTTTTCTGAGGCTTTACTAAATCTGTTAAAGTTACCTTCTAAGTATTTTTATACATAAAAATAAATTTATATTTGCATATTATGTATTACACATACTTATATGTAATTTGCTGGCTTGGCCTACCCAAAATTTTACCCCACCAGCCGCCACTGTTTCTAGCATTCTTTTTGTGCTTTCTGTATCAGGTCGTGTTTTTGCAGCGTATGTCATTATTGGTCTGATGACTGTTTTGTAAATTCTGCCTTTCACTTCTTTTCCGATATTTTTATTTCTCACGATTCATGATCTTATCGGCACTTTCAAAATTGCTGATTTTCTTAAATGTACATGTTACAGTTCAAGTTGATTCTCAGTTAGCCCGACCGCACATCAAAGAAACATGAAACGTAAATTACGTTTCATGGAAATAAACCACTGCTAAACAAATATACGTCCGGCTATTTATGAGACTCTCCGAAAATAAAAATGTGTCATGAGCATGAATCACACTCGTTTCATTGATAGGCGGACTTTGAGATTTGTTTAGCAGTGTTTTAGTTTCATGAAACATGTTTTTCGTTTCATGTTTCATGTTTTTCGTTTCATGTTTCTTTGGTGTGCGGCTTGGCTGAGTTGACTATTCCTAGTTCGAGTCAACTCCAACTAAAACGATAAGTAAGAGTTGATTTGAAAAATGTAATTCAACGTTTACTAGTTGAAGTAAACTCTTCCTAACCCTTGTTATTAAAAGTAGATCGAGGGAAAAATAGAATCAACTCTTACTAGTTTGAGTTGACTCGATGCATTATTATACGAATATAATCTCACGTGCTTTTTTGATGAGCGTGCGTCTCTTTGTTTTGACCGTTTTAACTACTTATCACGATTTAAACATATCCAGTAAATATCCAGTTTAATTTCTAGAATCGGTTGTTTGTGTGAATCAGCTCTTACTAAATGGCATTGGGAAGAGTATACCTTTTCTAGTTGGAGTCTACTTTTACTAGTAAATGTTGACTAAAAATCTTCATTTTATATATAATCAACTATTTTCAATGGAAAATAAGCCACAATTTTACCAAAAAAATGATTTTATTAACGTTTCGACGCCCAAGTCGGGTGTCGTTGTCAAAATACAAAATAATACTATTTTGTATTTTGACAACGACACCCGACTTGGGCGTCGAACCTTTAATAAAATCATTTTTTTAGTAAAATTGTGACTTATTTCCCATTGAAAATAGTTGATTATAAAAATGCCACAAGGAAATAGCTTCAGAACAAAATCAACTTTTACTAAAACCAGCCGTTTAAGTTGACTCGAACTAGGAATAGTCAACTCCAACTGGATAATCAACTTGAACAGTAACATACATACATTTTAGTTTATTATTCTCACAGTCCCCTCGCATACACTGTTAAAAATTTGCACCAAGTTCGACCTTGGCGACAAGCGACAACCGAATATTATTCGAAGTGTGAATAGAAACGCCGACATCCGATTTAATATACGAATCCGACACTGTATCCGACACTGGGCTGTATTTCAAGGATGGTATTAAATATGTGAAATTTAACCTCTAACTTCCGGTTTTAAAGTTGCAACCGGAAGTACTGTTTTAAACTCGCCGAAATAGTACAAGCGATATATTATTCGAAGTGCCTTAGCAAGACGAAACAAATAAATATTTTCGGTTTCATGCCTTTCTGTCCGTCCGTCATCTTTATAAACAAACGTCTATGTGTGTTCTGTGTTTTTCGGCATACACAACAGAACTAATGTCTTATACTATAGTAACCAACTGTAAAACTGACAAATGTTTATTAGACAAGGGAAAAAGGTTAGGGATTTCCCAATAGTTAAGCCTTAAGTCTCGACCAGGAACATTTTCCTAGAAATATATTATAAACAAACTACACTAAGCATCAAAATTATCGCGCCACCTTAAAAATGGGACATTTTTGATGTCTCTTATTTCCTAAACCTGTTGTCCGATTTTAGTGATTTTTTAATATGTTGTAGCTTTATTCTGAAGGAAGTTGAACTTACAATTAAAGAAAGAAAACTACAGTATTTCGGACATGTGATGCGGGGAGAGAAGTATGGCATCCTGCGTTTCATAATGCAAGGAAAGATAGATGGCAGAAGAGCGTTCGGAAGAAGACGAATTTCGTGGCTGAAGAATCTGAGAGAATGGTTTGGATGCAGCTTAAAACAACTAGGTATTTAGAACTACTGCCTCAAAAATTAAAATAGGTATGATGATTACCAACCTCCGTAGCGGAGATGGCACCTGAAGAAGAAGAAGTTTTATTCTTCAGGAATATCGGTGTAATAATATTGTTGCTAAACGGATAAGTGTCATTGTATACCAGGTGTAACAATGATAGTGTGTTTATTCCTCAAAGTTTGGAACACCCTGTGGATTATTCTAGCGTATACAAAATATTTAAATTAAAACTCAACTGTAGCCTTAGTCTTTCTTAACATTTTGCTTTTTGACTCATTCGCTTATGTTGGTTAATAAAAAAGTTAGGTACTTTAACAACTAGCAACGTTCTTCATCAATACAGAATGTTTCTAAATACGTGCGACAAACTTTAAGGGGTAATTCTGTATGAAAAAATAATGACCGTTTGCTTTATAAACATATGTCCGCAAATTCTTCGTTTCCGAGATACGGGATGTTGAATTTTTTCTTACAAACTGACGATTTATTTATTGCTCTAAAACCGGTTGAGATATGCAAATGAAATTTAGTAGGTTTTAAGAGGTAGTTATTGCACATTTTTTGACATACAATTAAGAATTTTATATTCACCATTGGCATGCATACGGGTCATATTACCCGGTCATATTACATCAGATTCTAAGACTTACGTATGGTAACTAACACTGTGACAGGAGAATTTCATAGATGTATATATTATATAGATGGCTATTAACAAATAGGGGTTAGTGATAGAAGAGTGAAAATTAAGAGTTGTATGTATTTTTTAATTCTACATCATATAAAATTAAGGTAGACAATGTTGTCCAAAAAAATAAAAAAAAAATGTCAGGGGGGCAACCTGACTTCTTGTAACTTATAGGTATGAAAAATAGATTAAAACCTATTTTTATTTCTATAGGATATACGTGTAAAATTTCATAAAAATCGGCCAAACCGTTTCGGAGTAGTATGGTAACTAACACTGTTACAGGATTATGTTATGGATATAGAAGTATCTGTGAATTAAATAATAAAAGTGCCTAACTTTGACCGTAATTAACCTAGGCGAAAAGTTTTTTTTGAAAATTCGTGTAAAAATACTAGCTTTTGAAATCCCAAAGTAGATTTATAGGTCTGGATCCCGCGTACCAAAAAAAGTTGATTAATAGCAAGCTGAAAATTTGTAAATAGCTTAAGGGTGTCTAGTCGGACAAACTGGTAAATTGATATATGGGAACACTGAAACAGAGAAATTTTTAATTGTGGAACAGGTTAAAAATTTGGAACGTCAGACTACGAAAACGTCAGATGTATTTTGTAGGACAGAACTTCCAATTGATTTGTTACCCTTTCATTAAACTCTCATGCAAAAATCAGACTGCTATTACTAACCAACATGATTCCTGTCATTTGACATGTTCTTCGTGTTCCACTCATTAAAATGCCCAGTTGGTTATAAACACCAGTCTGATTTTTGCATGAGAGTTTAATGAAAGGGCAACAAATCAATTGGAAGTTCTGCCCGTCAAAATACATCTGACGTTTTCGTAGTCTGACGTTCCAAATTTTTAACCTGTTCCACCATTAAATCTTCCCCTATTCCAGTGTTCCCGTACATCAAATTTTGTCCGACTAGACACCGTTAAGCTATTAACAAATTTTCAGCTTGCTATTAATCAACCTTTTTTATGCGGGATCCACACCTATTACTCTACAGTCAATATTAACAAAGCCATTCAAAATGTTTATGAGCCAAAAATGACTCTACTTTAGTAAAATGTTTTCGGAGTGATAAAATTGACTTTTTAATGATTTTGTTTAATATCTTGAAAATAAAGTTATTTTTCTTTTATGTGGTTTCCAGAGAATTGCTATATCATTATTATTTTCCTGAACAATAACATTGCGAAAAAAACGCTCTTTGGGATAAACAAATTGAATAAATCTTAAAATCTTAAAATTTTTTGTACATAATATGGACTGTTTGACTCAGCTTTTCATGCAATATGAAAATCTTATGGTCCTTTTCGCAAACCTTTCGCAAGCCATAAACCTTAGCTCATCTGCTAAAAGAGGAATATTATAAATAAGATATTTAATTACCCTATTTGTACCTGTAGCGATTTAAACGAAAAAACTGCCATTTTTGACCCTTATTTGTTAATAACTAAAATTCTCGTCCGAACTGTGACGGGCATTTTTGTATTTATAATGTATTAGGTATATAGTACCCAGGGCCGGCGATAACGGGCCTGCAAGGGATGCACTGCAGGCGGGCGCCCCTGTTTGGGGGGCGCCAAAATGAGCTTGTTTCTGCTGGTGTTATGTAAAATACTAAGATAAAAAAATTCATTTTTTAAATGTGGTTTAAATTCGTCATAATACCCTAATCTGTGTTTGTTAATTTTGCATATCACACGACATGTAAAATATACAAAAATATGCAATGCGGCAAAGAATTCTTTCCATGTAGTAATATAATTTATTGGTCAAAGATATTATAGGTCTGGATCCCGCGTATGAAAAAAAAGTTGATTAATAGCAAGCTGAAAATTTGTTAATAGCTTAAGGGTGTCTAGTCGGACAAACTTTGATATATGGGAACACTGGAACAGGGGAAGTTTTAATTGTGGAACAGGTTAAAAATTTGGAACGGTCAGACCACGAAAACGGCACATTTATTTTGTCCGACAGAACAGACTTAAACTCTCCGAACAGAGATTAAACTCTCATGCAAAAATCAGACTGCTATTTATCACCAAATGGGTGTTTTCATGAGTGGAACATGTAGAATATGTTAAATGACAGGAATTATGACAGGTGATAAATAGCAGTCTAATTTTTGCATGAGAGTTTAATCTCTGTTCGGAGAGTTTAAGTCTGATCTGTCGGACAAAATAAATGTGCCGTTTTCGTTGTGTGACCGTTCCAAATTTTTAACCTGTTCCACAATTAAAACTGCCCCTGTTACAGTGTTCCCATATATCAAAGTTTGTTCGACTAGACATTCTTAAGCTATTAACAAATTTTCAGCTTGCTATTAATCAACTTTTTTTTCATATGCGGGATCCAGACCTATTATATCTCAACCAAATAACCTTGCTCTTAATGGGAATGCTTTGTTTATTTTCTCCAAATTTCTTGCAAGTTGTAGTTTTGTCAGCAGTTATGAGAGGAAGTGAATCATTTCTAGTAAAATAAACAAGATTGTGATACTGATTTCTTGCGGCTTGTCTAATTTAAGTATTATGTATTTTACCTCTTAATTTAAGTATCGAGTTAAGGATTAATTCCATAAAAACATATGTATTTAAAATAAACATTTTAGTATTATTTCATGTGATTATAATACAGAATAGTTTGTCAGTTGTATACTCTTCATCTGCAGTTAAAGAATCAAGTGTTGTATTCAATTAATATAAAATTATATTTGTTAAATACTCAGTACTATTATTAAATTACACTTTCACATTACTACAGAAGCATAATCTTGAGGTTTTAAAGTTATTATTTTTATGTAGGTAAATAAAAATGCATTCAAAAAAAATTAGCAGAAAAGCCGAAAAAGAAGAAATGACAAAAACAATCTTAGTTCTTTTAGCTAATTTCTTAAAAGAGTTAAAGTGAAGTTGTTTTGTCAGATGATGGGTTCAATAAATCTGTACGGAACTTCATTTACCGGGGACATTTGCGGATAGCGGGACACCGACTTAGTCGGTGCCCGGTACACACATTTTTAGGACACAATCCAAAATCAAGCATTAATAGAGAGAAAAGCTCTTCTAGCTACCCCTAAAATCAGGTGGTTTAACCATATAAAGTAAACCGAGGTAAACAAGGGCATCCTAGCAAGGTAATGCGAGGGCATCCAACGTAACGATTAGTACAAAGTCTCCTCATTCGTTATATACTGCGACGGGGCGAAGGGGGATAGTGGCATAGCTTGGGGGTCAGATAAGTTACAACTCTAGGTTACGCAGTGTGACCGGTTTGATTTTCGTACATGTGGGTCTCACTGTTCCATTAGAACCCACATACCCACATACCACATAATGTCCCCGAGGTTGGAGTTGTACGAGTATCTGTGTGCATGTGGGGGGGGGGGGGGCGCCTTTGCTAGTTTTGCAGGCGGGCACCTTATAACCTAGCGCCGGCACTGATAGTACCCAAAAATCCCATTTGCAACCTGGCTGCTCAAGTGTCCCGACAAAAACCTTATTTCTCTGGACTAATATACAGCTTTATAATTATTATAGTAAAAGAGATTTGTTAGGAAAATTTTACGAAACAGCTATGCAAATGAATACCTAATAGTAATACCGCGAATTCAAAGAAACGTTTTCTTTTAATCTTATTTTTCCCGAGAAGTCATATTTTCTTTGTATATTGCTGTATCATAATCTTATATAAAAATTTCTCGATATTATAAAAATCAGTTATGTAACCATCGACTATCTATATTATTAACCTCAAATAAAATCTTGAATTAACAATAATTTGTTTTATTTGATTACAGTCATTCAAAGTTTTAAATTGAACGTTCGGTTAAGATTGCTATTTATTTCTTCCTGATATTATCTTTAATCTGATCATTTTCAAGATGGTTTCCAGAGCTATTGTTTTTATACGGGTTTCAGTAGTAATTTTATACAAGGTATGATGGTTTATACGCTTTCTCGCCACTTAAACGCATGACCTTTATCTAATATATGTATTATTTTTTCATGGATCTGCCTATAAATTACACAGCTGTCAACTGTGCATTAAAATCAATGGAAAGAAACCATATAATTGCTTCGTTCTGCTTTGGTTTGCTAATGTTCTGATAAGGTAAAATTTCAACAGATTTAATATACCTAACCCGCCAACTCTGCACGATACTAATTTAGGTAAACTTTGTATTTATTGAATCGGCCGAAAACTTTAAATCTGATTAACTAAAAAAACTGACAAAATATAAATCCAATATTCTTTGCTAAACAGACCATATATTAGTTACTATGGACATTACCTGTATCCTCTAATGCAGGGGTGGGAAAAGTGCGGCTCGCGGCGATAGGTCAAAGATGCATGGATATGAATGTGGATGTGCATGTTTGTTACGTAGATTTTGAAAAAGCATTTGACAAAGTGAGACATGAAAAATTAGTCCAAATTCTAAAGACAAAAAACATATACACAAGAGACTTACGAACAAATCTTTAAACGAATCAAATAGCACAAATTGTAATAAATAACGAACCCAGTCCGGAAATTGAAATCAGGAGAGGTGTTAGGCAGGTATGTATTATGTCTCCATTACTATTTAATGTGTATAGTGAAGCCATTTTTGAGAAAGCCTTACTATCTCAAAGTAAAGGAATAATAATTAACGGAAGATCTGTTAACAACATAAGATATGCAGATGACACCGTAATTATGGCAAGCTCTGCTGAACAACTCCAATTACTATCTACTGAAAAAAACTAACACTTTCTGTGAAAAATATGGACTAAAAATGAATAAGAAAAGACCAAATACATGATAATAATAACTAAGAAAACAGTGATGGCCGTAGCGTAGTGGCTACGTTACTGGCTTAACAAGCTCGAGGGCCCGGAAAAGAATCCTGGCACTGACAAATTTTTCAATTTCTAATTTAACTGAGCCGCCACCGTGCTTCGGAAGACAGTAAAGCAGTCTGTTTCGCCTACGTAAGCAGTCGTTAAGCCATGTTAGGGGCGCTTGCGCTACCTGAAAACCCTAACACTATACTTTGTTTCACGTTAAGAATAGAACGTCATGCTTACGGAGATCAGTGTTGCCAAACCTCTCGCGCACGGGTGGATACTCGACTACCGATATACGATTCATTCTATTCTATACGGCGTGGCATCGGCGCGCTTCTATCGTCCATAAGAAATACATGGGGCTATCTCCGCAATGTTCTATTCGTGAAACACTCTATAGACCTTAGCCAGAAGGTTACACGAACTTTTTTTACTAAGAAAACAAATATACAAACAAGCATGCATTTGCGAAATGTACAGATAGAAAGGATTGATAAATACAAATAGAGGCCATTCCACGAACATACGCCTGTTTTGGATTACTTCAACAACGAATATTTTACTGTTCAACATAAGAAGTACGAAAGTAAATGGCGCTAATAATTATTCCAATAAACAACAATGTAATTTGCAATTTACTTTCGTTCTTCTTATTTTGCACAGTAAAATATTCGTTGTCGAAGTAATCCAAAACAGGCGTATGTTCGTGGAATAGGGTATACCTAGGAATCTGGATTTCAGACAATAATGATCAAACAACAAAAATATGGGCTAGGATAAAAATAGCAAGAAATGCGCTTATAAAAATGAAAACAATTCTCTGCAATAAAGACCTTCAATTAAAACTGAGAGTAAGAGCCTTGAAATGCTGCGTATGCTCGATACTGCAATATGGACTTGAAAGCTGGACATTGAAGCAAGAACACATAAATAAGTTAGTCATTTGTGATGTTACAGAAGGATGCTTAGAATAGCATGGACACAGAAGAAAACGAACACGGAAGTATTGCGAGAAATGAGCAAATAATAAGAAATAATAAACATAATTAAAATAAGAAAGTTACAATATCTGGGACACGTAATGAGGGGACAGCGATATGAAATGCTATTACCGATAATACAGGAAAAGATAATAAGAGGAAGGAGTATAGGAAGAAGGAGAGTATCATGGTTGAAGAATTTAAGGGACTGGTTTAAATGCAGTTCTATAGAACTTTTGAGGGCAGCTCAGCGGTAGATAGAGTAATGATAGAGATGATGATATCCAAACTCCGATTCAGAGACGGCACTTAAAGAAGAAGAAGTAGGGGAGAGTTGGACAAAACCGGGTAGGTTGATAAAACCGGGTACCCCTTAATTCTTCTAACTGTCTGCTGCTATCTATTAGACAATGTTAAGATTAGTGTCCCTTTACCACCAACAGTCGTGTGTATTCATTTCTATCTCATTTGAGTAATCTGTGCCGGAGCAGTAAGACCTCACCTGTTTTTTGATGCAGGAAACTCGATTTTTAAGGTAAGTTTCTAGCTGTTTTCTCCTCTAATGAATAACTAATGGCCATTTCAAAATTTAATACATGTATCCTAGTATATTACCCTTAATTTGGCCAAACATTTTGAATATAATTTCATACCTTAAAAATTTAAATAAGATTTAATGTCTTGTTTACGAGTTTGACAAAACCGGGTAGTCCGAAAATCGACAAAACCGGGTACCCGATTTTATCAGACCTGTTGTTACTTCCAGTTTCTGCAGTGGTTTTTTTGCTTTTAGTTAACTACAACATGTGGCTTCTTCTGTTGAAGAAGCTAGTAAGAAAGCTAGTATGAAAAATAAAAAAAAAATCTCCAGTCGTAAAAAAATTAAAACTAAATGAACTGGACAAAAAAAAAGAAAAAACGTGGTAAAAAGGGCTGCACCAAAAGCAACATTTTGGAGAGTTTGGAGGAAGAAGATAATAATGACGATGCGTGTCTATATTATAATTAACTATTTTCAAATTATAATGCGAAGGAAGGCTGGATAAAATGTGTGTCTTGCACCAAATGGGCTTAATGACGCCTGTAGTGCCTATGATGATGTAGATGAAGTTTTTATTTGTGACTTCTGTTCATAGATTTTAGATTTTTGTTCACATACTTTTAATAAACATTTTATTTTCTGCCCATTAGTCTTTTTACATGGTAATTAAGTTACTACCCGGTTTTATCATACCGGTTGGACAAAACCGGGTATTTTGCAATATTTTCATAAAAATAAAAAAAATTAAAAATCTAAAAATATTTTTAAAATTGACATTGGCATATCAAACTTAAGTCATTTGAGAATAATTCAATCTGCAGCAAACATTTGCTACTCTCACATAGCAAAAGATACAGACGGTTTTTGGAGTGGTACCCGGTTTTGTCCAACTCTCCCCTACATGAGTCTGTCATTTTTAGCCTTAAAATACAAATGATGTATTTTATTGATTATACACTGTAATTAGGCGAAGTAATAAAGCACTAAATTCGGCCTTACCTCCGAAAAAAAAACGACAAGACGGATCTTAATAATTATTTTTGGATTCGATTCGTGAATTCACCAGAAAACTTTGTGCCCCCGAGCTATGATATAATATTTAAAAACTGCATACAAAAAATGCATTCTTAAAGTGCATCTCAAACAGACAATAAAAAAAATTCAGAATTCAGAATTCGGCGGAAATGAGTTCAGTTTTGTTACTCGGAGGATTTTGGGGTCGCTGAAAACGAATGTGATGTAAGTGATCTCCGGAGTATCTGGTGCCCATGATACTCACTGTTTACCTCGAATTATGGAGTTTTCTGCAAATTCATTAAAAAATTAGTCAAAAATCATTACTCAGGGGTTTTTGGGGTCACTAACGGCAATATTACATCGGAAGTGATTTCCAGAGTACCTAGTGCCCAGAGTACCTACTGTTTACCTAGTGTTGTGGAGTTTTCGGCAAAAAATGTATTAAAACATTAGTGTCAAAATTAATTAAGTACTCGAGGGTTTTTGTGTCGCTAACGACGAATATGACATCGGAAGTGATCTACGGAGTACCTGGTACCCAGGGTACCTACTGCTTACCTCATTTTCTGGAGTTTTTGGCAAATTCATTAAAAAATTAATCAAACCTCAGAACTCGGAGGTTTTTGGGGTCTCTGACGACAAATAGGACATCGGAAATAATCTCTGGAGTACCTGGTGCCCAGGGTACCTACTGTTTATCTCGTCTTCTGGAGTTTTCGACAAATTCAGATTAGTCAAAAAGCATTAGTCACGAGATAAACAGTAGGTACCCTGGGCACCAGATACTCCGGAGATCACTTCCGATGTCATATTCGTCGTCAGCGACCCAAAAACACCCAGTAATTATTTTTATCTAATTTTTTAATAGATTTGCCGGAAACTCCAGATAATGAGGTAAACAGTAGGTACCCTGGGTACCAGATACTCCGTAGATCACTTCCGATGTCATATTCGTCGTTAGCGACCCAAAAACCCCCGAGTAATTATTTTTGACTAATTTCTTAATACATTTTTTGCCGAAAACTCCAAAATACGAGGTTATCAGTAGGTACCCTGGACAGCAGGTACTCCGGAAATCAATTCCGATGTCATATTCGTCGTTAGCGATTCCAGAAACCCCCGAGTAATTAGTGTTGACTAATTTTTTAATGAATTTGCCGAAAACTTCACAAGACGAGGAAAACAGTAGGTACCCTGGGTACCAGGTACTCCGGAGATCACTTTTGAAGTCATATTCGTTTTCAGTGACCCCAAAAACCTTCGAGTAACAAAATTGAACTTATTTCCGCCGGTAATTGACGAGTTCTGATTTTTTTATTGTCTGTTTGAGATGCACTTTAAGAATGCATTTTTTGTATGCAGTTTTTCATTATTATATCATGGCTCGGGGCTCGGGGTCACAAAGTTTCCTGGCGCATTCACGAATCGAATGCAAAAAAGAATTATTAAGATTCGTCTTGTCGTTTTTTTTTTTCGGAGGTTCAGTGCCTTATTGCTTCGACTAAATATATTATTTGTACAGCAAAAAAAAAGAAAGAAAAATATCTCTGAAAGCAATGACGCGCAGCAATGACTGTACAAGAAATATGGACATGAAAAGTCATATTCTAATGTTTTTGCAATGCTCTGTTCTGTTCAGTTCATATATAAAAATAGTTTTTTCTTTCATACCATACTGTTTCTTTATTACTGCTGGGACATATTTGTCCCATTATTCATTATTGCGAAGATAAATATATCCCAGGACCTTTTTTTAAGAACTAGTTTAAACAAAAATTTCAAATTCAAGGTTTATGTTTTCTCCATATGACCATATGATCAGAAGTTCATTTTTATCAAAAAAATCAGTAAGTTGATTGTTTATCTTATATGCAATTAAAAGACCTCATATTAGGTAATAAAGTCACGAAACACCAAATCGTTACGCCGCGTAATAATTTGCAAAATAAGAAATAAATTATTTTTTGGGTCAAATAGACCCGAACAGGACAGCAGGTTTAAATGTCCATGTTTAAATAATATCTTAGTTAAAACAAAATCAATGGGAAAATCCCAGTAGCTGGCTGTATACTAGGGTGCATCGAAAAAATAAAAGTTGGAAATGTTATATCTAATAGCGTGAAAAAGTTGCTAGTGTTATTTTTCAGCATATTAGTATTTTTAATTTTTTTCTAAGCGAATTTTCTTCCCCCCCCCCCCCCCCACCCAACGACCTTGAATTTTATTAAATATCTGATTTTTATGGAAAGGACATCGCACACATCTTATGGAAAATATAATGTCACTCAAATTCAATAAAATTTATACGAATAGATTCGTTTTAAATTAACGGTCAAATCTTATCATTGCGCCAACTCCATATTTTCAATAATAAGAGCAGAAATTGATATAAATAAATCTGAAATCAAATGGATACGTACATAAGTTAGAGAGAGAAAAAATATTTTATAATACCCAAATTGTCGGTACACCATAAATCAGCGGATTAGTTTCACTAATCCGCTTAGGCCCAGCGGGGTTTAAGCTCTTTTGAATAGCACCCAGAGCAATAGTGATTGTAACTGACAGTTTTACTGACTCCAAAAATGTGATTTCGATAAACTTTAATTGCAATTTGCGCCGTAATTAATCATAATTAAGAGTTGGCGCAATGATAAGATTTGACCGTTAATTTAAAACGAATCTATTCGTATAAATTTTATTGAATTTGAGTGACATTATATTTTCCATAAGATGTGTGCGATGTCCTTTCAATTTATATTATTTGGAATAAAATATGTGCTACCTCGATCTAAGATCAATTAAAGAAAACTTAAAATGTTGTCAGTTACAAATTTAAACGATATTTAAAGTTTTATTGGTTTTTTCAGTCCTCCCACCCCCTTTGAAATGTCCCGGTTCGTGAGTCCGTGCGTGTAATTTTCACTTATGTTTGGTGCGATGCCTTACTTTGTTATTATTGTTGTTTGTGAATTAAAGATTTTTAAAATAGATAAACCAGGACCATGGGGAATAAAATCAAGATTGTGCTGTGGACCGCCCCATTTTTGGGCAATCACCAAATATACTTGAAAATGTTTTACCGAAATATAAACAAGCGATGAAGTTTTGTGGTTGCATGTGGATAAAAAACTCAGCAAGAAAGAGCCAGAATTTTCTGGTATTGCCGAACAGGTTGCAATTAAATTGGAGGAAATATGGAAATATGGATTTAATTCCAATAATTTAACATACAAGAATTATTCAGCTTTTAAAAGCCTATCATGACAAATATATGAAACTTATGAAACCATTTAAGAACAGGCAAAACAGTGAATTTTACAAAAATAAAATTCATTGCTTTAAGAACAAAAGTAAAACTACACGTTTCGATCTTGCAGCAGGCAAATGTGACACTCTGATTAATTGTCTTTGTAGTAAATCTCAAAAAGTGCCTCTGGATGAGCGCGAATTTCTATTAAATCAAAGAGGTCCCAGAAAAATGGTGATAAGCTCGATTGATAGGGAAAACAAAAACAAATATAATCAGAGAGAACAACGGTAAAAGAAGAAAGTTACCGACCCAAAGACAAAACTTTAGCTCAAGTAAAAAACTGTACCAAGTTTTATGGTCAATCGATAGTGGAAGAACAAATAACACTTGTGCATGAGCCAGGGTGCAAATATTTCGGATATGGGTATCCGCTGTCTGGTATATCAGAAAGTATCAAATCCAGCTATTGCATGTGACGAAACAGTCGCAAATACTGGCGTTAAGGGTGATGTAATACGGCTGTTAGAAGAACATCTTCTAGAAGAAAAAACCGCTTCAGTGGTTTTTATGTCTGCGACATTCAAATGATCTACCCCTTGGACATCAAAAGAAGTTTGCCAGTGACCAAATCAAAAACGTGAGGGTCTTCAAACTTTCTCGTATAAAAATTTTGATTCAAACGACTACTTTGAGTTTGAGTTAATTACCTAACAAGAATATCACCTTACAGAACCACCTATATTCTCTAGATTTTTGAGTGACAATCTGCAAATTTTATTAAGAATCCTAACTTAGACTCTTTTAACATTGAAATTGAGAAATATCACTGCCACAAACAATGTGTAGAACGATGTGTCAAGCTTGTGACACATGCTTCTCTAGCAGTTTGTGGAGCGTTTTCGAAGGATGGATTTATAAAAATTCGAATTGATTCCAGAAAAACTATGCCTCACTTTAATGCTAAATCGGAAGACATCTTCGAATAGAATGCTTTTACCACATTTTTTTGTAATAGTTATATACCTAATTTTGTACTTTGCTTTATATTTATTTTAGTATTAAAAAACTTGGGTGACGTCAGGGAGACGGATCAGTTAGGCTATTTTGTTATAATAAGAATGTTTTAGTATACTGTAAAAATTTTAATTGCCTTGTGAAACCAGAAAATATTTTCCAATTTAAACCGAATTTATTTATTTAAGTTCTATAAGTTATTGCATTTCCCTTACAAAATAAATTCGCATATTAATGTACTTTTTCTAATTTTTAGTTGCCGTGGGGGTCAGAAAATATTTTTTATTCCAACGCAATTTTACTAAAATACTAAATAGTGTGTTAGGCAACTTTTGTGAGCTATTAAATGTTCGTTTCGAAATAAAAATTTTTTTGTCTGTTAACATTTTTTCAAAAATTTTAATTGTCTTGGGGAAACTGAAGATATTTTCCAATTTCGAAAAAATTTTACCAAAATACTTAACAGTTGATTGGGCAACTTTTGTGAGGTATTACTTTTCCATCGCAAAAAAAAATATTTTTTTTTTCGCCTTTTTCGATGCACCCTACTGTATACCATAATTAAAAAATCATACAGAAGTAAAAACTTCGTTTGTATAATGGTATAAAAAAGTTTTATTAAAAAACATTAAAAGTCATCCAAAAGGATTTGCAAAACGTTTTTAATCTGAATAAGATCATCCTCAGTGCGTTCTGCTTAGTACATGAAATTAGCAGCTTTTTGAAATAGCTTACAGCGATAATTATGGTTTACATATTAGTTGTATGAGCAACATGGTGCCCTTTGAGCACTCCTAACACATTTAATCTTTTAACATCGACTTGGAGTCGCTATAAATTTCATACAACTATTATGTAAATGTAAACCATAATTATCGATGTAATCTATTTCAAAAAGTTGCTAGTTTCATGTACTAAGCAGAACGCACTGAGGATGATCTGATCCAGATTGAAAACGTTTTGCAAATCCTTTTGAATGACTTTTAATGTTTTTTAATAAAACTTTTTTATACCATTATACAAACGAAGTTTTTACTTCTGTATGAATATCTTAGTTGTTGTTGTTGACGTGCTAATTATACTTATTTCTTATTCCTTTATTTATATGTTGTTCTCCAACTAATATTTAGTATTAGTATTATTTATTGTGTACTTAATAATTTAAAAGAGAAAGTATTTAACAATATCGTGTGCATCATTTTTTTGCCAGTTTTCTTAAAACATATAATTATAATTTTATTATGGCTTAGACAAATTACCACCAGGCAGCGAAATTAACTAACAGATACTTTATTATTGAATAAATGATTAATATGATTATTAACTGTAAATAATTTTTGTTTCAAAATAATTTGAATATATGGGCATAATGTGAAGATTATATAAGAATTTTGCACACCATTTGGCGAAAGGTCAATGAGGTTTCGTTATTGGTGATAATTCCTGCATTAATCTTAGAAAAGATAGTTAACAGGAAAATGAATATTTGACACCACTAATTGGCACTTAAAACAACACCTTCTATACTGGTTATGTTTTTATTTAAATATTTTTTGCATATAAAAATGTAGCCTTTCCATGGTTGTATTGACATATTACTTACAAAAAAAAACAATTGGTTACGGAACATTAACTCTCAGTTGCGTATATTTTTCAATATTCCTCTCACAAGTCTCAACTTGTGAGAGGGTTCTCACAAGTCTCAACTTGTGAGAGGGTTATAGTCAGTTGTAGTAAAGATACAGCAAAGGATAATATTGTCTCTTCATCGCTTTATTAAAAAGGAAAAAACGTTTCGAATATGAATCCGTACATCACCAGTTCCTTGATCTATAAGAGTAAAAAATGTTAAATACATCAATCTATAAAAAAATAAAATATAATTGTGACTTACAAAAAATATTGCAACTGTAGTTAGTTGTAGGTTTTAGGGAAGTATTTAACAAGTTTATAACTCTGTAGTTTTTTGGGTGGTTGTTATCTCCTACTTAGTCCCATATAATAGTAGAATTAGTTTGCTAGTTCTCCATTCTTTCGGTATTTTATTCGAACTTGTGTAACTTCTTGATTTGTGGTTATTTCTGGTATTTCAGGTTCTAGCGTCATTTGTCCTTCATAGAGCTGTTCTGCATAGAGCTTTTTAGGTAGTTAATCCATCATCCACTCATTGAGTCCTATGCTCTTCAATTTAATCATAGATGAAATCATGAAAAGTGTCAAGGGATGCAGTATGGGAAACAAAGAAGTCAAAACACTCAGACGTTACACAGATGTTACACGTGTGAAACCTATATTGATAGCCCAAAATAAAGATAGTCTGCAAAGACTAGTCCATAGATTTAATATAAGAGCAAAATAATTTAATATGAGGATATGATATCTGAAAACGACAACTATAGTAATCAGTAAAGATCGAACCAGTCAGATGTAAAATAGAAATTGATTCCCTTGGCCTTTCGGGAGCAACTGCGTAAATTAAATGATCTTGGGGTACCTCGTAACGTCAAGTTACATGATTCTCTCCTCAATGAACTTCACGGTTGTTGTGATGCATCTGAGCTTGCTTATGGCTCATGCATTTACGTTCGCTCCATTAATGCATTTGGAAAGGTTCAAATCGAATTGCTCTGCGCCAAATCTAGGGTGGCGCCTTTGAAAAGGGTAACAATACCTCGTCTTGAACTATGTTCTGCCCTGATTTTGAGCAGATTATTAAAGAAAGTTCTTGAATCTTTATCCATTATTATTCATAATGTTTTTCTTTGGTGTGACTCAACTGTAGTCCTATCATGGATTCAAACGTCACCTTATTTATTACGAACATTCGTAGCTAACAGGGTGTCAGAGATTCAATCTCTCACCAGCAATTTTTCCTGGCGACATATAAGCACGAACAAAAATTACGCAGATTTTATTTCTAGGGGAGTCAATCCCTCTAGTCTCATATCCTGCATGTAATTTATGGTGGCATGGCCCCGAATTTTTGTTGAAATCTATTGAAGAATGGCCATTTACACCCTTAGAATTGAAAACTAAACTTAAAACTAAATAGCCAAAAATAATTTCAATGGTTTCTATAGAAAGTTTTAAATTTACCTTTAGTAGATATTCTAGAATTGATCGTTTAAAGCGTTCGTTTGCCTACTGTTTGAGATTCATTCATAACTCATCTGCTGTATTTAAGGGCCAGCAGATGAAATCTGGAGCTCTTTCTGTAGAAGAGCTTGATTTAGCTCTAAGTATTTTAGTCAAATTCTGTCAACGTGAATCATTTTATACTGAATATTTTAGCTTGTTGAATGGAAAAACTATCCCATCTAACAGTAAACTGTTATATTTGAATCCTTTTCTTGATGCAAGTGGATTACTCGGGGTGGGGGGTAGACTACATCAATCTTCTTACTCATATGATAAGAAACATTCTATCATAATTTCTCCAAAGCATCGTCTTTCCAAATTATTATTTGAACATGAGCACCTGAGGCTAATGCATGCCGGTCCTCAACAATTGCTTTATTCAATTCGCGAAACCTATTGGCCAATACACGGCAAGGCTTTGGCCCGTCAGGTAGTTCATCGCTGTTTTATTTGTTTTAAGGCTCGACCTGTTTTCAACTTTCCCCTTATGGGAAATCTCCCAGAAGTAAGAGTGACTCCATACCTTCCCTTCATTAATACTGGAGTTGACTATGCGGGACCTTTTGTTTTAAAAGACAGACGCGGTCACGGATTAAAAACTTATAAGGCTTATATTAGCCTATTTATTTGCCTCTCATCGAAGGCGGTTCACCTAGAAATCGTTACTGACCTGACAAGTATTGCCTTCATAGCAGCTTTGAAACGATTTATTTCCAGACGGGGAAAACCCCAAGCCCTTTATTCAGACAATGGTACTACCTTTGTAGGTGTCAACAAGTATCTTTTGGAACTTGGAAAATTTTTAAATATTAATAATGAAAATATATCTTCCTCTTGTGCCTCCCAAGGAATTGCTTGGCATTTTATTCCTGCTTACTCCCCTCATTTCGGTGGTATTTGGGAGGCTGGTGTAAAGTCCATGAAAGGACATTTAAAGCGTGTTCTCTCCGAGGCTCTTCTCGTATATGAATATTTTCAAACTATTTTAGTTCAAGTTGAGTCAATTTTAAATTCACAACCTCTTACTCCTCTTTCTTCCGATCCTGACGACTTTTCCTGTCTCACACCTTCATATTTCTTAATTGGAAGACCTCTTACCTCTATACCTGAAAAGAACTTCACAGAAATTAACGTTAATCGGCTGGACCATTTCAAAAGACTTAACAGATTCGACAGCACCTGTGGCAGAGATGGTCATTGGAGTATTTATATGAATTGCAGTCCAGGCAAAAATGGAAAGAAAATAAATTTAAATTAAAGATCAATGATCTTGTTATTTTTAAAGAGCCTCATCAAGGTCCTATGCAATGGACGTTAGGGCGAGTTACCCACCTCCATACTGGTTCTGATGGTGTAGCACGTGTGGCGTCCCTACGCACTTCCAGAGGAAATATAAAGAAGAGCCGTAGCCAATTTGTGCCTTCTTCCTGTGGCTGAAACTTAGTGTTGAAAGACTTTCTTTCAAGGTGGGGGGTATGTACAGTTTTCCTTTAGCCCACCTTAATTTGAAAGAAGAAGATATGAAAGAAGAATTGAAATTGTTGACATAGCTATTTAATGTTTAATGTAGATTAATTTTGTTTTATATACTGGTTTTGTAAATTGCATTTCCTTAATACATGTTCAATTAATACATTTAAATCAGTATAAAATTATTTCAACTACTGGAAACACAAAAAAGAGAACCACACCTATATACAGTCCAGCTCCAACCCAAGTTTATTCAATAAACGAACAATGGGATCACTCACAAGAAATAAAATGTAGAATAGAGAAGGAGTACATTCAATAACATGACCAAACTCTTTAAAAGCCACAACCTTAATCTGGAGATAAAAGTAAGGCTCCTACGATGATATATCTTCTCAATATTATATTACGGAGTTCAATCCTGGACACTCACTGAAGAAATGGAGAAAAAACTTGAAGCCTTCGAGATGCGGCTATACAACGAGACCGTATTACGAAGAGTGGGGAAAGAAGGAGACGTGATGTATACCATTAAAAGGAGAAAGTTAGAATATCTCGGACACATAATGAGGAACGGCACTAAATACAGATTATTGAAGGTAATCCTTCAAGGTCAAGTAGTCGGAAAGCGAGGAATTGGGAGAAGAAGAATATCATGGTTAAAGAATCTGAGGAAATAGTTCTCCACAACAACTAATATATTTAAAGCATCAGTTAATAAAATAAATATAGCCAGAATGATCGCCAATATTCGAAACGAATAGGCACTAAAAGAAGAAGAAGAATAAGAATCTTAAAATACGGCAGAGTAATACTTAAATGTACAAGAAAATAGTTCCTAGACAAAAGGACCTCACATTATGTAAAGCAGAAATTTAAAAATTGTTCTGAAGCTGTTTCCTTGTGGCATCTTATGTAATTTAATATTTTATTTGAGAATGAAGGAGCCACAATTTAAGTTTGAAATTAAATTAACTTAAATAAATTAAAAAGTTAGGGCTTAGTAATTGTACACGTCAGGTTATTTGTATTTTATTTAAAAATTAAACTAACTTTCTTATCTACCACTTTCAAAAAATTTTTATTAAAACAACCAAAAATAAAAAAATATATGAATCGCCCAGGATTTGAACCCGCGTCATTCCAATCACGGAGCTAACGCCCTACCAACTACACCAGCGAGGTCCTTTTAATTGCCATGTAAGTTTAGGATATAATTACACAACACGGCGACAAGTAATGTACAGTATTTCTCATGATCATCTTTCAGTGCGTCACAGTTTTTCGATTTCTTTCGAACTCATTAAATTGTATGTGACAGAAAAAAAGGCACGTCGGTGATTACATTTCGTCGGTGACATTTTTATAACATTTATTCTAGTTATTCTAGTTGTCGATAGATGGCGCCATAATAAAAAAATATTTTTTTTTAATTAGATAATAATATTACAAATATAATCGGTATAATTTATAAGACTATATAAATCAAAGAAAATACCATTTTATAAATGCAAGAAACACATTTGATTTGTTTTTATTCCAAATTGAAAATAAAATGTGACAACTGTCAGATTTAACTAAAATGTCATGTTAGAATAAATGTCATAAATGTGTATTATCACGGACTTACCCTTTTTCCTATCATTTGTCACGCACTGAAAAATGATCATGAAAAGGACAATAAAAATGTTATGTAGTGTAAAATAATTATTTTACTACAGAGAAACACAAATCCAAAAACACAAGAATTATAATAAATAATACATTTACTAAAAACACTAATATATTCTTTTAATGACTTATTTGCACGGATACAGATACATAAATACCTATCTTGAAAGATTAGCAAGGAACTACATACTGTCTGTGTGCGCAGGCGCGCAGATTTATGTACAATTTTACCCTCAATCGAATCGCGCCTAAAGAAGAATATCTTCAAAAATTCGCATTCAGACATTCACTTTCCGAATAAATACCTACACTTAAAGCTGCTTACCGTGTACATAGTATACTAAAAAAATAATCGATCATGAAAGATTTGTGTAGATGTAGTAGTGAAGTTATGTCGATGAAGTATCTTTTTAAAAAAAATTAAAATAATATATGATTAAATATATAATATATGATTAATATATAATTAAAATAAAGTATGAAAAGATATATATGAAAGAGTCTAAAATATGTACCTAACCCTTTTAAAGAGCACAATGGCATAGTGTAAAGCCCGAAAAATCTACCAGAAGTACTTTTTTCTAATATTTTAGTTTGTTAAGGAAAAAACAATTTTTTAATATTACCTTTTAACAATTATCATCAAATAAATTCCCCAACATATTAAATCCATGAAGAAACAAGTGCACTGGTAAAACCAAAATCAAATAAGTTCAATTTTTAATGATACTCTATAAAAAATTTGAAGAAGGTAATACCTAGACAAATTTAAAAACTATGTACATTTTAAATTTTTCAAGTTAACAAGTTAAAGTTAATTGCGATTATTTTTAAAAGAACAAAAATGCCGATATTTGTTTCTCACAGTCTGTCTTGGGTTCTAGCTCTGTCTGATGAGTTCTCAAAAAAAACGTCATATTCTAGAGTGATATGTTCTTTTTTACGTTAAAAAAATAAATATGTTATGTCCTGGAGTGAACAAAGACAGATGAAAAAAAGCAATAATAATAAATATATTGGCCGAACTTTAAAAACAATTGAATAATACAGAAGAACAAAGGTAATTAACTTTATTTTGCCACTTTGCATGCTGATTACGAAACAGTTAGTGAAAGTAAAGATAGGAAAAGGTCACAACAACATATCGCAGAAGAAAACTTTAGTCTACAGCCACCTACAAAACGCTCATATCTCGTATCTTCACTTTCGATTCAAGTTCAAGAACACATCAGTCACTGTAAAAAGAGATGCAGATAAGAATGGTAACTCATCTTCATGGAATCGGATGGTTAAGAACCGAAGGTCACATACTTACCAGACGTCCCAGAAATAAAGTACCCTTTCGTTTAGCCAATCTTCTACAATTGGCCAGAAACGAACTTCCTGATGAGTATTATAACATCCTAGAAGAAATCCCCCTTAGATAGTGCAGATAACATAAGCTGCATCTAACAAACGCTGATCTAGAGGCGTTTTCAAAGTATTCTGGTAATAACGTCAGAGGTAACCTTCAAATATTGCAAAGATTCTTCACAGTATACTCCTCACTTGGCTTCTAGGCTACAGTTAACCACCTTTTAAGCCCCCCGCTCCACTGGAAGTATTTGCCACTCCACCCTGCATAACTCTTGCAAGTCCCCCTCCTACTCCCTCGCAAAAAACGGAAATACTTACCTTAAAGAGACTTAAGCATAAACAAGCTATAAATGACATGTCTTCATTCTTCAAACATAATTATTACACTTAAACTAGTTACTTATATTATTAAGTTAGTTAAATTACTTATATATATATATATATATATACATATATATATATATATATATATATATATATATATATATATATATATATATATATATATATATATATATAAAACATAAGATGTAGATCTTTGAAACACACTCAGTGAACCAAAGATCCAAGGTTATTGGTTTAACGACCACTCGTACGAAATCAAATAGATGAAATAGAGAATGTGGAAAAATCCCCTTACGAACAATTCACACATCCACCATTTCGGGCTGGGAAAAATTTTTCGAATAGAATCAAAGATCCAAACACCAGTTCTTAGAAATGTGTTTCGCCCTCTTCAACCTCTCTGGGCTCGTCGGTAAAGACAAGAGGTTGAATATCTTTAGACACATTCTAATCAAAAAACAACATTCGAGACCTAGACATAGAAGGTGCGTAAGTCTACGGCAAATCCGACATAAATTTACATAGAATCTTTCAAAGATCTACATCTTATGTTTTTAAACATATATTTTACTTACTTTAAGTAATTAGGGAATTAAAACTTGAGACTGTCATTGTCGGATTTGCCGTAGACTTACGCACCTTCTATGTCTAGGTCTCGAATGTTGTTTTTTGATTAGAATGTGTCTAAAGATATTCAACCTCTTGTCTTTACCGACGAGCCCAGAGAGGTTGAAGAGGGCGAAACACATTTCTAAGAACTGGTGTTTGGATCTTTGATTCTATTCGAAAAATTTTTCCCAGCCCGAAATGGTGGATGTGTGAATTGTTCGTAAGGGGATTTTTCCACATTCTCTATTTCATCATATATATATATATATATATATATATATATATATATATATATATATATATATATATATATACGAGTGGTCGTCCAAACCAGTACCTGTGGATCTTTTGATCACTGAGTGTGTTTCAAAGATCTACATCTTTTGTTTTTTCATAAACATTATCTTACTTACTCTAAAGTAATTAGGGAATTAAAACTTGAGAATGGCATTGTCAGGTTGGGCGTAGATTTACGTTCCTGCTATGTCTAGGTCTCGAATGTTGTTTTTTGATTGGAATGTGTCTGAAGATATTCAACCTCTCATCTTCACCGATGAGCCCATAGAGGTTGAAGAGGGCGAAACACATTTCTAAGAGCTGGTGTTTGGATCTTCGATTCTATTCAAAAAATTTTTCCCAGCCCGAAGTAGTGGATGTGTGAATTGTTCGTAAGGGGATTTTTCCGCATTCTCTATTTCATTTGTATATATATATATATATATATATATATATATATATATATATATATACGTCTTCATATCAAGGCGAGATCCGACTAAATCGAGGACAACCCGAGATCCACCAATAGGAAATTAATTATTGGAGTATATTGTTCATAACTATCTTTATAATTAACATATTAATCATGGCACACTTAGAGGGGAAAAGATTTTTGTACTTAAATTTTTCTGATAAATTTACAGCGAAACGAGATCCGTAGCTGAAAATAAAGGGGAGGACTTATATACGAAATTTTAGATATTTACCGATCAACGCGAGATCACACACTGATGCCAGCTCTAAAGAGTATTATTCGAGCGATTGGAGCTCGTGTTGTATTGTATATTTCCCACGATATACAGATATATAGCGGGCGGAGTCAATGACGGCACCAACAGCGTTGTCTCGAATTCTTTATGTAACTTTTAAGTATCGCTTCTTTTGTGTCTTTAACGTCTACGATTTACCTTTCAGAAAGTCCCTTAGTTTTGTTACATACATAAGGGTGTGAAAAAAGAAAAATAATACTTCACAAATAATAACCATTTAATAATGATAATTATTTGCAATACAATATTTTAAAACTATACATTAATATTCTTAAAAAACACTTACTACGAAACCAGAATGTAATTATGATATTCTTAAATAATACAAATTGTTACAAAATAATTATTTAAATGATTGCTTGTTTTAAAAATACATTACAAGAAAGTAAAATTTTTTATAATTATTATTAAAGTTTAAAAAATAAAATAACTCAATATGTAATTATTATTTGGTAGTTAAAAAATGATTTTAAGTGAACTGATTTAAAAGATAAAAAGAAACACACATAATTTTCAGGGTCAACTCCTAATTGCATGAAAATTTGGATTTAGATTCTACCCATCCCCCACTTCAAAGTTGAATTTGTGCCGTTGATTGCTTTTACTTGGAGGGTGAAAAAATATACGTTTAAAATAAGTCCGGAAACAGATCTGACTAACTTTAAGCAACTTTTGCTCTATAGAGTTTTTTTAACTTAGGTACTAGGTTAATTCAGTGGTAGGTACTAAAGTCACTTGCGACTAAAAATGTTTACTTTTCAACAAAAAAAAAACACGTTTTTCGGCGGTTTTTCGCAAATACTCAAAAAGTAAGTATTTTATCGAAAAAATATTCTTGGAAAAAATGTAGCATATAAAAAAAAACGAAAAAATGGTATATCCTTAGTCTATAGAAGCAGTAAAAGTAAATTTGTAGCTCATAAAAAAGAAGATCTTATCCTTCAAATTCCAAACCAAATATTTTAACGTGATACATAGTACCAAAAAATGAAGCTCTTTTCGGGGAATACCCATTAAAATTTTTTTAAAGTGTTTACAAAAAGGTTTATTATATTTTATAAAAGTTATATACGGGTAGGAAAGACAACGGAACGAATTTTCGAACGTTTAAACAGACGACATCCCAGATTTACCAATTTCTGGACAATTGATCCAAAGGCTGGATTCTAACAACGAAACAGTTGTGGATTTTTAAGTTCTCAATGAGAGTCAGAATGAAAAAACATTAGTGACCTCGAGTATGATGGTTTGGAGAATTTGGCTGGTTATATCTGCCATAAATTGAAGGACTCCAGTATTCAATCCGAAGATGTTTCAACGTACACGTGGGTTGATCATTTGAGTAAGTGTGGTTTATGTAAACCATCAGACACTCTCTTGTCATATATTAAGTAACTGGAGACAATTTTTCCTTCCACGTGAATGGTGATTCCATTTTGGTAACTAAAAATTATTTAGAAAACCTTATGTCCAAAAGTGTAACTGTAGACTGTTCTAACAAAGCGAACAAGTTATTTTTTAGGTCTCGGATGTACTTCCGAATTAAAGAATTAATCAAGTCTCTTAACAACCTGACATTGCGTAAAATAAAAATTATGAAAACTGCTACATATTTGCTGTATGTACATCCATTTCACATGCACAAAATTTAAATAAAGTGCATGGCATGAAAACTGTAAAACTTATTTTTGTCTTTTCCAAGCCTCTTACTTAAATCTGATGAAATACATTATTTAAAAAGTAAAAAATTTTGTTTTTTTATCAATCCATTAAATTTATGGTTTTATTTTGGGGCTTTTCTTCCCCTTGGTAAAAATTATATTTACTAATATGTAGGCCACTAATCAATTTTTGCCAACTAACGAAATATAATAATTTTATTAGATATCGATTATATGAATATTTTTATTTTCCGGATACCAATATAATCAAGAAACTGGGAACTTTACAAATAACTGAAAATCAATTTAAATAAAAGTAAATAGTTTAATAATTTTCCTCTAAACTATAAAAATCACTTAGTTTCTTTTAGTCATAATTCATTCATTTGTACTATTCTCAAATTTCATTCGCGTTCGTATTACGAACGCATAGACGGGACTATGCTTTACTCTGTTGCTGACGTCATGCGCCAATCGGACGAGCTTAGGTAACTAGAATATCAGGGTGTGCATATTTCCGGGTCCCGGCGAATTCGTATCTATTTTAATCCCCCATCCTAATTACAGGCCAACTAGCAACTCTGGTGCGCAGGTAATTTTTAGATAACCCATTAACTACCGGTGAATTGGTAACTTTCATTTTTTAACTATTGTTGATAATCTAATATCGGTATTCCAGGTATTTAGCGCTGCACTCCTAGAAAATGGAAAAAATGGCACAGGAAGTGAAACCGATGATGCAACGAAACGCAAAAGAGAAAACTTGGATGATTGTTTTAATAGAAGTGAAATTACATGGATCTCTGAACAAATGCAAGAATTAGAAACGAATAATAAAGACAACAAGAAATTGTTCGAATAGATAAAACAACAATACAGTACCAAAAAATCTGTCACAAAAATAAACAAAAAAGATTGGGAAAAACATTTCACGGACCTATACAAAAACGACAATAAGGCATATTCAGAGGATGAGGATATAAGAGATAACAGAGATGAAGAGGAAGGCGCACCTACTTATCAGGAATTCATGGAGGTATTAAAACAACTAAAAGTAAACAAAACGCCAGGGCCAGATGAAATCAACAACGAACTGATCATCAACGGAGGAGAGGAGCTCACGAAGCGAATGCACAAGTTAATGGTTACAATTTGGAAGGACGAAAGCATGCCCATAGAATGGAAAAACGGACACATCGCACCAATCTTTAAGAAAGGAGATCCAACTAAGTGCTGCAACTACAGACCAATTATGCTACTAAATACAACGTATAAGATATTGACCACAATTATAAGAAACCGACTAGAAATATCATAATTCAATACACAGAAAAAATTATAGGACCATACCAACAGGGTTTTAGAACAGGAAGATCAACAATAGATGCAATACATGTACTTACACAAACAATTGAAAAAAGCTATGAACATGACATATAATTACACATACTATTCATCGACTTCTAACAGGCCTTCGACAGCATATACAGACAACAATTATTAAAATAAATGAAAAAAATGGAGATAACGGCAAAATTAATAAGACTATCTAGAATGACAATAGAAGACTTAACAGCAAAAGTTAAAACAAATGAGGGCGATACAAATGACATCAAAATAGAACTTGAAGTAAGACAAGGAGACAGTCTGTCAACGACAAACGACACTATTTAATATCGCTCTAGAAGGAGTAATTAGTGACACAGGGCTGAAAAAGACAATCATTCAAAGCTCAACACAGATCATAGGATATGCAGATGACCTGGGACTGGTAGCACGAGATAAAAAAAGACTAGAAGAGGCACTTTTAACCCTGGTAATAGTACTTGGGGTGTAGCGATGGATCGCCTCCACGTGGTGCACCCTGGGTAACGCCAAATGATCCATCCTCCCAATCCTAAGGTGTAACACCATCGTGCCGACGGGATGCATGGTACAGGGAGTAAAGTGTATCTAAAGCGATGCCCTAGAGAGATGGCGAACTCTGGGGGATTATAGCCTTAGCACGGTAAGGGCGCACTGCCGTGCCTGACAGCATTTCGTCCCAACTCGTGGGAACAAATATGGAGAACGAGATTGAAAAAACAAACACAAAAACGGGAACGGACACAGAGGCGACTTCAGTCGTGGATTCTGTATCTGTCCCAAATACTGAGCCAGAAGTTGTTCCAAGCGGAACAGACTCTGCACAAAGTAGTAAAAAACGCCTTTCTGGAGCTCAAAAAAGAAAGATGACGAAAGAGGCAAAAATGGCTGCTGGGACATGGACCACAGCAAATCCCCATAAAAACAAAACGGGAGTACTGGTAAAACCCGAGGGTAAAAAGAGACCGCGGGAGAATACCATTACCCCCCCGCAACAAAGGGTTGCTAAGAGACCAAGGAGCTCTCATGAGCAGACTAGGTCATACAGCAATGTCACAAAAGTATTCAGGATAGCGGTGGCATACAGACACCATCCGGATACTCAACAAGATCAGGCTCACGCAGACCTGATCATCAACAAACTAAAGCTAGCAGTGGATGAGGCTCCTGTTGGAAGTCAAAATCAACTGCTACAGTTCCATAAAACATCGTTTAGCGCAGGTACTCTGTGGGTAAACTGTGCTAACGAACATACCAAAAAATGGACTACTGAGGTGGTAAGGACTATGGAGGGCCTGTGGGAAGGAGTCAACTTAAATGTGGTCGATCTCAGCCACATGCCCAAACGCCCTATGGTCCTCGCCCGCATCCCCGAGAAAGAGGCTGAAGAATCAACAGTCAGAACCCGTTTAGAGAGGCAAAATGAAGACCTTAAGACGGAAGACTGGTTGTTGAAAAATCGGAAGGTCGGAGAGGACATGCAAATCCTCGTATACACGATCGACGAGCTCTCCTATAAAACATTGAGGGCTGCTAATTTCAAGGCGTATTACAGACTTGAAAAGATATCCTTCAAAACCATCAGAGGCATTGATGGCTCCAATCAGAATCCTGCAAGCGAATCTCCAGCACAGTAAGTCAGCTTCGGCAGAACTTACTGTCGCCATGAGAAGGTTTGATGTAGCCTTGATACAAGAACCCTGGGTTTACAAGGGAAAAATAAGAGGTCTATCGGGTATTGGTGGAGAGCTTATATATAGCCGATCTGCCGATGTCCCGAGAACTTGCATAATAGTCAAACGAAACATCAAAACACTGCCGTTGTTAAATCACTGTTCCAGGGATTTAACCACGGTAAAGATGAAGATCATGGATGGAGGAGGGGTGAAGCAGATAGTTTTCGGATCAGCATACCTCCCATATGATGATCCCGAACAACCACCATCAAGGGAATTGGAGCAGCTAGTGAGAGATTGCAGGAAAAATGGATTGCAATTGATCATTGGCTGTGATGCGAATGCGCACCATCTGACTTGGGGCAGTACAAACACCAATGCAAGAGGTGAGTCAGTACTACAGTTTATAATGCAACATAATTTAGACATATTAAACGTAGGAAACAAACCAACCTTCGTGACTTCACGACGGAAGGAGGTGATTGACATAACAGTTGCCACGACTAACGTGGCTAGAACTGTGAAAAACTGGCATGTCTCAGATAAGGTGTCCTTTTCAGACCATCGACACATTTGTTTTGAAATGACAGGCAATGAGCTTATCAAGGAAACTTATCGTAATCCTCGTAAAACAAACTGGGAAGCATATCAAGCAGACATAGAATATAGCTTAGGCAGGATTAACGGGAAGATAAGGCATACATTGGACCTAGACATGGCTGCCGAACAATTTCAAGAGATTGTCACGTCAGCGTTCGAAGACAACTGTCCGGAGATAGTGAGGAATTCCAACAGGAAAGTTCCCTGGTGGAATCATAATCTTGCAAATCAAAGGACAGAGGTTAGACGAAAATTTAATTT
Organism: Diabrotica virgifera virgifera; assembly: GCF_917563875.1. Classification (NCBI taxonomy): domain Eukaryota; kingdom Metazoa; phylum Arthropoda; class Insecta; order Coleoptera; family Chrysomelidae; genus Diabrotica; species Diabrotica virgifera. Next base: position 67,277,489 of record NC_065446.1, on the reverse strand, counting down.
CGCCAAAAGGTCAGGCGAGTGGGGCGATTATCGCAAAGCTCTGACTGACTACAATAAGGAACTGAGAAGGGCAAAAAGAGAATCGTGGAGAAGGCATTGTGAAGAGATAGAAGGGACTTCAGAAATGGCAAGGCTCCATAAAGTTCTCTCAAAGGACCCTCAGATAAGTATTCCCTCGCTCCAAAAAGAGTCAGGTGAATACACTCAGAATGGTGAAGACACCCTGAAAGAGCTTTTCAGGGTGCACTTTCCTGAGTCTGAGACAAAACTGATACCACTAGACACATGGCAAACCGGACTGGATATCATGAATTATGGTTCTAGGGAAAACTGGCATGTGGCAAAAGAAGTTATAAACCAGGACAAAATCAAATGGGCAATAAACTCATTCGAGCCATATAAATCACCGGGTCCGGACGGAATTTATCCAATACTTCTACAGAAGGGAAACGACCTTCTTTTCAAAAAATTGTGTAAGATACTGCAGGCTAGTTTAGGGCTGGGGTACATACCAAAAGCATGGAGGCTGATAAGGGTGGCTTTTATACCCAAACCTGGCAAAATCGGACAGGAAAGGGCCAAATCTCTGCGGCCATTAAGTCTGATGTCATTCGTACTAAAGACCTTAGAAAAACTGCTCGATAGGCATATCAGGGACGGTGTATTGGTTGAAAGTCCGATACATCAGGGACAATATGCATATCGAGCGGGAGTCTCCACAGAAACGGCACTGCACCATCTTGTACAGAGAGTGGAGTACGTTCTAGAAAACCAAGAGGTGATGTTGGGTGCATTTCTCGATATTGAGGGAGCATTTGACAACACCTCCTACGAAGCGATCACAAGGGCGATCCGTCTAAAAGGAATAGACGAAACAAGCTGTAGATGGATAGACTGCATGCTGAGAAGCCGTGTGATATATGCTACGTTGCTAGGGGATACAGTGTCAGCTCAGGTCGCCAGAGGCTGCCCACAGGGGGGAGTCTTATCTCCTCTATTGTGGAATCTGGTCATGGATGGCCTGATCGCTAGACTCGACAACGATAGGCATCACGTCCTGGGCTATGCGGATGACCTAGTCATCTTAGCCCACGGAAAATTTAATGGTACAGTCAGAGATCGAATGCAACAGGCTCTGACCGTAGTTACAGAATGGACTTCAAATGTAGGGCTTAACATCAGTCCTCTAAAGTCCAAAATCATGAAATTTACTAAAAGAAGGAATTCAGAGGAATTGGGTCCTCTAAGTCTAAATGGTGTACATTTAAATCTGGTGAGTGAAGTAAAGTATCTCGGGATAATCTTAGACTCAAGACTTACTTGGAATCAGCAGATAGAAAGAATAACGAAGAGGGCGGTATCTACGTTAATGGTAGCCAGACGTACTCATGGAAAAATGTGGGGTTTGAGACCAGACATGGTATATTGGACTTATAACACGGTGGTAAAACCCACAATTACATATGCATCAGTGGTATGGTGGCCAAAAGTGCAGCAAAAAAGTGCCATCATCAAATTAAGCAAGGTGCAAAGACTTGCTTGTCTCGGGATCACGGGGGCTATGAGGGGCACACCTACGGCAGCTATGGAGGCACTACTGGATCTCCCTCCTTTACATATAACAATAAGAGGTGAGGCGAGAATGGGCTATTATAGACTGCGAGAAAACCTGAGCAACGTACCAGTTAAATCAGGACATAGTAAAATAACGAATGAAACTAATGATGCCGAATGGATGATGATTTCTGACCATATGACATCAAGATATATACCTGAAGTACCTTTTCAAGTGGACATTTGCCCACGAGACGAATGGGACAGAGGAAACTCTCGACCCAGACTGCGGGGTTGCACCTGGTATACGGACGGGTCTAAAACTGCAGACGGTTCGGGCGCAGGAATATTCTGTAGTGGTGGAAATTTCAACATTTCTATTCCACTGGGAGAATGTACCTCCGTATTTCAGGCAGAGATTTTTGCAATCTTGCAGTGTGCAAGAGAAAACAACCTGAGGGCATTCGAACTGCAGCGGGTTAACATATGCACAGATAGCCAAGCAGCCATTGGGGCTCTTATAAGCCCTAAGGTGAACTCTAGGCTGGTGTGGGAATGTCGACAAGAACTTGATAGACTGGCACAACATAACAGTGTTATACTGGTATGGGTTCCAGGTCATCGGGGCATATACGGCAATGAAAGAGCTGATGCACTTGCCAAGAGAGCATCAGCTACAAAATACCTGGGTCCAGAGCCGGCCGTGGGAGTGCCAAAAAGCACCGTCCGTGAACGAAAAAAAGCCTGGATTCGAAGCCAACACAACTCACACTGGGAGAGTGTACCCGGTCACACACATGGCAAGATGTATATCGGACGGACATGTGCTAGTAGAGCTGAGTTACTGCTGAAAACAAGCAGGAATCAGCTCAGAGTCATAACAGGTTTCCTCACTGGACATGCGCCAGTTAAGGGTCACCTGCATACAATGGGGCTGTTTCATGGAGACTTGAGCTGCAGACTCTGTAACAGAGAACCTGAAACAGTCAACCATATTTTGCATGACTGTGAGGCATTGGATCGGAGACGGCAAACACTTTTCGGAGACATCGAAATGACTCCAAATTTATATGGCACCCACCCACTAGACCTGTACAAGCTGGTACAGGGTTCCAGAATTCTGGAATGGGTTTCATAAACGAATGGAAGATGTACAATAAGCCAAGTGGCTGCAGTACAACCGGTTCACAACAGACGGCTTCCAGGAGAAAAAAAAAATACATGTACTTACACAAACAATTGAAAAAAGCTATGAACATGACATATAATTACACATACTATTCATCGACTTCTAACAGGCCTTCGACAGCATATACAGACAACAATTATTAAAATAAATGAAAAAAATGGAGATAACGGCAAAATTAATAAGACTATCTAGAATGACAATAGAAGACTTAACAGCAAAAGTTAAAACAAATGAGGGCGATACAAATGACATCAAAATAGAACTTGAAGTAAGACAAGGAGACAGTCTGTCAACGACAAACGACACTATTTAATATCGCTCTAGAAGGAGTAATTAGTGACACAGGGCTGAAAAAGACAATCATTCAAAGCTCAACACAGATCATAGGATATGCAGATGACCTGGGACTGGTAGCACGAGATAAAAAAAGACTAGAAGAGGCACTTTTAACCCTGGTAAGAGAAGCAAAGACGAGAGGATTAATAATCAATCAGAATAAAACAAAATACGAGTATCTTATAAGCAAACGAGACAATGTAAACAGAATAACAGAAATAAAGATAGGTGAAAATACATTCCAGAGAGTAGATTGCTTCAAATACCTGGGGGTGATGGTGGACGGCAAAAACGGAAGGAATATAGAGATAAACGAAAGAATTAAAGCAGGTAATAGAGTATATTGGAAATATCACCAATTACTCAAGGACAAAAACCTGAGCAAAAAACAAAATCAAAAATATACACAGCAGCAATCAGATCAGTGATAGCCTATGGAGCAGAAGTAATGTGCCTTACGAAAAAAGTCGAAGAAAAGTTAAGAATAATTGAGAGAAAAATTATGAGAAGAATACATGGCCCAGTAAAGACAGAAACAGGGGAATATAGAAAGCTGATGAACCATGAAATAATAAATATAAATAAAGGAGAAGATATAGTAAAATTCATTAAAGCACAAAGGCTCAGATGGTTTGGGCACACACAAAGAAGAGGGGTAGAAGAACTGATCAGGAAGATAATGAACTGGAAACCAGTAAAAAATAGACCAAGAGGAAGACCAAAAATATCAACTGCTAGACGATATATCAAAGATGGAAATTGCAAACTGGAGAGAAAAGATTCAGGACCGGAGAGAGTGGAAGAAGATAGTAGAGAAGGCAAAAAAACATCACAATCTATGAACTACGACCTAAAGGAAAAGCGGACTAATTTACCGCGTGAAATGGATTAAAAGAGATATTTAAAGGATATTTGAGTGAACTATACTCTAACAAGAGTGAACGGTCCATATAATAATTCCAGGTATGTACCTGTATAAATTACCCTTCTTGAAGTTGGTGTAAAAGGTATTCATCATTTATGTATTGTCTTTTGGAAGGATTATTAGAGAAAATCCAAATAAATTTTGAAAAAATGGCTGAAATCGCTGAAATTCTTGTAACAGATTTCGTAATGAGTGAACATGGGTGTAAGTTATTGGTGGTAAATGATTTTAAATTTCACTTAAAGAAAGTGCTAAAAAGTGGAAAACATTTATGGTACTCTTCTGCATCTGGTTGTCAGGCAACCTGTTATACCGACGGTTAGTTTTTTTTAAATATTTTGAGTAGTAACTATGTTATCAACAATTTGATGTCAAAAATGCACATTTTGCCATTTTTTGTCTACCAGTAAGAAGAAAAACATTCAAAACAAAATTTAAGATAACCGCATTATAGAGCATGTAAAACAATTTAAACAAGGTTTTATAAATTTCGCTATACTTAATTGTTGCTTATAAAACTATAAATTAAGTCAGTTTAACGTTAATATAACTTATGTAAAAATACAACTTATATCTCGATTTTACGTGAAATAGCTCAAAGCAATGAGTAAAAATACACGGTTTTTATGACACTCAGTGTAACTACGTAACAATTGTTTTAGTTTCTATATGGCCGGAATAACAAAATTTATGTAAATCTGACCAATTTTTTCTCAATTTAATTATTTATTGACAATTTAAATGAAAAATAGCCGATTTTAAGAATTTTCGTCTATAAGTTACAATATTTTACCAAAAAACTGAAAAAAGAACCGGTTAGTTTATTGAAATAGCCTTAAAATGAGTTGAAGTAAAATAGAATTGGAGCTTTGTTTATCAATAAACATTAATGAAAAGTATACATTTGCGATAGGCTCTGTGTTGGCTTAATCCGTTACTATTCAGATTTATTTCTTAAGTTTTAAGCTACCTGAGGTACCCCTAAACCCTAAAAATGTCATCAAAACGACGATTTTGAAGCTCTTCCGACTGGATTAAAGAAGATATTATCGGTTCAAACAAAGGTTGTGTATTTTTAATTCTAAATTTCAACTATTTAATTAAAAATAAAGGGTTTCAGTTGATAATTCAAAGTTGCTACACCCACCGCTTTCCCAGGCAGAATAAGAACCCTGCTATTGCATAAGTATATAGATTTTGAAAAACCATCAAAAAAGTATTCCAAAGTTTTTTCGATATGCCGTCTAGTCTCGAGATATTTGACAATCGCCTCTCTAGACAGAGCCCTTAAATAATGTAAATATTCTTTATTCTTATTCAAGCTAGACATAAGCCGAGTGAGAGAGCTGACCGTGAAATTCATTTGCGATGTTTCCAAATTTACCGGATCTCGGATTGTCTGCAAAATATATATTTAGCATATACACAACGGATCGCGCGCGCTGCCCTCTACAGCGGATTTAGTGGAACCACCGCAATATAAAATTCACCAAAAGGGGTGCAAAATGAGGTCCAGACAAAAATCGATTTCCTTGTACCCCAACCATTGTTACATCGAGATGTCACTATATACACGTGAATACAAGGTGAGATCCAAAATCGGATCTCGCCTTGCAAAACGGATCTCATCTTTTATAGCTTATGATACAAACGGATCTCGCCTTGATATGAAGACATATATATATATATATATATATATATATATATATATATATATATATATATATATATATACATATATATATATATATTATATATATATATCAAACAATAACACTTAAATTAGTTACTTATATTAACTTATTTTATTGTAGCATAGCTCTGAAGATGGCTTTTTAAGCCGAAAGCGCTCAGCTAGGAATTAAATATTTTACACACTTTTAAAATACTTTTATCTACTCTATGTCATATTATGTATAAGTTTTTAGTTTGTGAAAACTGTCAATATATATAGCAGTGCATGAAGGGTTTAAAGTGTGCGTGAAGTAACAATGTATTTTAAATGGGATTTACTTTTTAGTACTGTTTTTGACACACTTTCATATAATCAAGTATCCTATAACTTTCGCGTTGTGATGGTGATGACATAATGAGCAATAAATTACAACAAAAATTTTGACAGTTTTGTAGTTTGCAAGAAATTAGAATTGTTAAATGTCAAAGTTCTAAAAATTGTAGAATAGAAATGAATTCTAGTGACGAAGAGTTACAGTTTTTTTATTTGTTTATCGTAGATATATTATCGTAGATATATATTATCGTAGATATATTATCGTAGGTATATATAGAATATAATATTGTATGAAACTGTGCGTGAAGTACTTTTTGCGAACTTACGCGATGTATGGCACTCGCTCCGTTGTCGCTCGTGCTCTAAACATCGCGTGCGTTTGCAAAAAAGCATACTTCACGAACTGTTTCATAAATAACTATTCTTTTCCTGTTCATTCATTTGACATAAGTGTGTACAAAAACATATCAGTCTGTTTCAATTCAAAGGTACTTAATTCTTTATTTTGCCCACTTTGTATGTTGATTACGAAACGGTGCAATCGGTATAACAACTAACGACCTTTAGTGAAAGTAAAGATAGGGAAAGGTCACAACAACATATCGCAGAAGAAAACTTTAGTCTACAACCACCTACAAAACGCTCATATCTCGTATCTTCACTTTCGAATCAAGTTCAAGAATACGTCACTCTAAAAAGAGATGCAGATAAGAATGGTAACTCATCTTCATGAGATCGGAAGGTTAAGAACCGAACTTCGTGATTACCTCGGCGAAGAAAGTTATGTGTAATCGGCAAAACAAATTATCTCATTTTTTAAAGCACGTCTTGACAATATCGTAAAATTATAATCATCGAAATAAAAGTTACGACATAAGGATCACATTTCATGCAAATTAAATACCTACTTAAGATCTAGCCGGAAGTTAGTTAAGTTTGATTAGCAACATTTCTTTTTCAACTATTAGCATATTGTTGATACTGCTGAACCGTATTATGATTATTAATTAGATTTTCTTTGCCATCCCGTCACTCACGTGGTGGCAAGAGACGTCATTTACATTTAATTGTTTTTATCAAATTCGTATTTGAGTATTTCTTTGGATATAGACTGGAATAATTATTATATAATTAAGTTCGCTATATAATTACGTTTATAAGATAATAATAATTTCGCTGTGAAACGAGCTGTCTTATATTTCAGTTCGTTCAGAGAGGGCCATAAACACCCTTACCAGTTTCAAGCTCCTTAGCTTTCTTCAGAGAGTGTATATGTTATAGTCAAAGCCCGAATTTCAGGCACCCCCCAGGCAACCAAGTGACGTCATATAACGTCGAGGAAACGTCAGTTTTGGTTGAATATATACACGTGTTTGTAGGTGATTTTAAATACGTAAGATTAATGACGTTAATATACGTTTAAAAGACGTTTTCATTTCAGACAGCCTAAATCTGACGTCACAAAATTGGGAGGAGCTTAAAAAGCTTGTTTGTTTTGACTTCAAACAATTTACATAGTTTATAACGTTGTTCATAAGAAATTTCTCATTTATTGTTTACGTGCTTTGTGTCTTGTGTGATAAAATAAGACTTTTCATTGAAATATTTACCTGAAGAGCGTGTTTAATAAAGAGATTTTTATTCGCTTTTGCTCAGTGAGTTAGTTTAATAACGGTTTAATGCAGTAATTCGTCTTGTCAACTATTTGAGGTTATGTTTATTTTCTGTTAATGAACTAATTATGTTCATGTTACCTATTTTTTATACTATTTTGAAACATCTGAAAGAGAAAGAGGTCACTTTTTGAAAGTATTACCGACGGCGACGTGTAAAAGTCGTCATTTTTTGACGTTTTAAAATCGTCACAATTATGACGTCAAATCGATGAGACAAATACACGTGATTTTCAACGTCAGTACTACGTCATAGAAACACGTCAATTGGTCATTCTTATGACGTGTTTTCTACGTTATAAAAACGTCGTTTGGTTGCCTAGGTCCTAGGTTTAACTAGGCAATCCTCAGGTCTGACTGACGGTCTTAGTCAAAGCTCGAAATAAATTACAGTTTCGGCCTTTGACTAGTCGCACCCAGGGGAGAAGTTGGTCAGGCAAAGGTCTAAATTTATAAGAAATCGGGGTTTGACTAGTCAAACCCCGATCAGCTATTAACATGTCGTAATTTGTTAGATTAGGTTTAATAAAACGGCATTTTTTAATTTTAATGATTTGTATTTTTATATTGTCGTACTTTTAATAAAAAATTAGTGTTTATTCTCACATGTTGAGGCATTATGGCATTTAGAGTTGCACAATACGTTAGACCTTTTACAGTTACATAATTTTGAAGAGCATTTCTTATTGCAGTGCCAATTTATACAGCCTTGTCCTCCAAATTTAGAATCTTTTGTACTAACGTTTCTTAGAGGCAGCTTAACGTCTGGAACATCTTCGAAATTAAGAAAATTCTCTTTGTATTCTCATTCTTTTATTTGATTTCTTGAAAAAAGTGTGTTTATTGTTCCGTATTTTGTACCAACTCTCGTCCCAATATAAACCGTTAATTATTTTATCTATAGTACAATATCCAAAATATTTCGAGCATCTCCTTTGGCTCTATCAAAGATGGGGATAGGTATTGTTACAGTTTTTCCGATCGAAATTGGAGGAAATTTGTTTTCACTTAATTGTTTCATAGCAATAACCTGGGGATGAATACCTGAAGTCGGCTTTCCTTTATTTTTATTTTAATCTTTTCTGTCTGTGTAAAGGTGTGTTCACTACGGAGAGCAATGGATTGTATCCTCGCTCCGACCCTTGCTCCCTGGCATTTATATTCGTGAATACTCGCATTTAAAATAAATACATTATTTTAAATGTGAGAATTCACGAATATAACGAATATAAATACCAGGGAGTAAGGGTCGGAGCGAGGATACAATCCATTGCTCTCCGTAGTGAACACAACTTAACAATCCCCAGCTTTGATAGAGCCAAAGGAGATGCTCGAAATATTTTGGGTATCGTACTATATAAAACAATTGAAGGTTTATATAGAGTTGGTATGAAATGCGGAACAATGCAAAGAGATTTTTTTAATTTCGAAGATGTTCCAGACGTTAAGCTGCCTCTAAGAGAAATTAGTACAAAATATTCTGAATTTGGAGGACAAGGCTTTATAAAATGCTACTGCAATAAGAAATGCTCTTCAAAGCTAGGTAAGTGTAAAAGGTCGAACGTATTGTGCAACTCTAAATGCCATAATGCCTCAACATATGAGAATAAATACTAATTTATTTTTTTATTTTAATTACGACAATATAATAATAGCCGATCGGGGTTTGACTAGTCAAACCCCGATTTCATAAAATTAAATTTCGACCTTTTTCTGACCAACTTAGTATCTCCTAGGTTTAACTAGTCAAAGGCCGAAACTGTAATTTATTTCGGTCTTTGACTAAGACCGTCAGTCAGACCTGAGGATTGCCTAGTCAAACCTAGAAGTGCCTGAAATTCGGGCTTTGACTATAACATATATTATACGACTATCTCTGGACGAACTGAAATTCGACTCCTATTATCGAATCACAACAAAATAACATGATAAAATTCGTACCAAAAATCTTCTTTTAGCGAATTATAGTTTGTCGAATTCTCTCTAACGTGATTATTATACATAGAACTCAGATAATTATGTATTCCTTGACGGATTATTGCATACTTTCACAGTGCGAAGGGGTAAAATTAAAATTGTCATTCTAGGTTAGTATATTTCGACATTTTATCGTTGACACACTGAAACAAGGGTTTGAGGTCGAAGACCTTGATGTTATCCTGTATATAGGTACAAAAGTTATACTTAAACAATATTAACGATTTTACCTTCTTGTGCTGTTTTTGCTAAAACCAATTAATTAAAAACATTTTAGAAAACGCCATTTTAAGGTTTTATCATTTTCTTAACAGATAAAATGTTTATATTTAAGCATACATAGACTTTCTTAATGGTAAGCAAAAATTCGAATTTTAATTTTTCGCACTAAATTGTTAATAATTATCATAATTATTATAATACTTATAAAACCAAAATAGAAATAAACGCAGAAAACTGATTTTCTGCGGAAAAGTTATATTCAGATTGAGGATTTAAATTTATATGCAAAAGGAATTATGAGAGAAAACTCGAAACTATTCTTCTTTTAAGGGTTTCTGTTCTGACCGAGCATTGAACTCTTTAATATAATTTTTAAAATAGTGTATAGTGTATAAATTTATAATGTAACTAGATGACCCGGTGCACTTCGTTGCACCTTAGATAGTGTGTCAGAATTAGATAATGTGTCATATTTTGATTCTAGATCAATTGCTTGAACGCAATTGCTAGAGATCAATTACTCAAAATTAACCACTCGAAAATGAATTGTTCGACATAAAATTGATTGAAATACAAATTGCTCGAAAAAAAAAGAAAATTATATGTCCAAATATTCATTCATAATAATGCAAAGTTTGTAGGTACATAATAAAGATACATTTAATATGACAAATTATATGATATTCCACGTATACAGTACGTAAATCGTTCAGCTGGACAAAGGGAACATACAATATAATATATATTTAGATACGTAAATACATACATTGTATTATTTTGAGATAATTGTGGCAACTGAGCTGTATCGTTGACAATATTTTCGGCCTCATATGAAAAGTGCCTAAGTCCCAGAATAAGCAAAAATGAGATTTTTTGCGCCATCTGATTAATATTTATGGTACGTATGCATAGCAAGGTAAAAAAAGAAACAGTGTACTTTTTACGCACGTAAGAAGTTATACTTTTATTATATGATTGTAACGAAATCAATATACTTTAAATAGTTTATTTATATTTAATTAAAATATTAAACTAATTTTAATACTTACTACTTTCCAAAAATTAAAAAAATAAAAGAATAAAACACACACAAACACATTGAAAAATGCCACAAAGAAATGATTTCTGAACAATAATTGTTGCCAAAAATTTTAATTAAATACGTATTTCCTGGAAAAAATTATATAATAATATACTTACAATCATAAAATGTATAAAACAATAAAAAAAATAATAACTTGCATTGGGGCTCGAACCCGCTTCCCGTCGATCCCGCCGCTCGAAAGTCAAAGCGACGAAGTATATGTCATGTGGAAATGTACACCAACTGAACGTTTACACCATAAACTTTTTGACATTGTGTTTATTTATATGAATTTAATCAAATTATTAGTTTGATTTTTGTCGAATTAAAATATTAAAATACAACAAAATATAGAGTGAGAAAACGATATATTAGATGAAGATTTGTAGAAAGTTTGTTCGTAATCAGATTATGTAAATTAAAGCATTGCCTACTAATAGGTAAGTACATTATTTTTTTTTAGATTTTCCAAATAGGTATGAAGATAAGTTTTTATTGCAATACAACTGAAACATTTAGAATTACGTATCTGTGGCTTTTCAAAACTATTTAGAAAGTCACTACAATTGTAAATTTGATTTTATTTCTGTCCTCACGACAATAAAAACTATTATAATATACAACATTTTTGTTTACCGATAACCTCCATATTGAACAATGATTGACAGATCATTTTAACACCCAATCAGAGCCTGTATAACGACTAATACCATACTGTCGGTGTGCGCATGCGCCCAGTAAAATAAAAATTCACTCCAAATCGCGCCTAAAGAAGTATAACTTCAAAAAGTTCAAAAAAGCCAATAGATGTCGCTAGAACCACAAAAAAGAATTCTATCCAACTCCATGGCGTTGATGACATTTGGAAACATGATTTAAATGTTCGAATTGTCTTCAGGAACAGATTAGAATCCGGATCTGTACCAGTTAGTATACCGTTTAATGGTTCAGGCGGTGTTTCAATTTCAGGAAGTTTCACCTTTCCTGATGCGCAACACATTCCGGCTGGCTCATTTTCAAATTTGAGGGCAATGCGGGCATTCTTTATCCATAGCACCAATTGTTACTTTTGAATGAGTATAATATTCAATATTTGGCTCATACTTGAATGCTAAACGCAGGAATGAATCAGACGTAAATACTCTATTTATCTGTTGGTGTTGTTGGTCATTGACCAGATATGCCAGATATGCGCCTCCGCCAAAATTTTGATTATTATACCAGAGATATGGTCCTTCGGCAAAATTTTGAAATATTTTTTGGTACATTAAAAATAGTAATCGTAAAGTTAAAACTTCATATTTTCACTGATTTTAGTACAATTTTCGCTTGTTCTTCTCGTGTGCTTAGTTTCGTCTCTCGTGCTCTCGTATTGTCCTAGGGCCTCGTTTTGCTATCTCGGAAACTAATTGAGCTAGAGAGACGATTTATACACCGTTTTTTTCGCAATAGCAAGGATTTCACCTGCCAAATTTCATGAAAATCGGTCAAGCGGTTTCGGAGGAGTACGGTAACAAAGCCTGCGAATTAGAATTTTATATATATAGATGTTAAACCACGAAATTTTTTAAAAAAAATAACGGTTAAAGATAGAAAAGTGAAAATTTAGGATTATATGTATCTTTTGCTTGTGAATCATATACAATTAAGAAAAATCGGTTTGTCGAAAAATAAAAAAAAATTTTAGGGGGGCCAAAGCCCCCTTATAACGTACGGCTATGAAATATAGATAACAACCTACTCCCTGTCCGGTCGAGTCCACCTGCCAAATTTCATGAAAATCGGTCAAGCGGTTTCGGAGGAGTACGGTAACAAAGCCTGCGAATTAGAATTTTATATATATAGATATCATGTGCAATTAAAAAAAGGTTTAGAAGCAGTAATGTAGTTTTTATTCAAAAAATTAAAAAGAAATCTGTATTGGATAGGAAGTGAATCCTAGTTTTAAAGGCATACATTTTTTATCGAAAATTACTATTTTTTATTTGTGAGACCAACTAAATGATTTTTAAAAGTCGTAATTGTCGTTCCTTTACGTTGGATTATTAATGAAGATATTTTGATGAATTGTAGCCATGTTAAAAAAATTATTACAAAGACCTATTATAGATTATAAGTCTACTACATAACATATAAAATATATAACTCAAATAAAAATGATGGCAAAATGAATATAAACTGAAAGATTTTGTTTATTCTTGTGGGAGCTTAAATTGTTTCATCTTACATAATCCTTTCTTTCATTAACTTTTTATATATAAAGATTTCTAGGCTTTTATTTCATAATAGCGTGGCTTACATTGCTTTCAAATAAATAAAACAATAATAGAATTTCAACTGGATCCTTTTACAAACTTATAAAAATTCATAGTAGCAATAATCACAAGAGATAGCATCAAAAGAAGATTATTATTAACTGAAAATCTATTAAGATTAAGTGGCTCTCTCGGGTACAAAAGGAAAGATTGTATCTAATGAGAACTTCTTGTCTCAAATTATAAACCTTTGGTTTTGATTTTTTTAATGTAATTTTGGTTCTATAGAAAATGATTATGTAACATTATTAACTTTCTATCGCTATACACTAGATACAATATAAGATAATTGTGCAGTTTACATTTTTACAAGACCACCAATGTAGTCATTAAATTAAATTCTTATATTATTCATTAAGATATAGAAATAAGATAAAACAAAAAGATGAATTAAAAATAAACGATAGTACAAGGTGTTACAACTTTGTAACATATCGATAAGAATATTTCTTTACTTATACGATCTTAATATAATGTATCACATCTTCTACTACTTTATACACATATTCGGCTATCTGCCCTTTGCAGCTTCCAATTAACTCGAATATGAGAAATATCATTAAATCAGTAATCCTTTGGAGTCCTCCGTATTTCCGTTGACTGTCGCAAACCTTTGACTTGAAAATCTTTACGCTCTGAAAACAAATTTATAATCTTGTTTCCGTTATTTCTTCTTTTTCACACGTTTCCAACCTTCACAAAAACAATTGCTTGGTCTAAATCCACATATGGATTAATACAGCTTGGATTAGAAGTTAAGTTTAGTTAGTTTATTTTTAGTATATATTATTGCGATTATTGTATTATTGCAATTTTATGTTCCCCAAAACTCTTAACGGCCTTTTATGTTACGACCGCACCAAAAGGATTTTATTTGCTTATAATTTAAATTAGATATGCACAAAAGTTAATTGATTTTCCCCCTCACTGTAAAAATCCACAAGAAGTCGACTTCTTATGAGGTTCAGAATTAACAGCCAGTTACCAACAAGTCACAGAGTTAATTAGTCGCAATTTAGTAAAACTAAGAATATAGCCATTGTCAAGCAGGCTCAATTCACAATTCTCTCGTTACTCTCGTACGTATATAGTTTGGACAATCTCACGTTTATTACACATATTTCTCATTATATCATTATTACGTATAAGTATGACATTCAGAACGCGGTCCACGTTTATTCACGGTTCGCTAAGACATAGCAAGTGTTTGTAAAAAGTGGTTGTGCTGTAAAATAAAACAATAATTATCTCCATTTATTTATTCATTTCAACACCGATTTACACCTTGTACACTTACTTCGACTAGACAAAGATAATCAGAGTTTTCGTAATCAATCACTACAGATAGCCCAATCAAAGAACAATCTGACCCCAAAAAGTAAAGGAAGGATGAAAATTTGGGAATAGGTAGTTGAAATTGTCTATTATTCAGCGGTGTGATGAATGACCGAAGTTATCGTTAACGTAAAGTTATCCTGTAGTTACGTTATAACCCTCGAATTGGTGTGATGTATCATACTTAACTTAACTACTTGCGTTATTTCTTGACAGTTCTTGAGTTATCTGGTATATCAACTGTCACTTTATAACGCGACGTTAAACCTCAAGTTATGAGATAACTTTGTAGTTATGTAAGGTTAGGTTCATCTTTTGACTTGTTTTTAGATAGAAATCAAGTGAATTTAGAAGCTAATAATTTAATAAATAAGAATAGAAGGGTAATACAATTTTAAAAATGATACAAAAATCAAATTGAGAGATATAAGTTGAAATTTTATTTTAAGTATCTACTGAGCTTTCTATCCAGAGTTGCCAGATGATATTTTATAAATTTCCCACTTAGAAACTAAAATTCCCTCAAATTGAAGCTCAAATATGACACATTTAAATTTTTGCCGCATTTTAATAAATTAGTAGTCAAATGAAGAGAACAGTACACCAAAATTATACTACTTATCAACGAGGGCCCTGGAAATAATTAACAGTTCCTATGGTCTTCATTTTATGGGAGTATAATCACCGGTATAATATACGTAGTTCTATGTACAGTCGCAAATTTAATTTACCATGACCCCTTAAAATACTCCATAATTTTCCGCCCCCAAAAAATCCCACTACAATTTCTGCTTACAAAAATTTCCACGCTTTCAAATTACCCCAAAATTGTGGGAAAATACACCAATCTGGCAACCCTGTTTCTATCTACTGTTTGAAAGGTTTGAAACAACACCGAACCCGAACAGCTGCTTGCTGTTCGGCACTGGTCGGTCATCGACAGTGGCCGATGATGGGGATTTACTTTCACGGTCATCTACTATGTTCCGAACTATCTCTCGCGCTCACTCCAACTTGTACTATTTCTACATAAGGTTCTCTTTGTTACTTTAACCTTTTTGCCTCAAATGATGGTTGATGATATAACTATCTCATAATCTGACCGATCCATCACACCGAATTTTACCTAAATAGTTATGGGCATCGTTATTCCTTAGAGTTATCTTAACTTTAACTCAAACGTTAAAGTTAACTTCGGTCATCCATCACACGACTGATTATATAAGAAAAAGTTTACAGTTCTACATCCCTACCATTTTACAAAAATGGAGGGGAATATCCCCCCTCCAACTTATTTTTTTTTTATTTTTACAAAAATGGAGCGGAATATCCCCTCTCGAAGGTGAAAAATATTCATTCAAAATAAGACCGGAATTGGATAAAATGACCAATTCTAAACAACTTTTGTCCTATAGAGTTTTTTCGCTAAGTCTTTTAAAGAAATAAACCTTTTTTTAAACACTTTAAAAAAGTTGTAATGAATTTTCCCCGAAAAGAGCTCCGTTTTTAGGTTATTTCAAATTGAAATATTCGATTTGGAATTTGACGAAGAAGAACCTACTTTTCATTAGCTACAACTCTGCTCCGACTGGGTCTACACACCTCATGCATACACCATTTTTTTCAGTTTTTTTATAGGCTATATTTTTGCTAAGAATATTTTTTTCGCTAAATTACTTACTTTTTGAGTTATCTGTGAAAAACCGTCGAAAAACATGTTTTTTTTGTCAAAAATGAACATATTCACTCGCAAATAACTCGAAAAATATTAACTTAGTGAAAAAACTCTATAGAACAAAAGTTACTTAGAATTAGTCATTTTATACAATTTCGGACTTATGTTGAAAGTATATTTTTTCACCCCCGAGAAAATATTTTTCACCCCCGAGAAAATATTTTTCACCCCGTATTTCCCAATTTTTGTAAAATGGAGGGGATGTAGAATTATAAACTTTTTTTATATAATAATAGACAATTTCAACTACCTGTTTAGACATTTTATAAAATTTATTTTGTTACACTTTTTAATGTAAGCTTTGATTTAATGATGGATGTTGCTATGGTTGATGCTAACAACTGAAAATAATATTAGAAAACTAACTCTTGTCAAAGCAGCAATAAAAAATTCAAAATATATCCCTTTTTGCAAATGAAGTTTTTATATTAAATTGATTAATTCAAGAATATGGTCAATCACCATTGATTAGCCCGAAGTTTATACATAATTAGTTTGGTCCAATTCGAGCGGATAAAGAAAATTTTTGCAGCAAATAAGGTTTACACGAGGTTACGACATTCAGTGCGAAGGAAGCCGATGTCCATTTGAAAAGGTTCACACAAGGTTACGACATTCAGTGCTAAGGAAGCCGATGTCGATTTGAGGTTTAAAAAACCGTATACGGTAGGTGACTTTTGATTCATTGTATTTTTTCATCTGTGCAACAATGGCTGAACAAGAGTTAAAGAGTTTAAAGGCAAGAAGGGGAGTAGTTAAAGGTAAACTTACAAGGTTTAAGAATTATTTTGATAAAATTGATAAGGATGATGTTTCTAAAAAATTGATCACAGATGTAGAGTTTAGGTTAAGCAAGGTTTTACCCTTGTATGAAGAGTTTCATGTGATTCAAGAAAAAATTGATGAACTAGAGGTGAGTAAGGATAATGAGAATGAAATTAATACTTTTGAGGCTTCGTATTTTGAACTTGTTAGTGATATGCAAACATTTTGCGATAATTTTAAAATAGAATATAATGCAGATATGGTATCAGTTCATAGTGATTCAAATAAAGAGGTTAATAATAATAGTTTTCAGGCATTGGTTAAGTTGCCCCCTATTTCTTTATGTACTTTTAACGGGCACTATGACTCGTGGCTCGAATATAAAGATTGTTTTCTGGCATTGGTTCACAATAATGCTTCTTTAACAGATATTCAGAGATTTTATTATTTGCGATCTTCTCTTGAAGCGGGTCCTCAACAAATAATAAAATCTATAGAGGTTTCGTCAATAAACTATAAAATAGCTTGGCAAATGTTAACAGAGCGTTATGAGAATAAAAAACTTATTATTCACAACCACTTGAAGGCAATTTTTGATCATCCTGCTATTAATAACCAGTCTCATCTTGAACTAAGAGATTTATTTGATAATGTCACTAAACATTTACGGTCATTAAATAGTTTAGGCTTAGACACACAAAGTTGGGATAGCATAATAATATTTATAATGTGTTCTAAATTTGATGCTACCACTAGAAGGGAATGGGAATGTTTCAAACATAAAAATGACTTACCCAGTATGACAGATTTAAATATATTTTTAAAGGAAAAATGTCAAATGTTAGAGAAGCTTCAAATATCTTCTGGTTATAAAAATAATAAAGCAAATGTTCGCAATGTAAATTCTCGAAGTTTTGCTTCTATTGAACGCCAGTCTAGTGTCAAATGTTACTTTTGTCAAAATGATCATCCGATATATAAATGCGATGCATTTTTAAAATTAAATATAAATGACAGAATCTCGGCTGCCAAAAGATTAAATTTGTGTTTAAATTGTTTAAGAAATTCACATCCTACATGGAAATGCAAGTTACAAAAGTGTATAAAATGCCATAAATTGCATAACTCATTATTGCATTTAAATAATCCCAACGCAAATGTTCCTAGAAATATGGTTACTACTGATATAAACGATCCGAATCAACATAGAACAGGATCGAATACAAATATCGACATAATCGATAACTGTATTGAACGCTCAGACAACGATCAACGTCAGCTAAGTTCTTCTCTTCATATTTCAAAGACGTTGCCAATTCATATGAGATTTCTGCTTAGAATATAAAAAAACAGGAAGGAGTCTTTCATATATCAACAACACCTTAAATTTCTAGCGGAACCGGCCATCTTGAACGTCTGTGGATGACTCATAAGTTTTTGTCAACGAGGTAGAAGGTGTTTGTGTATTGGATCAGCTGTGTGCATAGGCGTACCATCTGGTAAAGCTCCTGTATATGCAATCAATTAACTGAAGTTATTAGTATAATAAAATGTTATTTAACTGACTTTTCAACAAAATATTATATTAATACGTATTTTCTCTTGATCTGTAGCTGTTTGTTTAACATCAAAGATGTAATAAAATCGTTAAGAATTTCTTTTCTTCCCTCTTTCAAAGGTACGTCACTGGAGATAGAAAGTAAATCTGACAGCTGATCGCCATTTGCAACCTCCTTCCTGACTCGTAGTCATTTCGCATTGTACTCCTTCCTGATTTATTTTATATTCTAAGGATTTCTGAGGTTTTATTGTCGACGGTCTTAGTTCGCATTGTAAATGGAAATAAATCGATTGTTTGTCGTGGATTATTGGATAGCGGTTCTCAGAGTAGTTTTATTAGTGAGAAAATTTGTAAATTATTAGATTTACAATGTCAAAAGGTAGAACATTTGGTCAAGGGTGTTGGAGAGGCACTAGCAAAAATTAATAAAGAAGCGATTGTCACTATAAGTTCTTCCCAAGGAAATTTTATTATGGATACTCATTGTTTGGTTATTCCCAATATTA
Organism: Diabrotica virgifera virgifera; assembly: GCF_917563875.1. Classification (NCBI taxonomy): domain Eukaryota; kingdom Metazoa; phylum Arthropoda; class Insecta; order Coleoptera; family Chrysomelidae; genus Diabrotica; species Diabrotica virgifera. The sequence goes on along the minus strand of NC_065446.1, from coordinate 67,258,301 downwards.
CGGGAAAGTTACCGATCAGGTCTTTCAATAAAAATTATTTAAAAATTCCCTTAGGTTTAAAGTTGGCAGATCCAGATTTTTATGTATCTGATGATATAGATTTATTGCTAGGTTCGAGTATATTTTGGTCTGTTTTGTTAAGAGGTAAAAAACCTTTAGGTCCAAATATGCCGATTTTGCAAAATACAAAATTTGGTTGGATAATTGCTGGAAATTTATACCTTAATTCCCTAGAACCTAAAAATTCTCATACATTTTTTAATGTTAATTCTTATAATGAATCAATAAATAATCAATTAGTAAAGTTCTGGGAGATTGAAGAATTGGGTTCGTCAAGAAAAATATTGTCAAATGAAGAAATGTTTTGCGAAAATTATTTTAAGGAAACGGTTAGAAAAAATTCTTCAGGAAGGTATGTAATTAAAATCCCATTTAAAGATACGATAAATGAATTAGGGGATTCTAAAACTATGGCGTTGCATAGATTTGACTTATTGGAAAAACGTTTAAACAAAAATAAAGATTTGAAGAGTATGTATGTTACTTTTATGAATGAGTATATGGAATTGGGACATATGTCGGAGACGGATTTTAACAATGATAACGGATATTTTTTACCGCATCATGCTGTGATAAAACATTCTAGTTTAACGACTAAATGTCGTGTAGTCTTTGATGGTTCTGCAAAATCAAGTTCAGGTCTGTCTATAAATGATGTGCAATATATAGGTCCATCTCTTCAACAAGATATATTTTCAATTCTTCTAAGGTTTCGTCTACACAAGTATGTTATAAGCGGTGATATATCAAAAATATATCGTCAAGTTTTAGTGGATGAAGATGATTGTCAATTTCAAAAAATAATTTGGCGTGCAGACTCAAATGAAGAACTAAAATGTTATAAGTTAAATACTGTTACATACGGTACCGCATCTGCTCCGTATCTTGCTGTTAGGAGTTTGTTACAAGTAGCTGAAGATAATAAGCATGATTATCCATTAGCATCAAAAATAATTCAGCGCGACTTCTATATGGATGACTTGCTCAGTTCCTCAGATACTAAAGAAGAAATAATAAAGATACAGAAAGATGTTTCGAAAGTTTTAGCTGATTCAGGGTTTGAATTACGAAAATGGCTTTGTAATGAACCAAATATAGTTAAAGATTTTAACATTAATAATGATTTAGATGTTGCTGTACTTCCATTAGGTGAACAAAATAAAATGTTAGGGATCTATTGGGATCCACAGAATGATTTTATTGGATATAAAATAAATATTGATTTTTCTATTGAACCACGTCAATGGAATAAACGCTGTATTCTATCGGTAATTTGTCAGATATACGATCCATTAGGACTATTAGGCCCTATTGTAATAAATGCAAAGTTAATTATGCAAGATTTGTGGAAAAGAAAAGTTGAATGGGATCAAGAGTTACCGCAAGACCTTATTAAAATTTGGTTAGAATTTTATAGTAATTTAAATTCTTTGAATGAATTAAAAATACCACGTCATGCTAGTATATCAGATTATATTAATATTGAATTACATGGTTTCAGTGATGCATCTACACGGGCTTATGGTTGCTGTAGCTATATAAGATGTTTAATGTCGTCAGGAACTTTTATATGTAATTTGTTATGTGCAAAATCACGGGTTGCACCATTGAAATTGTTAAATCTCCCTAGATTGGAACTTTGTGCGACAGTTTTACTAGCTAATTTAATAAAAAAGGTTTCGGATTTTATATGTATTCCAGTGAATGGTATTTATTGTTGGACTGACTCCACAATTTGTTTGTATTGGATTAAGGGTGATCCAAGTAAATGGAAACAATTTGTTGCCAATCGAGTGCAAGAAATACAAAATTTGACTAATATTACTTCTTGGAATCATGTTCGATCAGAACACAATCCAGCAGATTTGTTGTCACGAGGAGTTTCGGTAGATAATTTAATGAATAATAATTTGTGGTGGTCTGGGCCAGAATGGCTTCTTAAAGATAGTAAAAAATGGAATATTTTAAATCCTGAACAATGTCAGAATGTACCGGAGGCAAAGGTTGTTTCTTGTGTTGCTGTTAATGACTTTAATTTGGTTAACTATTTGTTAGAGCATTTTTCTTCATTGAACAAAATTTTAAGGATTTTAGCATATATTTTACGATTTTGTAATAATTGTAAAGTTAATAATAAATCAAATAGAAAGACTGGTGTACTAACACCAGAAGATATTGAAGCAGCTCTAGCATTAGCAATAAATTCTGTTCAAAGAGAATGTTTTCCATTAGAATACAAGCGTCTAATGAATAATAAAGAAATACAAAATAAAAGTAAAATTATTTCTTTGAATCCTTTTATTCATGAAAGGTTACTAAAGGTTGGTGGACGTTTAAGAAATAGTAATATTCCGTTTGACAGCAAACACCAAATTATTTTACCAAATAATCATATTTTAACAAAAAGAATTTTATTAAATGAACATGAACGTTTGCTTCATTGTGGTGTTCAACAGTTAATTTTTTCATTGAGGCAAAAATACTGGCCTATTTCAGCTCGTAGCTGCTGTAAATATGTTATAAATAAATGTATAGCTTGCTTTAAAACTAAGCCAAAACCTCTAAACTATTTAATGGGTGATTTGCCCCAGAATCGGGTAAATAGTTTTTCAGTTTTTCAAAATGTAGGTACTGATTATGGTGGTCCTTTCCTTATCAAGGATCGCAAAACTAGAGGTGCTAAATTATCCAAAGCTTATATATGTATTTTTATTTGCATGTGTACTAAGGCTGTACACATTGAGTTAGTATCAGATCTTACCACTGATGCGTTTTTAGCAAGCTTCAAAAGATTTATAAGTAGAAGAGGAAGACCTTGTAATATTTATTCTGATAATGGTTCAAATTACATAGGTGCAAACAAGGAAATAAATACTGTTTATGAGTTTTTAGAAAAATCATCTGACTCGATTTCTCAAAGTCTGTTACATGAAAAAATAAAATGGCATTTTATACCTGCAAATTCTCCAACGTTTGGGGGTTTATGGGAAGCGGGAATAAAAAGTATTAAGTCTCATCTAAAAAGAGTAATGGGTTGTCGATCTTTCACTTTTGAAGAATTTAGTACATTGTTGCACCAGGTGGAAGGTATATTGAATTCTAGGCCACTTTGTCCTATTTCCGGCGATCCTGATGATAGCACTGCCTTGACGCCAGCTCACTTTATCATTGGACGTACCTTAACTATGTTGCCAGAGTGTGATATCACTCATGTTCCTGAGAACCGTCTCGACAAATGGCAATCTATACAATTAATGGTTCAACAACTATGGTCAAGATGGCAACTAGAGTACTTGAACGAGCTACAAATGCGTCAGAAATGGAGATCTAATTGCCACCAAATGTTAAAGCTAGGATCTCTGGTACTGATCAAAGACGACAGGGCTCCTCCACTTCAATGGCCTCTTGGACGAGTGACAGAAATGCATCCAGGTCCAGATGGAGTTACTAGAGTTGTGACTGTTAGAGTGCGTGGTAATGAAACAAAAAGAGCACTCAATCGTGTATGTGTTTTGCCAATAGACTGTTAATTTTATTTGTGTTTTGTATGTTAATTTGTTAGTTCTGTACGTTTTCGAAAGAACTGCGTCCTTTCAAGGGGGGCGGTATGTTTAGACATTTTATAAAATTTATTTTGTTACACTTTTTAATGTAAGCTTTGATTTAATGATGGATGTTGCTATGGTTGATGCTAACAACTGAAAATAATATTAGAAAACTAACTCTTGTCAAAGCAGCAATAAAAAATTCAAAATATATCCCTTTTTGCAAATGAAGTTTTTATATTAAGTTGATTAATTCAAGAATATGGTCAATCACCATTGATTAGCCCGAAGTTTATACACTACCTGTTCCCAAATTTTCATCCTTCCTCTATTTTTTTGGAGGGTTTCGTAAAATTTTGTGTTCCCTGATCGTGCTAACAAGCTGGTTCTCGTTTTATGTGAAGAACAAGAGACATTCACCAAGTCAAGTTGCAAACTGGTGAAGTGTTCTAAACACAAGGATATCAAAATACAATAAAACAAAAATACAAATTAAAAACAAATGATAGTGCAGTGTGTCCCAAGTTAGTATGTCTTGCAAGGTATACCGAAAACTAGAAGAGATTGAAAAAAAGTACCTAGTTAAAATGTGATGCTTTTTTTTTTCGATGAAGTAACGATTACACAGGTCACAGACATTTTGCCGTTGGAAGTGATCAATCTGATGATAATTGTTTGGTATATAATATAAGCAATTCTCATCAGATTGGTCACTGCCAATGGCAAAATATCTCAGTATACACTATATAGACTACTAAGTTCAGTACTCTGCGCAGTTGTTTTGCTTTATTGTATATATTTTAATTTAAATAAAGACATAATTGTTTTTATATATATGTACATTTTTGTCTTTTTGTGATTTTTAGCTTGTTGTGTAATTGTGAAGACTTTATGTACTGGGCCTAAAGATGAGGCAGAAATTGTAAGCCTCTAAACCGGTGGCCCCATGATTTTGTAACAACTACTAAAAAATACAAACTTTAAGATTGCGAGTATTGACACAATTTCTATATCCAATAGTAGGTATAATGGACTCGCATTGGCAACCCTTTCATCATTTCACATTAGATGACTTTAACATCCAAAGTTGAACAAAAAATCATATACAAATATGCTGTTTGTAGGAAAAATAAATATTATTTATTATATAACAAGCATTTCAAACAAAAATAAAATGTTAACTATGAATTAATTTTGCAATAGAGAACTATATAAAAATCATAAGCATTCACTTTGAAAGAAAATAGATTATAGAACAACATAAATATTTCTAGACCACAATACTGAACACCAAATAGACCATGTATTGATTAAAAGTAAACACGCTAACCCTGTTAAGAATATTAGAAATTATTGTGGTGTAAACGGTTATACACATTATTTTATGGTCGCTGCAGTTATAAAACAGGAAATGTAAAAAGCGAAGAAATTGGCAAAATGATGTTAAAAGATGTAAGGTATGTTTATAGTCTAGTAAAATAAAATTACACTACATGTAAATCAAAATGTAGATTCGTACAGGTCGAAACAAATTTTATATCAAAGTTTAGGTGGGTACAAAAGATATTTTCAAGAAAGTATCCAAATCATACAGGGGGATCATTGTTTAAATAATTAAAAAGGGGTCATTTTTGCAAAAAAATTACTTTTTTAACTGCTGAGGTCATTCAATTACTAATAAAAGTCTATAGGATTATTTTCTACAAAGTTGAAGGGTAAATCTTTCACATAAGACTTACTAAATTAAATTTGACCCCCTATTTATTTAAATAATTATACATAAAACTTTAAAAACAAATTTGCAAAATATTATTTTTACTGTTTTAAATAAGCACTATAAAATATCTTATTTTACAGACTAAGTTGCGCTATGTTACCAGTATTAAGTAAAAAAAAATGGTCAAAAAATATTTAATATTTTTTGAGATAATGAATTTGTTTATTAAATGTTACTATATTTTCAATTGCAAAATCGCGGTTGTTGCCAAAGACTTATTCACCTGTATTAAATCTTATTATTTTTATGTATACTTTCGATAAATGTATTGATAAATTCAAATTTCAATTAAACTTCTCCCTAAAATGGCATTTGAAAATTATTCAAATTTGTTTATAATTTGATTTTTTAATAACGTCGCGGGGATTAAGGATTTTGAACTGCCGTTTCGATAATTGGGTTCCTGGGAATTTTTCACTAATTAACAAATTTTTTTGTCTTTTTTTCCTCTTCTTTTTTTTTCTTGGAGTTATATTACTACGGGCCCTTTTAGGGTTAAGTTTCATTAAGAATGTCGACTCTCTAAGTTGTAGATTCTAGACCTAAAAATATTAAGATTTAACTAAAATCTCTTAAATAAAATGTGGCTACTTACTGAGTTACAGGGTGTATCATTTAAAAATTTAAAAATTATTGTTACCAAGTACTTTAAAATTATTTGACGTATCCTTATCATACTTGGCATAAAGTGTGGGTACTATACAGTCTACTAAATTGTGATAAATAAAAGTTTCTAGCTACTACCAGAGGTGTACGACAGGGGATAGTGAATGATTGACCCTTTCCAAATTCTACGCCACTGAGGGAATTACTATTTTAGTGAAATTTTTCGATTCTCCAATACTTTCTATGTAAATAATATACTCTTTACTGGTAACGATTAAGTCATTAGTTTCCGAGATATTGGACGTTAAACATGAAATGACATAGTTATTTTGATCTATCCATTAATTCATTTTAAACTTCCAAAATCTCTCAAACTGACGACTTTATCGATACCAATAAAGTTATTTACATACAAAGTATTGGAGAATCGGAAAATTTCGCTAAAACAGTAATTAACTCAGTGGCGTAGAATTTGGGAAGGGTCAATCATTCCGTATCCCCTGTCGTACGCCTCTGGCACTAGCTAGAAACGTTTATTAATCACAATTTAGTAGGGTGTATAATAGCCACACTTTCTGCCAAGTATGCTAAGGATACGTCAAATAGTTTTAAAGTACTTGATAACAAAAATTTTTAAATTTTTAAATAAAACACCCTGTAACTCAGTAAGTACCCACATTTTATTTAAGAGATTTTAGTTAAATCTTAATATCTTTAAGTCTAGAAACTACAACTTAGAGATTCGACATTCTTAATAAAATTTAACCCTAAAAGTGCCCGTAGTAATATAACTCCAAGAAAAAAAGAAGAAGAAAAAAACGACAAAAAAATTTTGTTAATTAGTAAAAAATTCCCAGGAACGCAATTATCGAAAAGGCATTTCAAAATACTTAATCCCCGCTACGTTATTAAAAAAACAAATTTGAATAATTTTTAAATGCCATTTTAGGGGGGAGTTTAATTGAAATTTGAATTCATCAATACATTTATCGAAAATATACATAAAAATAAAAATAATGAGATCTTAAGCAGGTGAATATTTCTTTGGCGACAACCGCATTTTTGCAATTGAAAATATAGTAACATTTAATATACAAATTCAATATCTCAAAAAATATTAAATATTTTTTGACCAGTTTTTTTTTACTTAATACTGGTAACATACCGCAACTTAGTCTGCAAAATAAGATATTTTATAGTGCTTATTTAAAACGCTAAAAATAATTTTTTGCAAATTTGTTTTTAAAGATTTATATACAATTATTTAAATAAATAAGGGGTCAAATTTAATTCAGTAAGTCTTATGTCAAAAATTTTCCCTTAAACTTCGTAGGAAAAAATCCGATAGACCTTCATTAATAAGTGAATTACCTCAGCAGTTTAAAAAGTTTTTTTTTTGCAAAAATGACCCCTTTTTAATTATTTAAACAATGATCCCCGTGTATGATTTGGATACTTTCTTGAAAATATCTTTTGTACCCACCTAAACTTTGATATAAAATTTGTTTTAACCTGTACGAATTTACATTTTGATTATTTTTTATTTTCTTAGGCTATTAGTTTAGTATGGTAAAACTCAAAAATATTAGCATACCTACATAATAATAGTCTCCAGTTTTATACCGCTAACGCGGCTTTGGGATTATAACAGGGTAGTCTGCTATAACTAGGGCCTACGGTATACAAGGAAGGTTACAGGGCCAGTGCTACGCTTCAACCGCCTATTATTACTCCTGGTTTTACCCAAGGTACTCATTTTATTCATATAAAATACATAGTGATGTACAAACTATTAACCAAGATATTAACAAGCAGATTAACAACTAAATTACATGGATACCAGGCAAGAGAACAAGTCGGATTTAGAAAAAACTTCAGTACAAGTAACCACCTTTTAACGATGAAGATATTAATCGAAAAAGCTAACGAATATCATATCCCGCTATACATGGCATTTATTGACTTTGAAAAAGCATTTGATAGAGTGGAACACTGGGGAGTAAAGAATTCCCTACAAAATAGACAAAACAGACTTAATTACAAAAGGCAACAACAACTATTAACCTAATGAAACAAACGGAGCCTATTAAAATAAACCGAGGAGTAAGACAAGGAGATACCATCTCGCCCAAGCTATTCAACCAAGCTCTAGAAGATGTGTTCAAACAACTACACTGGGATGGCTTGGGTATAAACATAAACGGGCAATATCTGAATCACTTACGATATGCTGATGATAAATCAGCTATTAATAACAGAAAGAAGTGCTAAACTACAAAGAATGATAGAAAAACTAGATATAGAATCGACAAAGATAGGACTGAAGATGAATTACAATAAAACAAAAACCATGACCAATTAACAAGAAGAACTAATAATTACAGTGGCACACACAAGAATAGAACAAGTAAAAGAGTATAATATATATCTAGGACAAATCACTAGATTAAATAAAGAAAATCAGACCGAAGAAATAAAGATAAGAATAAGATTGGCCTGGGCATCATTCAGAAAACTGTCTTATATTCTAAAGAATAGAAAATACCCGCAATATCTAAAAACAAGAGTCTTCAATCAATGTATACTCCCTGTTCTAATATATGGCTCTCAGACATGGACGTTTACAAAAGAAAATATGGAAAAAATAGCAAAGACAGAAAGATCCATGACAGACAAATGCTGAACAACATTAAACTATCAGACAGAAAAAGAAACGAATGGATCCGTAACAAAACAAAAGTAAAAGATGTCTCAACCCAAGTAGCAAAGCTTAAATGGAAGTTCGCCGGACACACCCTACGGCAGAAGGATGAAAGAAGGACTAAGACGATTATACATTGGACACCATGTAACCACAAACTAAAAAGGGGAAGGTCACAAATGCGATGGTCAGATGACCTGAAGAAACACACTGGGTCAAAATGGATGCAAATTGCCCAGGATAGAGAGGCATGGAAGAGGGAAGAGGAGGCCTATATCCCAGGATGGATGTTTAGGACTGATAAGATAGATAGACTCATTTTATTCAGGCTGGCGAGTCGACTTGGGGCCTATAGACATTTTTAAAAATGTCTAGCTGTTCTCGCCGGCGGCTCTAAGATTCGAACCTCGGCCTACATGCATGGAAGTCAGTCATCCTACCCTACTTCGGCCCTTATTAACATAACGTAAGAGCACCGAATTCCGACCGGTTATAAGTGGTATATATAAAATTGTTTGAAAGATCAATTCCGAATCATTGAAATTTAAAGTAATTCTGTCTATAAGCTATTATGCATTATTAATTCTTACTAGAGCCAAATTTATAATAATAACAGTAGTCATTTCAACAAAATTGCTTATTTAAGAAACCAAATGCAAAAATTTCGCAAATAGCCGTTTTCCGTCCACATTAATGATTTTTTCCCAATTCCGTCCACAAGAGTACCGTTATCCGTCCTATTTATTTAGTTATGACAAAAAAAACCCATTATGAATAATTTTTAAATAAATTTGCAAAAAAATGGCCAAAAAACAAAACAAATAATTTAAAAATAAGTTTTATTTAAGTACAAAGTTTTGAAACGAACTTAATGACTGCAAATGAATTAAATAATAAAAAAAAAAGACTTCATTTTTTTAGGTTTTCAATTTCTGGAACTTCATAGGCGCCGCGTTTATTTATGAGTGAAGGTCTCGCAATCTTACAAACTACATCATCAAAGTCATAATTTAAAATGTCATCTCTATCTGGCCATTTCCAGTACTTTCCATTCATAGTCATACTTTTAACTCTCAAAGTATCATTGCTTCGTTCCAGAACTACACCAGGGAAATATTCACTGTCGTACTGAACCAACACAAAATCGTCCTTTGAATATATTTCTATATTCTTTTTATTTATGTTTTCCGTATTATTATTACCAGTATCTATGCCTGGTGTGTGTTTTGGAGGACACTTTTTCTTTTTTGCTTGTTGAATCTCTGTTTTTGCTTTCCTCTTTCGGATTCGTTCACATTTCTCATTTTCTTTTTCCTCTTTTTCTTTTTTGAGTCTTCGTTGATGTTCCATAAATTCATCACTTATAGCTACTGTAGGATAAATCTTTGGTTTTTTCCTTTCCTTGGTGTCTTCTGTGCTATTATTTTTTTTCTTTGCAGAACTTTCCGGCCAAAATAGTGCTTTTTTGAAAGGTGTTGGATATTTACTATTATTCTCTGATGTTGTTGTAATTTGCTTAAGTGGGGTTTTTTCTTGATTTTGTACTTGTCTTTTTTGATCAGAATAAACTATACCTATTGAATCATCTTTTAATGGGCTATTACAAGGAGTTGTGTTTACTATTTTGTTCTTAGGTGGTGTTTTTTCTTGGGGTGAACTTACTGCTAAATAATAGTCTATATTCTCACAATCATTGTTCTTGGATGCTGATGGACCAGGTTTTGGCGAACTAGAATTGCTATTCTGTGAAGGAATTAAGACCAATGCTCCATCTGCTTTGACTGTAGCTTCAATTGTATCATTATTGCAAAACCAAAAGTTTTCATCGAAGTGTATGTCAACAATGGTCTCGTTAGCAGCATTAATTGGCAAATTGTTTTCCAAAGTTTTATCATGATCGACATTTTGTGGATGAAGACTCTTCCAGAAATCATACAATGCTACATATTTTTCTTCTAGTTGGGCCGCTGATTCAGCAATCCTAAAACGGTTAACAACCTCTGGCTTTAAACGTATCTCTACCTCTCGAAGTAGTTTAGAATCATAAACATTAACAGTTGTAGTGGATGTTGATTCAGTTATTTTATCATCAGAATCTTTTTGTTCTATTGGTTTTATTAATTTTGAATAATCAATGCGATTTTCGTTAAACGGAAAGAGTCCACATGATTCAAATGCACTTTTTATTATCGATGTACAGACTGTAGCCTTCAAAGTTTTGTCTAAGAGTTTTGCAAACTCAGCCCGTTGAAGTTTTCTTCCGTTATTCTCCATACGCCAAGATCGAACATCTTTTCGCCAGTTATTTTTAATGGGATAAAAAACACCAACATCTAACGGCTGTAATCGGTGAGTTGCGTTGGGGTAAAATGCTGTTAAAATAATACCTTTTTCTTTGCAGAATTCAGTAATAGGCAGATTGATGTGGGAAGAGTGTCCATCCAGAAACAATATCACTGGGAGTGGAACACTGTTCTTTTCCAACCAGGGAAAAAATACATTTGTAACGTATTCATAAAATGTCTCACTTGTCATCCAACCAGATTCAGAGTGCCCAACTCCCCACTGGTTTGGCATGTTCGTTATTATTGCAGCTGACACATACCGTTTGTAGGGATACAAAACTAATGGCGGAGGTACAGAACCATCAGCTCCAACAGTTAGCAAAACTGTAAGACATTCTTTTTCGTCATTAGCTATGCGACTGTATACCTTTTTTGCACCTTTTCTAACCAACACTTGTTTTTCTTGAGGGGATAAATAGAAACCACTTTCATCACAATTGAATATTCTCTTGGGGTTTTCAAGAATGTGTAAAAAATTCATTTTTGTCATATAATCCCGAACTTGGGTAAACCAATTTCTTATATTTTGTTCCGTAACTGCGGCTCTACAAGAAGATAGTGATTGTGGAACACGTTTTGAAATTTCTGGATGACGAGCGAGAAAACCATTGTACCATTTTTTACCAGGTATGTAATTTTTAAATGGGGTTTTTCGTTTCAAATTTTGAATTAGTTTTGAAACAGAATCAACAAGTTGAGATCTTGTTACCGGGAATCCCACGTTACCCATTTCGATTATCCATTTTATAATCAAGTCTTCTTCGGAACTGGACAAAACTGTTGGCCCTCCAATATTGCCCGGAGTTTTGTACTTTTCTTTCATAGTATCTAACAAAGTACTTTTAGGCACATTGTATATTTTGGAGGCTTGTCGAATACTTAAACGTTTCAAATTAATATCTTCTATAGCTTTTTGGATATTCTCTCGGGGATACTTCATCCGCTTTTTGTATACCATAGTTGCAGATAATAAAAAACTGAAAAAAAAATATTTTATTAGTTTTTATTTTATGGGGTCGGTAACAGGAGTTTGAGGTAGCTCTGTCCGTCCACCATGGACGGATATAGGACAGAAGGTTCCTGTGTCCGTCCAATTCCTTTAAATGAGTTTTACTAATTAGATAGTCATTTTTATCATACTTGATAATACAAACTGAGAGGAAGAACTACCATAAACATTTTTTACAAATAAAAACTAAACCAAACTTACACATTAAATCTAGAATAGGTAATAAATGCATCATTCTTGGGTTAAATTTTAAATTGAATTTTCGAATTCACTTAATAGTTGACACTAATTTTCTTAAAATGAGTTGTACCTATAATAGGTCGTATTTAGGTTTTTAAACGGAGCAAAATATATATTATGGTTAAAATATGTCGGATTATATTATTTAACTAAGACTTATATTTACAAAGCGTTTGAAACTGAAGGAGTTAATCCCTAATACCGTCCGCTAGGACGGTATCAAGAACCCCTTGATATTCTGCATTACCCTATTCCGTCCACTTTAATTTCGGTAATAAAATCTATTGTTCGAAAAAAATTACAAAAATATATGTATATTTACAATAAATAAATATGAAAGATTCTAATAAATAAGTAAAAACATAACTGTTAAACGTAGTATCTATAAAATATGGAAAATAAGTATTCCTTACCTTTATGTTTTTTTGGAATCAGTATAGCTTAAAACAAGACATGCACTTGCAATGAACTGAATCGCACTGACAACAGTAAACGTAAAATGTCTGCGTGCTAAAAGTAGAATGAGTGGGGATATAACCTATCAAAAATTCTACTCGGCCGTCTGATTGCGACGAAACTCTGAGGTATAGAGCGCAATTTCTTTGTCGGACGGAATTGGGAGACCGGACGGTATACGGTGCTTTTACGTTATATGGCAGGGAAAATGTTTAAACAAATACGAAATTTAAAGACAAACATTGATTTGACTTCTTCTTCTTTTTCTTCCTGCTTCCTTAATAGGCTTGCGCCTGTTCCATCTTCGGAGGCCTCCTCATCAGATATCCAGGTTGTCACTCCATCTCTTCTTTGGCCTTCCTATACTCCTTCGGCCGTTTGGTGATCTGTCTCGTACTATACCAGTCTTCCTTCTCCCATTCTGCTTATATGGCTATACCATTCTTTTTTTCTTTTGTGTCCAGTCATGTATATATTCTCTATATTCTCATTGATTTGACATGGATTTAAAATATACTTACAAAGAAATAAAACTAAAGAAAGAAATATACCAAATACTCCAAAAACAAGAAAATACAGGGTGTTTCATTGGGAAAGTAACATACGTTAACTGTAGAAAGAGGACACTTAGGCGGTCTCAAAAATACCATACTTAATGCGTCTTACTCCATTAATAACAAAGATACTGGGTGTTTTATCTATTTTGCCATTTTTTTGATTGGTTCATAACTTTTTAACCACACTGTACATTTATTTTATATTTGGCACGCAAATATCATTTAAGGTTTACAATAAATTAATTTATTTAAAATTGTAAAAAATCCAGGTTCGGATTAAAAAATATTGGAAAAATATTCCGACCCAAAAACAACACCCTGTACATTGAATTTTTTTAAAATGGATTTTTCAGTTGAAAAGAGGATGAAAAACTAAATTTAGTGGTATACTTTGAATTTTCGGCAAAATGATTTTTCTGGTCAAATCTTGAATTTGAATTCTGAAATTATGTGAATTGCGAGAGCTCGAAGTAAAAAAAAATTTAAATACAGCTTACAACTTGTCAACCGGACTGTATATTGATTTTACATTTAATACGCGAATATTCTTTTAGGTGTCCAATAAATTAATTTATTTACAATTATAAAAACTCCAGGTCCGGACTAAAAAATATTGTATAAATGTTCCGACCCAAAAAAAACACCCTGTATATTAGATTTTTTCACAATGGAATTTGCATTTGAGAAGAGGATGAAAAACTAAATTTAGTGGTATACTTTGAATTTTCGGCAAAATGATTCTTCTGGTAAAATTTTGAATTTAAATTCTGAAATTATGTGAATTGCTAAGCTCAAAGTAAAATAAATTAAAATATGACTTCATTTTAATTAATACTATTATTTGTAAAATATTAACATTTGCACACATAACAATAATGTTTGATGGTGGTAATTTTGAATAAGTACTTTAGTTTTGAATAGTTATTATGCTGCAAATTTTCGCTGTTTTGTTATAATTTTTAGATACTTTTTTGTTTAAAGTGATGTATTCTTTATTAAACCTTTATTATTTATTCATTTTGTAAAGATGAATATTCGCCATAAACTATTTTTCACACATAATAAAAAAAAACACTGAAATGTTAACATTTTTCCAATTTAGATTAAATAATGGTATTAATTAAAATTAAGTCGCATTTTAATTTTTTTTCTACTTAGAGCTCTCGCAATTGACATAATTTCAGAATTCAAATTCTAAATTTTACCAGAAAAATCATTTTGCCGAAAATTCAAAGTATACCACTATATTTAGTTTTTATCCCCTTTTCAAATGCAAATTCCATTTAAAAAAAAATAATATACAGGGTGTTTTTTAGGGTCGGAACATTTTTACAATATTTTTTAGTGCGGACCTGGATTTTTTATAATTTTAAATAAATTAATTGATTGGACACCTAAAAGAATACTCGCGTGTTAAACAAAAAATAAATGTACAGTGCGGTTAACAAGTTGTAAGCTGTATTTAAATTTTTTCTACTTAGAGCTCTCGCAATTTACATAATTTCAGAATTCAAATTCAAAATTTGACCAGAAAAATCATTTTGCCGAAAATTCAAAGTATACCACTAAATTTAGTTTTTCATCCTCTTTTCAACTGAAAAATCCATTTTAAAAAAATTTAATGTACAGGGTGTTGTTTTTGGGTCGGAACATTTTTCTAATCTTTTTTAATCCGGGCCTGGATTTTTTACAATTGTAAATAAATTAATTTATTGTACACCTTAAAGGGAATTTGCCTGCCAAATATAAAATAAATATATAGTGTGGTTAAAAAGTTATGAACCAAATAAGAAAATGGCAAAATAGATAAAACACCCAGTATCTTTGTTATTAATGGAGTAAGACCCATTAAGCATGGTATTTTTGAGACTGCCTAACTGTCCTCTTTCTACAGTTAACGTATGTTACTTTCCCAATGAAACACCCTGTATACTAAGAAAAAGAAAAAAGTCCAATCATGGAAGATTACAACATGATTAATAAGGACAGAGACTTATATGAGAGATTAAAAAAAGTAAAGTGCATAGTCGAAAGAATACTTGCTACTCATAAAATAAAGAAGCTGTGATAGGCAACATCCAGTAAAATTAGAAAGATGGACTGAGTATTTTGAGAAGCTACTCAACTCACAGAAAGAGGTAGGTGATCTGAAGTACGCCAGATATTAACATAATTTGTACACGATACTTATGCGTCGGAAATAAAGGAACCGACTGATCAGGAAATAAAAGAAGTAAACTGTAATACAGCTCTAATGGCCAAGACTCGTAGCTTATTTGGGCTGCAGCGCCATTAGAGAGAGAGAGAGCACTAGTATCTAGAGCTAGTCATTTCAGAGGTTCAGTTTTGTGCCAAATGATATGGATTCGATCCCTATTACACAAATCAAAAGGATTGCTGAGACTTGTTTTACTCGTATAACTGTAGGTTCCTTATATCTAAATACACTTAATGATATATCCAGAGAAACTTGGATATGGCGTATTAAAAAGGAGGTGTCTAGGAGACCTTCTGTGTAATATATGAGATACAGTAGTGTTTAAAGATGTACCTACATGGGCACGTAAATGTCCATGTATATGATGATGTTCAGATGTAAGGATAATATGAAACTGAAATCGAGAAAAAGACCGACCGGCAAAATGAGCAAAGATGATTAAAAAAAGCTAGCAAATAAAATAGAAAGACAACTAATAGTATAAAACTAACACTAGAAAGAACAGAAAACCAAGTAAAAGTAAATAATGAAATATATCAGACAATTAACAGAAAATGTAGCAGTATATCGTAAATGAAGCAGTAAGGCAAGGAGACCCACTTTCATCTTTGTCTTTAGTCTCCTCTTGGAAAACGTGAAGCGGGAAGCCAATATAAATAAAAAAATTAGATAGATAAATAAATTAATTTAAATAAAAACAGAAAGTGGTGCGGATAACTAAAGAAATACGACTAGAAGGAAAAGCCATTAAAAAAGGATTATATTATATTAATGACATTCAAAACAAAATACATGAAGTGCACAGACCAATAATATAAGGGGAAATTATTTAGCAGTACAAACAAATAATAATAATAATAGATAATATATATTTGAGAACGTTATGAAGTTCGAATATCTATGAACAATTATAACACGAAAACTATGTAAATACAAGAAGCTATCTAAAATATTCTAATGAAAGCGAACAAGTGTGGTTATGCATTAAATAGGTTACTAAGAAATAAATGCATAATATCAAGAGGTTATAAATTAAGAATATATCGAACGGTTATTAGTCTTATAGTAAGTAACTTATGCATTAGAGACATGGATATTATATATAAAACACCATAATATGGTGCAGATATGGTAACTAAAAGTGTTAATAAGGAAAATAATTATAAGGAAAATATTTGGAGAAAAAATGGAGAACGGGGTTTGGATCAGAAAAACCAATAGAGATCTAAAATAATTATAGCCATCATACTAGGAGTAGGTACCCCGTCAAAATAGCCCCGTCAAAAAAGCTCCGACAAAATAGCCCCGACATAATATCCCGCACACAAAATAGCTCCGACAAAATAGCCTGCGGACAAAATAGCCGCGGAATAATAGCCCGCCGACAAAATAGCCCCGAAAAAAAGCTCCCTTAAGAATTCATCATGAAAAAAAGCTCCCTTAAGAATTCATCATGGAATAATTCCTTAAAAATACATTTTTTCGGAAATGGTAATTATCCTCTATTCAGATGTTTATCTTAACCACATTAAATAAAGTCCTGTCTTTCCTGCCTCTTGGAAGTTTGAACATTTAAGTTAAGCGAAAATCAATGTTAATTTATTATATAAACATTTTTTTCTGTTTTCGGGCAACAGTAAAATGCATTTTAAATTAAATAAATTAAATACATTCTTCCTTTTTGTCAAATAATTTAAATTTAAAAAAAAGTTTTGGACACCTTGTATAAATAATTATGTAATTGTTTATAAGAGACTGTTTTAGCCGGGGCTATTTTAGCCGGGGCTGTTTTGACCGGGGCTATTTTGTGTGCGATCTATTTTGTCGGGGCTATTTTGTTTGCGGGCTATTTTGACGGGGCTGTTTTGACCGAGCTATTTTGACGGCTCACGCTAGGGGTAATAAGAAGCCAACGACTAAGATGGCTAGGAGACATAAAGAGGATGTCAAAGGGTAGAGTACCTAAAATGCTACTGTCAAGAACAATAGGTGGAAAATGGACTAACTGAAATAGAAGATGATCTAAAAAGACTTAACGTCACAAATTTAAGGATGAATGCAATGGACAAGAAGGGATGGAGTAGAAGTATTACCTAATCAAGCCATGGGCCTACTAAACTCGACGCCCTAATTATTATTATTAATGTTTCAAAGATATTGAAAAAGTAAATTCCACAAAACTATTTTGCTTTTTATTTTCACTGCAAAGTTCCTTTACTGGAAAATAACTAAAATGTTGCTTTTTTTATGACGCTTTAATAACTCCTTCGAAATTTATTTCAAAATGAGTCTTATTATTTCATTTATTATTTTTAAGTGGTCGATTACATATTCAATGATGTATAAGTGAATAATATACTTCACTGGGATGCTTATTTAGAAGAAATACTAGATACTAAAACGTTAAAAGAAACAGAACTTTTGTTTCATAGATCCTAAACTGTTATTCAAAATATATATGTTATTTTGTTTGATAATTTTTATTGCATACTACTATGTATAGGTATAAGTAGATATAAGTATAGGTATATATTTTACTGTACAATTTTCTATGAGTTGATTTCTCAAATTTAGCTACGTAAAGAAAGTATTCGTTTTCACTCGGTAAGTCTACTCCCTAATTTGCAATGTACGATATTGTCACGTTTACTTTGCTATTTTTAATCTAATCACATGGGTATTGGGATAAACCGTAATCGTACCCCCTCCTAACTGCCAAAGTGTCATGGCCGCCGTCGGGACCTATTGTGCTGACATTTACAATGTTTACATATAGAAAAGTTTGTTTTTTTTCTGCTTATAATGCCGTTTTCTAAAGATATTAGTGAACAAAATCGATTTGCTAACAATATTTAATATATTTTAAATGTGCTAAAATTGGATTCAACAGCAAAAGTCGCATAAATAACATATAAATAACGAATTTGTTCACCTATTACAAATGGGGTTATGTGGTTGTAACTGTTTATTTTGGGAATAAAATGAAAATGATCAATTAAACGACTGGAAAACTGTAAGTATTACAATTAAAACATGTTTATCCTATCAAAAGAGTTCACTTCATTTTAAGAAAGCTAATTATTATTATACAATAGACATTTATAAACTGCCATGTACTTTTAAGGTTACTTTTGATCGGTTTTCAAAGCTTATGATTAAATGTTACCTCTTTATTAATTAGATTTGCCAACAAAAGATGCATGATTAAGGCCAAATGCAATTCCTTTGCTAAAGTCATAAAAAAAGTACCAATACAGTTAAAAAAATTATTTTAAAAAGGTCTCTCAAAAGACATGAAAATATACAACAACTCAAAAAACTAGAGAATGTAAAGAAAGCCAGGTTATTGGAAATGGAATTCCTGTTTAATTGAAAGCCAGTAAACTATCCAAGACTTTTCAGAATCAAATGTGTCAACTTGTAAAAACGATTCTTCTGACATTTTTAGTAAAAACCAGATTATCCTCAAGAAAAATTCTGTTTAAGTGAGACTCAAAGTCATATTTGTGAATGTGTCATCTTTGAATGAAACAATTTTTTTACCTAAACAATTAAATGTATGGATCTAATTAAAAACAATGCTGAATCAAGTACAGTTACAGAAATACAATCCTTTGAACTTCTAAATGTGATTGTTGAAAGTGTCGAAATAGCTAGTGCATAGGGATTCGAAAGGGATAGACTTGTTATGAACGCACTTGATCATGTACTTCTTACTGTTATAAAGTTGAAACAAAACTTATTTTATGCTTTTTTATCAGTCACTTTTAATGGTGTATCAACTTTACGTGGTACATCGTGCAAAAATTGCTAAAAATGCAAACATTATATTTATTTTCTGTGTTACATTGGATAGTATGATTGAATGTCTTCCTCTTTTAGATAGTGAAGTGAAGAACATCTTGAAGTTCCAATGATGTTTCAAGATGAGGTAAATCGAAATAATTGTATGTTAGAA